>NC_135760.1:25850495-26335495 GCF_052425735.1 Oculina patagonica | reverse complement strand
AGTAAAGCTACTGCGAGGGGGCAAAACACAAATGCCGACATCTTCTTTTCAATACTGAGAATGCATACCGATCTTCTAGTTGAGCGACGAAGGGCCACAGAGAGCGAGAGCGAGTTTTACCTCCAGTGTTTTTCCCTTGATTTTTTTGAATAGTGCTTAAGGTCAATATAATAACTTTTCCCGTCCGTTCGGTCTTACGGGGAATCTCGCGCCTTCCTCGCTGTCGCTCGGTCAATCATCACCTGATCTGAGTTCCCCGGTATGACCTCACTCTCGGTTAATAAGTAGTATATCTATATCTTTGATCGACTGACCGGTCTTTACCAGGAAACATAAAGTTATTATTATTCATCGCAATAAATGATATAACATCTAGTGACATCATGCATGGCATAGCACCTTTCATATCCTTTATAATCACTGTATACAGTAACAGCTCTATTAAACCTTGGTGATCTTTTCAAGACCTTTTGAAGAGGTTTAATATTTCAAACCATAATAAGTATCATAAAAATAAATAAATAAATAAATAAATAAAGTGAACGTTTTGATGTTTTTATGCTGTTTCTTAATATTTTCACAAATTAGTAGTTACTTTAATAAAGGGCACGCAATGCATGTAGAAGCAATGACGTTTCACAAGAGGGTCTTAAACAATTTTCAGAAAATTTGTCAAACGTTAGTAAAAGTAGCTGAAAACTTATGTGTTGAATGATCGTCCAACAAAAATTGAGTTATCTTGTAGCGCGACATCGGTTATACGATATACAATGCTTCTCGCAAGCAAAGTCAAACTCTGTCTTGTAATTGTTTACACCGGCCCTTTGTATTAAAAGAATACAGAAATTCCTGGTTAATAAATCTTATAGAACTCATCAAATAAAATTTGTCTTTCGTTTATACTTTGTATAAGTCCTTTCTAACTGCCTGGAAGTATTTTGCTTTGTTTTCTACGAGGCGATTTCTTGTTGAGTTAAATTGATTTCTGTTCACATAACATTAATTCCTTTAGATAGTCCTATTTGGTTCCATTGATCGGTTGATCGCGCACAACATATCCGTTCCACTCGCCTGATGACATAAAACGATGCCATCGTGACGCCATCGCTTAAAAAGTAAATGTGGTGGATAAATAACTTTAAAAGTGCAATGCCCCCGATTGTTCATAAATTGCCATGATCAACCATCTTGGAAAAGGGGGCGAGCTTAATAAAGAGGGGGCTTATTAACAAAATCGAACTTCCTGAAGGGCTAGAGCTTTGACGGCAATCATGTAAATGGTTACAATTTACTTACCACGTCTACGATTTTAATGAGCTCAAATCCAAACAAGACGTTGATGGTGCTTGAGAGATTATTCACTGGCAAAAGGTCGACGCTGTAGTAACTTTCATTAAACAATCGTTTGTGAAGTTTCTGTTGAGGGCTGAGATCTTCACCAAGAGTTATTCCTACGGCAGACAGTATATAAACATTAACCTTCATTTGGCGCGAAAACATGCACAGATATCGTGGACGTGATCTGTTTTTAGAAGCGTATGCAGCTTTTCCGGAGACAGGAACCGCGAGAAAAACTCTGAGCTTCAAAGAGCAGGTAATGCCCAGGGCCAAATTTTGTAATATCCATTTTTTATAACTAGTACTCGCAGTTTAGGGACAGATTATTTTTAAATTTTTAAATGGGGGGGGGGGGGGGGAGGGGTTAGGCGAATACGAAAAAATATTCTTGCAAAATAAATATAGGAGAAGGAAGAATCTTATAGACTCTTGGTTTTAGGCCATCGTAACTTGATTAAAAAATATAACACAAACAGCGGTGATAAACATTATGAAAAATCGCATTTTTATAAACTTGACGTTTCGTATGCTAAGCTACATACATTTTCAAAAGTAAGACCGTTAACATTTTGGCAACTATTTATATATTGTTATGAAAGGGGTCTGGAACCGAGACTGAGACAATTGATCTTCAGCAGTAACTTAATATTTACATTTAGGTTAATAAAGTAACAACCTCTCACTGCCGACATTGGCATTTAAAGAAGGTTGTAGTTCATGAATGTATAAGGTCTCTTTAATCTTGCAGTGGAGGTCCGTTTTGCCTGCATGACGCAAGGATTTCAAAATGATCCCATTTGATGTTATGGCCTGTGGTTTTTATGTGATCAGCAATAGCTGATTGATGGTCGCATTTAGTGAGGGCCTTAAAGTGTTCAGTTTTTCTGTCATGCAATCGTCGTTTTGTTTTCCCAATGTAAACATCGTCACAGTCCCAGCAGCTAGCTTTGTAGGTGACCTTAGATCGTTGAGAACGGTTGAGGCGGTCTTTGTACGGAAAGAAGGATTTGATGCGGCGTGTGTTCTGAAAAATGATCTTGAGGTTGACGAAAGAGTAGAAGTCGGATACACAGGATTTAAGGCGTTTAGTGATTTGGATGCTCGGAAGACCTAAGTAGGGTAACAAGATTATGACATCTTTTTTAGGAACTGTCGCAACAGGGGTGTCTGGCTTGTTTTTGTGTCTGTTCAAAACATCGTTAACGTTGTACGTGATAATGCCTTGAGGGTAACCATTTTGCAGCAAGAGCTTCCTGAGATGTTTAATAGCGGATTGAAATAATGAGGCAGAGGAACAATTTCGGAAACAACGATGGGTAAGTGTGCGAAGTACAAGTAAACAAGGGAAAGTAAACAAGGGAAATAATTCCAGCAAGACCAAAAAATAAACCTTGCCGAGGAATTCAGTGTTGGTAAAGAAAATTCTTGCAAATACCAATGCTGTAAAAAAATTCTTACTAAGAAAAATTAAAAGAATTGAATTTGAGCAGGCTCTCAGTCCAAATATGGCAAACTGACCCGACGTTCTGACCGTATATGGGCATAGCTATATAGTGACAATTTGTTGAATTATAACCTCGAAAACAAGCCGTGAGTACATTTGCCATGTGACGTTTCGAACACAAAAACATGCGTGTTTTGCATTTTTTTTTTTAAATTGTGACTTACCTGTTGATAAAACCAATCCACAAAATAGGTCAACTAAAAGAATAAACTTTCTCTGACTTAAGGAATACATCTTTTTCTTTTATCCATCATTCACGAGCCATCTATCAAAAAAGAAAATCAATATATTCATAGCATAAGTTTAAACTAGTTATGTAGCAATGTTAGGCATGACCTCACTTTATTTATAGCACAAAATTTATAAAGAAATTTCACAGGAATCAGAGTCGATAGAGCCTCGTTTCCAGGCGCTTGAAAGACCCTGAGAGCACTGAAGCGGTATTGAGCGTTTATGCAGTATCACAATTAATGTTTTAGTCCCCAGAGCTTATTCCAAAACACACATTTTTAAAAACATTCGGATGAAAACCATTGGTCAGATCTATACCAAATGGCTTTTAGTCGGCAAATAGAAATTTGAGAAGTCTACTATTATATACCAGGGATAGAGAGCGCTTATAATTTCTTTGTTTATCCCTTTTTCTCCAATGCAATAGAAAGAACAAAAACGCCAAAAGTGGTGATAGCAAAGAAAACTAAAGAGAAAAAGAAATGATTTAAACATTCAAAATTTCACCAGAATGGTAATTTTGATTTCTTGACATCCATCCATGATAAACCATTTGCCGCCAGTGGTAAGTAAATCTACGTACTCATAAAATCAAACATTTATAAAACATGCAAAACGTAAAAATAAAACAATCCGATTATAAAATCTATTACATTTCATACTCTTTTGGGCTTATTCACTATTCAAAAGTTGCACAAAACTGTAACTGAACTTAATTTTGACTTGTACGAATTTCACTCGACTTCTGCGGTCGCTTAAGTCCCTGCGAGGGACATCTAAATCCAATTCTAGCGTGACGTCACTATTCCAAAAACCTAGAGTGATTTCTGATTGGTTGATTTTCAAAACGCTGGAATAATTTTCTATTATTATCAGTAATTTTACCCCGAAGTTTAATTTAATATTTATGGACCAGAGGCCAAGGCTAGTTTTTGACAATTTTATTCAAGTTCTTGTGACCCAATTTTTATTGATGTCTCACGTGATCCTCTGTTACCCGCCAGGCCGGCTGAAATTTATGTAAAAAGTTGAATTTATACACGAATTTATAAATTTCGCTTCTGTGACATCTGCATGCAGAAATGCAGACCTGTTTGACTTGTAGTAAAGCAAACAAAGTGAGGCTGGTCTTTCTTTACTGATTGTGGCTGTTTACGTTCATTCGGTTTAATTATGACTTTAATTTTGACCAAAAAGCACCGAGAATGCAAACAGCTGACAGTTCGGCAAAATTGATGGCTTTTAAAACCGGTCGGAATTTGCGTAATTCAGTTCTCCTATAAAACGTTTTCAGGATACACAACACATCCAGTTTTGAAAAGAAATGGCGGCTACAAGATGATCCTTATTTTACTTAAGTTTTTTGCAAACAATTGGCAGAATAAAAGGGAATGTAATGGAAACAATATAGAAAGCCTTCCTCACTTTAAGACTCGCTGATTTGTGGTCGTTTATTTTTACAATAGGAGGTGTCAATAACGCCGGTTTCCCCGCTAAGATATAAATTGTTTTGGCGTTGCTCTTGTATAGAAATGGATTCCGCTAAAGAAATATTTATCGAGATCTCTGCATGTTCGGAGCGAATGACATATACGTTTTCTTCAAAAGTCTAGTTTTTTGGTTTGTATTCGTTTTGACGTCTGGAAATTTTGTATTTACCTAATAGAATATTAATTCGAGAAAAACGTTCGTTTAGCTTTGAACAATAAATTCAGTGCTACCAAACGTATTTTCACTTAAGTGAATATTAAAATTTTAATAATGAAAAAGTGTCTTATTTTTGCACGGTTATGTATGACAAAACCTATACTGCTCTTGTACCTGCTCTTAATTTACAACCCTTAAAAAATGCTTGTTACCTGGTTTATCGGTACAGTAAAACATTAACGCTTTTAAAACACAAAGAAGATTGAAATACCGAAAAAAAATAAAGGATAAGAAATGAAAACATTTCATTCTTCGTGCGTGAAACACTACAAATTAGTATGTGAAGATGATACGACGATTTTGCAAAACATGTCAACTCCTTCCGGAATAAATCCTTCCATTAGAAACATTAAAATGGCAAAAACGGCAATATAAAAAAGGCGCTTCTAATTGTACTGTGATCCATTTTATCTTGTAAGAGCCCAAATTGAAAAGATCTACTGTATGATTCACGAAACAGTCAGTGTGAAAGGATTCTTACATAAAAACATATTTACCACAAAAGATGAATTTTTATCTAATAATTTTGTTCTGTTCTGAAACAATGGACCACCTTTTAAGTAAAGTCGGATAATAGATAAGTTAAAACTGCGCCTCATCTTCGCTTACAGTCGAACATATTAAGCAAAATCGCATTATTTTAAAACAACAACTAGTTTTGCAAAAACATGAACATGAATTCAACGGAATAGAACGAAATAGACAGTGCTATCTTTATGAATTTAAAAACCGAGCTTTTTGTGGCTTTTATGAAGTTTGACCAGATAAAAATTTCATAAAGTAAAAACTTACCCAGAATATGAGGTAAAAAGTTCCCTTTGCCAAAATTCGTTTTTTCTTGAAAGAATGTAACGGGTATAGTTAGGACTGTTCAAGCAAATGCTGCGCGTTTTATGTTATGTTTGTACTTCAACATCTAATTATTCAAACAGGGCTCTGATGTGTTTTGCTGTTTTGCTTAATTATAGTTTTTCGGCAATATGGTTGCAGCTGTAAGTTAGGGTTGACCTAGGTCTGGTAAATGGACCAATTAAAATCGTGCGTTGGTTAATGGTCTTCCCAGTTGACAAATAGCGTATCTTGAAAAGGAACATAACATGTTCAGCAGATCATTTATCATTACACAATCCCTCGCAGCAAGGTACCGAGAAGTTTAAATTTGCTCATAGTATATGCCTTAAAATCTGACGCTCTTCTTCGATTTAAAATCATGATAATTTCGTCTCAACTGAAGACACTGCTTCGAGAAGGCTGCTGTACTTACTTTTACGCGACGTGACCACAAATTGAAATTCAATTACAGCAAAGACAATTTGGCTTCAGGCAAACTAGTTTATGAGGCAACTATATAAAGATAACGCCTTCGGACCTAGTAGGTTTTTTAAATAAGTACGTGGAGCCATATTTCCCTGTTGACGTCAGACATGACATGACTGTGTGATCAGCTACTATGTGCGGGTGTATTTTTTTAAAAAAAGCAGCCGTGACATCGTAGAACTGACTGATCAGTGTTTACCTTATTTGTCCCGGGCTATACGCTATATGTTCATGCTGTTAAAAGTTATATCTTATCAAAAAACATCTTTGTAATGCATTTCGCATATAATTGCCTTCGACGGCTGCAAAAAACAAATAAAGTCGACTTTTCTGTTATGAAGTCTGTACCTGTATACCCGAAATAGGAAAAGCTTGATTGATGAGTCTAAAATGTGTCATCGCACTATTGTGTATAAAATTAATATTTCAAAAACAACGTTAAACTTTCAACAATTTTTCTTCAAAAAGGCACATTATAAGGAATGGGAGTGTTCCTAGCCGCCCGTTGAACAATCATTGTGACTTAATAACAGTACATAATTATATTTTGGAAATATATTATGCATGTAAATTCGGTAGCCTGCAAAGACAATATATACAAAAATGTCACACTAAAACGAAATGTTGTGGTGTACCAAACAAACTATATTCAACAGTACAATAGAGCACATAACGCCTTTTCGGACCCTATGGTGACTGGCGGGTAACTGAGGCGAGGTTGAGGGTGGTTGCGTTGAATGAAATAGTTTATTATTTCTATTAAAAATCCGTGAATCTGATAAAAAAAACAAGAATATTTCAGGTTATAGAAAATTACTAGGTAGTCTACTTGTCCAAGTCTCAAGTCCCAAAATGTTCCACACAAATTTCGAGAGCATAGTATGGAAACGCTGTGTTGGTGCCTATGCGGACGGGCACCAATATGGCGGCTGGAAATCAGCGAAACATGTGGAATTCACTTCTGCTATAAAAAAGCGGTCTGTTCACCCTCGTGAACAAGTTAACATTCACATAAACGCTTCACGCAAATCCTTAACTGTTTAGATTGTTAAAACTCACACAATTTTTATTGAGGACGTCTGATTGCCAGTGAAGGATGAATTGCTCGAGGATTAATAAAATATCTAAAATCATCCTTTCTTTAAAGCAAATAGCATGATCAACCAAAATTTGCTATATAAAGTGTTCTTGTCTGTATGACGATGTACTCGCATAAATTGTAAATGACGTTTCGACTGTATGAGCTGGTCTTTATCATCATCAGGAGCCCATTAGTAATGGGCTCCTGTCATCATATAATTCTTCGTGGACAGGAAGACTCTTCGAAGGCCGCTTCAAATTGCTTTAAGTGTAGCTAGGAAAATCAAATTTCATGAGATTTGTCAAAAACGGTTCTATTAGTTTGAAAATAATACCGATGAAAAACCTCCCCATGTGTCATTTTCATTTTTCATTTTTCGCCAGCAGGTTTGGCAACCGCTGACTAAAAACGCGCCGGCTCTGATGGTGATATTAGTGAGCTAAAACGAATATACCAACGTTTTGACTTATTGACGCTGACTGAAATCTGAAGTCAAATGTTCTCTTTTTGGGCGCGTACTATCGACTTTTCGTTTAAGCGTCATTGTTAATGCTAAAACGAAGATATTTCCAACTCATGGCAGGAATGAAATTGCGCCTAAAGGAGAACTTTTGGTTACCTTCCGTGCTTCAGAAACGTCTGTGCTTAAAGCTCCGTTTGTAATTTTGACGTGTTTATACGTAACAACACAACAATCACCCTAAAGAACGTCAGACAAATTGTCTAAAATCCATGCAAAAAATAACTTTCCTGTATGATGCGACTTGTTTAATTTACAATCCTTTCTATATTCAACAATATCGTGACCATCTGTCATCCTTTAAAATTTCCCAGGTATATCTTTTAATGTTTGCGGTTTTGTTTAGAGATTTCGACTTGTTGATCGTTTCCACCGATAGAATAGAGTGTATTAGCTCTCAAGCACAACAAAATAAAAGAAATCGAAAACAATTAGAACTCGAGCTCATAGCTTAAAGGTAAAATAAACTTGGAAAATAATATTTTGAAAATCGTGGTCTTGTGTCCGCCATATGGGTGCTGCGATAATTAATCTAACTATCAATATCTGAGGATTGAAATTAATGTTAAAGACTTTTGTTTTGAATTGTCTGTCAGAAATTTGAAAACACCGACTTTTCGTTGACATGAAAATTTTGCATGAAGTAACTGATGTCTGGAAGATATGACAAAAACCTAGCGTTGATTAATTTGAAGTTTAGATTTCGACAAACCATCCCTTGTTTCTCTGGAGGATCTGTATACACAGCGTAAGATAATTATGTTTCAAAAAAGAAAAGCTGTCTTCCCTAAACAACATTTCACTTTGGTCAGGTTACTGCGCAAAAGCTGTGATTTGAAAGCAAGGAAATTACCTTCAGGCGGTAATGAACTACTGAATGATTATTTAATATAATATTCAGTTCTGCTTCGACTTCCTTTCAGCTGCGTTTACTTAGTTTTCATGATCAGCAACAATAAAAGGAATAAGGCGAAAAAAGCCTTTCTTTGCATGACCCTTCAATTTTCAAGCCTCGTCAACTTTGTAAAACGACCGACCCAAAAAAACGTCTGCGTAGGAGGCTACGATGATACCGACAAATTAACAACTAGCGGAGATTGTCTTTATGTACTCTTAGAACTGGCATTAGAAGAAATGTATGGATTTATCTTAGGAGAGTTTATGTTTCGAACTTGCGACTGGAAGGTTAGATTTACGTTACACGCGTGGTAATAAATATTGAAATCTATTATTGTGAAAGTGATAATTTAAGTTGCTAAACTGTATTGAGGGTAGCCACTTGTTAGCGGTTCTTTCGTCGGTTATGTATCAAATGATTTAAATTTGCCAACTAAGATTTTTGACGCTTAACAATGTCAAACATGCGGAATGAAAATTATTTTATATGAAGCTTGCCTCTGATATAAATGTCACTAACTTAGATAATTGGCTTTTGGGAATTTAAAAGCTATTGACTGCAAGTAGCTCTAAAAGGCCATGGTTTAGTTGAGTTTAAAATTCCAATTCGCGGAGCTGTGCTTTAGGCCATTCAGCTGTGCAACCGATCTACAATAGCAAAACTGAATATAAATTGTCTTTGCATTAAAATGATAATCATAACAATTATTCGGTATTAGTTTGTATGCTTGACACGCACTAGAGTAGGAGTCAGCGAAAAAATATTTAAAAAATGGTGGAATCAAAAAAGTAAGGTTGAATTTTCCATCCTTCTGATAACCAGTGACACCAAGTACAGATAAATCGTAAGTTATTTACCCCGAAGCATTGAAAAGCTCAGAGGCGAATCCCATTATTTGCCATTGACTTTAAATGGCTGTTACTGTTTCGTCTAGTCAAGCTTGAAGTGTAGGGCAAGCGTAGATCAGTTATAAATGTAGATCAGTAATTTACAATGATGATGACCTGACAGTTACTGAACGGATTACACGAGCTTCTGTGAAACTGTCGACACGCAAAGAGCTTCTAGCTATAGAATGTAGTCAGTCTTCTGGAATGGAGTTTGTCTTTTTTTGTTTTAATATATATATATATTTATATATTTAACTTATATCCTCACCTTGGCGTCTTGAAGGGGTTTTCAGTGCCTCGTCTTCTTGTTTTATACTCGGCAGAATGGAAAACAGCTAGGCTCTCTCGATTTTGATAAGCGAAGAAGTGTGTCGCACAGGGGGATGCCGTCCAAGGGACTGATTGGAGTTTATGTATGGAGAATTTGGAAAGATGACGTTCCCTTTGTGGGTCGCGTGGCTTCTGACGAAAATCGAACCCAAGCTCTCCAGTGAGCTACAGGGAGACTGGTAGCAAGCTTGGTCATTTAATAGAGCTTCATATGTGACACGCGTCCAGTGCGTTAGTGTGAGCAAAAATGGGCATCCGCTGTTTTCGTTTCATTTACAGAGCTTAAAATGCACCATCTTAATTGTTAACGTGCTACCAACCTTCTAGAACTCTCCGATTATCATCCTCATTACGTCTTAATCCCATCAATTTCAACCTTAAGTCCTATGCATGGGTATCGAGCCTTTGCTGTTTCCGCTCGTAAACTCTGAAACAGTCTGCCTGTTTTTATCCGTTCATTTGACAATTTAAGTTCTTTCAAATCTAAACTCAACATATATTTTTTTTAAAAACTTATTATTCTTAGCTATTTTTATCTTTTTACCACATTTATTGCGCATTTTAAATTGTTTAGTATTTCTGACTTGATTTATAAAAGGTGGCTATCGCTCTGTTAGAAAATGTATGGGGTTATGATTTTTGGATTCTGCTGCTATTATGCCGTCTGGCATAATGCCAAAAAGAACATGTTGCATGCTATCGAAGGAGAGAATGGAATGTGTGCAGTATAACAATAGATAGCAGATACTTTCTTATTTGTAGACTAAATGAAAAGGCATATCTATCATTTAAGTTTGACATCTTACGCTAAAACACCTAAAATCCAAAATCATGCGAAATTTTGCTCGATTCGGGTTGTTTTTGCTCCATAAATTGCAATTACATGAAAAAGCGCATTAGGAAGAAATTTGACCTGTTCTCTTAACCCTTAATATGCTGAAATTACTCAAAAAGCGCGTTTTTTAACCGTTAATCGATTTTCTTGGCTCTACGGTCCTAAATTTCTCTAAACTTTGCTAGAAATGCACTTTCTGACACTTCATTTTTTTGATGAAACTTCCATGTAAAAATGTACAACATTTTACTTTGGCGCATGCGCATTAGCCAAAATTTGGACTTTTTGCTGAACCGTTCCGATTTTTTTCCTTGCTCCTTTCCTTTTCGTTTTTCTCTGCTTTCTTATTCTCTCTATCTTTTACTCTGTGCACGTATTGGCCTGTTTTAGCACCAATTTTACACCAATAACTGATCACGTTTTTTTCGATATAGCTCTGTCGGAATGCAGTCGATGTTCAAGATGGACACTCCTGTGGAAAGATCTATCCAAACTCTATAAGTTGCACATCACAAAAATCTGCTGACGTGTAAATTGGTGACGTCATAAGTGGTTGAATGGCCATTCCTCCAAATCCCGGAATAATGCGGACTTAGCATATTAAGGGTTAACAATCAATTAGTCTAAATGTTAATAATAAAAGAAAATCAAACAAATTCTCGTTTTCTGATATTAAAAAAGTGCGTGTAAATGGAAAGTTTGTAACAATAGAGAGTGTAACAATAGAAAGTGTGTAACAATAGATAGTAGATACTTTCTTATTTATAGTAAAAAGGCTAATCAATCATTATAATTTGATATCTTAACAATCAACTAGTCTACAAGATAATACTAAAAGGAAATCAAAAAATTTAAAGGTACGAATATAAGTGACCCACTCTACTCAATCTCGTAGGCAACGTTTTGCACCTTGAACTGCAAAGCCACGGCGAAATGGACTGATCTACGAAGTGGTGGCTCCATGAGCCCAGGTGTAGTGCTCCTCACTTTTGTTTGCTTTAACGTGTGTTATTTTGGTAGTTCCAGCTGTGAGCATTTACTCTAAAATTGTCTCGCTTTCCCGAGCGTAAATCTGTTTGTTTGCATTTTGCGGTTAGTTTGGTACCAGTTTAGTGGGAGTGTCGCTGGAAACAGGGGGTACAACTCTCCTCCCGGTTTATCTGGGTCAAGCTGTCATTCCTCCTGTTCTGGTGGCCACTAGTTTCTTCAGTTCGGTCTTTATACAATCATGTCCAAAAAATATATATTTGATCCTACTCTGCGTTGATGCCTTCCAGTAGATGGTCACTGTGGTCGTATCCATGAATATGTGGCCACCAGAGTTTGAGGTGGAAATGGCACACCCCTGTTTCGACTACGATTTCGTTCAAACATGTGTACTGGGTAGGTGGTCCCTGGTATTATGAGCCTCTGCTTCTAAAATCCTAAAGGTTTCATTTTGTCGTCGAAAGTTGCACTGAACTGTTGGGAATAAAGTTGAAATACAGTCCTACGTTATTACTGCGTGGAAAATTCCCGAACATTTGACCTGAATCAAGAGTTTCGTTTATCGTGTTGTGAATGTTACAACTTTAGTTTTAGATAAAATTTTAGGGGTGAGGAGTCTAAATGTTTCTTTATGTTAGCTACACGCTTTTCAATTTTCGATATCTTTGCAAGCAATAAATAGACGTGAAAAGCGATCTCTTTTTTTAAATAAACTCTGAAAAGTGACACGAGACACTAAGCCCAGAGGGCTTTTGATTGTACTGACTTGTCTGCAGGATCGAAAATTCTGCTTTTATAATCGGCTCATGTTATCTGGACCAATAGTGTAAATGTAATTTCGATCCGTGCTTAGTTGTGTTTGTTAAGAAGGCTATTTCATTTATATGCGAAAGTGCTGTCCTATATAATGAAGAAGGGCTTCATTTCGCATAGATTGCACAGCATGCGTTTGACTGTAGCAAAGCTAAATTTTTTCTTGCGATCAAATTAAACATTGCGCATTCGCAGGATTTTAGTCATATCCTGCACGCAAATCTGTAGGTGTTTTTTGCTGTTCACACCCTAGCTGGAATGTGGTTTGCAAGTTGACAACATCTGTTACTGTGTGCTGCTCACTAGTATTTAAAAATAAATAAATAACTTTAAAAAAGTCGGAAGTCGGAAGTCTGAAGTCTGAATGCTGAGGTCGGAAGTCGGAAGTCGAAAGTCGTTAAAGTACGTTAACCACGAACGTACAATCAGGCATTCCAAAATAAACGGCCTGCAGTGCATGCAGAGGCGATGACGCTTCCCAAGTGGGTCTTAACTAATTTTCAGGAAAATTAACGTATACTAAATAAAAGTAGCTGACAACTTCTGTGTTGAATCATTGTTGAATGATTGTTCAACATAAAGTTGCGTTATCTTGTAGTGTGACATTCGATATACGATATTCAACACTTCTCGCAAGGTCAAGCGTTTCCATTGTTTCCATTGTATTAGTAAATGTAGAGATATGATCATGTCTGTCCACTGAATTTAATAAAACACACAAATACATAATTTGTCTCTTTCGTGTATACTTTGTATCAGTCCTTTATAACTTTCCAGGAGTATTTTGCTTCATGTTTTTGCAGCGATTTCTTGTTAACTCATTCGGTTCTATTGAGTTCTATTGATCGGTCAATCGCAACAGAAAGTGGTACAAATTCCGGCCACTGCCTCTGGCATAAGGCTTGACTGACTTCATCGACTAAAAAGATATTGGATTTACAACTAATCTTTTTGTTTACGACCACCTTCTGGAGGCATGTTACTTTGCATGCATGAGGGTTGTGACCTTTAAAGGTTTCAAATCTTGTCGCATCTGCGTGACGAATCATCTGGTGTTACCCGAAAAACTGAAGACAGTTACTTTAGCAATGTTGATACGTTATACCAGCAGAACACACGGACACATTGCCCTATTTTTTTTTTTCATGCACATGGAGGATTATTTGGCTTACTTTCAATGGAATGTTTCCCTGTTTGAGGCAGTGATTTCAATTTTATATTGTTTGGTTTTTCTCACTTTCTCCTTACATGGCACGATTAACTTTCGCTATGAATTTGTTTGCGGGTGAGGTCCCCTGTTTTATGAGTCAAATGAGTCTATGATCATGAGTCATTTGTCAATGAGTCAAGGTGATTTTTACACAAAGTAGGTTGCATTATCTATTGAACCACGGTTTCCCTTTGAAAACTCAAAATTCACAAAAAATGTATTGCAGTTTTCGAAAGCTAATATATCTCCTTCAATATTTTATGCAAAGAGTTGAAAAATTCGTCGATTACTATTACGTTTTCATCTACAGTCAATTTGCATATATCATGATGCCTTCTCAACAGGGCCCCCTTCACTTTTTACGTAAAGCGTGATTGAGCTATTTTTTTTGCCGTGGAAGGAGATTTGGGCTTTTATTTTTTCGTGACTCGTGATTCCGAATTTTAAGATCTTTTTACGTGAACGCAATTTTTAGCTTAAACGTGACCCGTGAACGAACAAGTTGAATTAGACGTGAATCGTGAATCATCTTCTTTTTCGTGACTTTATTTCTGATTTTTTAGGTAGTTCTAATAAACGTTCGTCTTTGTTTTAGCTCTGTGGTTGGGTTTTAAACAGATGAAACTTTTGTCAGCTATTTTGTCGCGTGCGTGATCTTGACAGACACAATATCCGGTCTTACACCTTTAGAGCGTAACAGTCTTACAGTAACAGGAATCGCAATGATATTTGCGTGAACGTGAAAACATTTTTAGAATTTTTCGTGATGCGAAAAAACCAAATATTTTTACGTGATTCTATTTTGCGGAAGAGGTATAAGGAACCCTGTCTCAACACAAAGGCCTATGCCAATGAGGAAAAATGTAAACAATGACGTCATAACTGATTCCGGCGAGGAAACTATAAATGCCCGCATTTATCCACAGTTGTCTCGTATTTCAATAGTTTCAAGACTATTAACAAGAATGTCGAAGAAACCGAGCAGCCAAGGCACCGCTCAAAGCGGAGACAGTGTCCTTGAGTTGGCTCGTAAAGGGTTTGCTTCAGCTTCCAACTATGAAAAGGTTCGACCAGACTATCCCATAGACGCGGTAGAAGCCTTCTTGCAGAATGTTGGATTGTTGAACAAGGCCAACACAGCTCGTCCAAATCGGGTGAAGATTTTAGAACTTGGCTCGGGTACGGGCAAGTTTACCCGAATCATGTTACAAACTTTAAAGGATGAGGAAGTCCACGTTATTGCAAGCGAACCTCTCGAGAACATGTGTGAGCATTTTAAACGTACGCTGCCCGAAACGGAACTAATCCGGTGTGCCGCCGAAAGCATAGATAAGTCATTTCAAAATCACCGCCTCGGTGACTATAAGAGAGTCAAATTTAAACAGCAACAACAAACGGTAACTCGCATAACGTTTATGGATGAACTTTTCATGAAGAACTATAACAAAAGTCAGTGAATTCGTCGGACCCCATTTATACACCTGGGTGGAGAAAAGCACTATCATGAGTGCAAAGTGCCCTTCTTAATAACACAATGCAGTGCCTCGGCCAGGTCTCGAACCCAGACAACCCCCCATCTTTAACAAAATAAAAATGCTAAATTCTTAGCTAAAAGAAATATCTGTTCTTTTATTCATTTTGCTATAGATCTCCCTGATTCAAGTGTGGATGTTGCGATTGCCTCTCAGAGCTTCCACTGGTTCGCCAATGCAACAGCTCTTGAAGAGATCAACCGTGTACTTGTACCAGACGGGATATTCGGCATCTTTTCAGCAATGCCTGACTTTTCTACGTCTTGGATGGCAGAGCTTTGGGAATTCCATGCTCCCTTGTACAAGGAGAAATCTATCATTCTCCCCTTCGAGAAGAAGTGGAAAGAGGTTTTCAACTCAACACCCCAAAAGATGTTTAGCGATCTCGAGGAAAACTTGAGTTTCAGTTTTGTTTTCCCAGTTAGCTCCATTGAACAAGGATACGATGTGTTCGCCTCCGGTTCTGTAATTGCCAGTACCAGTGATCGCACAAAAGGGTCTTTTCGAAAGTTGTTCAATGAGATAATGGCAAAGCATTTCTGGAACAAAGGAATCGATCTAGATGGTATTCCGTGGAAGGTTTTCATGTATTGGTGTACTAAGGAAATTTGAGAGTACCTCAAGATCAATCCGAGTCTAAATAGCATCAGCTACATGTACACTTGCACGTAAAAGCAAAATTATAGTAGTCTTATATATTCGCTACATCTGTTAAAGTTAATTTACACCGTTAATTTACAGCGGGGGGGGGCTATGTTATAGAATAGACAAGACAAAAACGCCTTCCTTCTTTACATAAATACTGAACATCATGAATGGTTATATGAAAAAGAAGACTCTTTCTTAGAGAAAGGTCAACGTTTGTGAATTTGTAAGACACCTTTTGACAGAAACCGGCGTCTGTCATCCTCCCCTAGATTGAATTTGAATATGTAAACTTATATAAGCAGATTTGTGGCAATTATAAGTATTACTTCTACAACAGAATAGCATGCATAACTAAAAAACACAACTTTGGCAATTATAAGTATTACTTGCACAACAGAATAGCATACATAGAGGGTCCTGAAGGGGTAAAATTGGTACTGGGATTTGCCTATTTTTTTTCACTGGGAAAATGGGATTTGGGTCACTGGGACTGGGATTCACAAACAAAAAAATGGGAATGGGAAGCATTTCAGAACATGAAAAAACATATATATTTCACACTCAATATTTACAATGTTGAAAACTCTAAATCGAAACCTAGGCCGGCACGTAAGTGTCGATCAATTTTTGCGTCAGTGATTTAGTTACTCACCAAAACGGCTATGACTTAGCATGCTCAAACTATCATAATACAATATGGTTAAACACATCCTCGTACCCGGAGTCTTTGTTCCCTGTGACCAGCGGTCAGGAAACGAGCGACCCTTGAAAGTTCTGATTGGAAGTCAGAAAATATCGGACTTACGGTTGAATTACATGTTCTTAGCTTTTAAAAGCCTGGATCGACGAACTTCTTGGTGTTTTACTTCCAGCCATTTTTATTGTTTTCAAAACCAATTAAGATCGATCCTGCAACAGAACTTTCGAGAGTCGCTTGTTTCGTCAAGCTTACGCAGTAGGGAACGAAGACTCGAGGTACGAGATTGGGCGGAACATGTGACGGCAAGATTAATTCCTCTACTAACCTTGTTACACACACGGAAAATTGTAAATTAGAGATTCCTCTGAATTACTCACCAAAACAACTGAAGAAAACATTGATTCGGATGTGTGGAGTAGTTGAGAATGTCAGAAAACGAAGGGGATTTACCGATTTCAGCGTGGATATTTTTATATAGACTTGGTTGACCCAGGAATTTTCACACAGGGCGCCATTCGTTCTCCGGACTCACGAACAAATGAAAATGTTAAAAAAAGTGATAGTAAGTCTTTGTCAATCAGGGTAATCGAACGAGTAGTTGCATTTGAGAAAGGCTCAGTGAATCAGTAAATATCAATTTATTTCTAATTCTCTTTTAGGCAAACGAACAAACGAACAAATGAAAAGTAATGTACTCAACAGCGTTGATAACTAGCAGAAATAAAAACGTGATTTAGGACAATTAAAACAACACAATTACTGCACGTATAGTGCGTTCGAGCCCAGATTTCCATTCACTGGGATTTACCAAAAATTTCACCACTGGGACTGGGATTTGAGCAAAAAATAGCCTGGGAAATGGGATTTGGGAAAAATTTTGTCTGGGAAATGGGATTTAGAACCCCCCTTCAGGATCCTCTACATAACTAAAACAGCACAATTGTGGCAAATAAATAAAATTCATAATTACGCGTAGAAATTGTCTTAATAAATCCTTTTCAGTTTGCAGACAAGTGCAGTGGCGGACCCAAGGGAGGGGCCCGTGCCCCCACCTTATGTTTTCGGAAATAGCGCATTTTCTTTGAAGTGCCGGAATTATCTTCGCAGAATTCAACATTTATAGTCAAGCTTTTAAAAGCCGGCCCACTCCTTAGCTGAAGGTCTGGATCCGCCACTGAAATGTAAAAGCCTTTCAAAAGGAATAAAGGTTTAAATGAGTAATGTCACGTTCTTCGATGTACTTTAAAAAGTTACTTTACTACTTTTGAAGCTCGTCTTGCCGTTCAAAATTCTAGATGTTCAAAATGTGCTTGCTCCAACTAGAAAGTACGAAAAATGAGCTGAGGAAATGCATCCCTCCAAGCAGTGTATTTCTGAAATTTTCCAAACAGATCAACGGAATGCCATGATTATTCCCCCTGGACTTTTAGGATTGATCTGTGTTGATGGTAAGCAGATCCTTGCTTGTTTTCTTGTACTAGATCAGGCAGACGAATTGACCAAGCTACTGTGCTTTCTGGCAGCAGGTGCTTGTCGCCAATGTCACTTTTATCAATTTTTCGAGTTGGCATTTTGGAATACGCAAGGGTTAGATTTTTCTTGGATGATGATCATGCAATTAGTATTATCTAGTGGCTCGATCCATTAGAGGCTTAAAATACCAAATCATTTTGAAGCATTGAATAACTAGTTCGCTTCTACTAAAAGAATTAGATTATATGTATTCGCTTTCGAATTTTATGTGTGATAGTTGATTCGGACTGCGCCCTCGCGAACTGATGCGATAAAAAATTCGAGCTTATTAAATAGATGCACAACAAATGGTACGAATATCAGTGACCCACTCTACTCAATCTCGTAGGCAACGTTTGCACCCATAACTGCAAAGACAACGGCAAAATGGACTGATATATTTGTTAAATTTAAAAACAAGTGTCCTATATCAATACTGTCCTATACCAAAATTCTATTAAACTTGTCCCCAGGCTTTATAGGCGGGAATACTAATACAAAAGAAATTGTTTATTCATCGAAGCTATTTCTATTGTTTTATCCCAGCCTAAGGGTCGGAGCAAAGTTAGAATTTTAATATGTCGAAATATACGAGTTGTAATAATCGTTTTGAATAAAGATGAAATTCCTTGAAAACACCCCAGCAACACGAAGGACAACATTTTTTGTAGTCACTGATACATCTTATGCTCCGCACCTCTGATGTGTTATTCAGAGAAAACAATTTTAGACAGAAATGTCAACGTAGAAGAATATATTTGCTACATCGGTTGCCGTCGTTAAATCTCTACGAAAGCAAGAGAGATAAAAATGGGATTTACTCCAGGTCAGTTAAATTGCATTTTCGAAGCTTATTTCATATTAAAGGCCATATCTCGTGGCTGATTGGTAAGGCATCGCTAGGGTATCGCAGTGTTGGAAATTCTCTGGGGTTTCAGTCTAGCTCCGAATTTATACCTTTTCGACTAGCATTCTGTATCCAAAAATTTCATGTACGTTTATAGTGTTTATTCACGTATCAATCATAATGATACTAACATACGAGATAAACACACTAAAAATAAGTAGAAATTCACGTATATTACCTTACATATAAACTCTATTTTAAATTTTATAAATTGTTTAAATCGAGAAACAGTCGTAAATATGTTGCATGTTTCCAAAGTGGCACCACTTTTTTTTCACCTGTAGGCAGTGCAAATAATAAAAGCAAGGTCAAGTTGGCGTTCTAAACTACCTTCCTTTCTTGATAAAATAAATTGAACGATTCTTTTGAGCTGGTACGCTCGTTTATTCGATTCAGCTAGCAAATGATCAATGCTAGCATATCCACTGGAACTTTCATACAGTCTGGATAGTGTTCGGTCCACAATTCAATTGGTTTAATTTCTCGCTTGTGTGATAAAGAAATATCTAGAGTAATAACTAGTAACTATAGGTATTATAGAGAATAACAATCGAAAGGCCAAAAATGTTTCACACAATTTTGATTCAATATTATTGGGAAAGCTCATTTAAAAGTTCAACTCATATGACTGAGTTAATTTCGTTTACAACGTATTCATATTTACATCGTTTCCACTCGTTTTAATTTTTAATATTTCGAGATAGCACTATGTTCAATTTCCATTTTCATTAATTGTAAACACATCTCAATGCCGTGTAAAACTGATAACTAAAATATAACTACCTATAAATTAAATATTTTTCGATTTAACCAACTAGCCTAGTTTATTTTAAATTTCTTTTCTTTGTTACGAGAAATATTTGGGTGGTTCGCACAATAAAGGGTATAGAAATAAACACTTATTGTCCTTATTATTCAAACATTAACAGAAATAGCTATTCTGCGCAGGGAAAACATCAGGTACGTTCTCGTATATAGAGTAGAACGAAACGCGTATCGTAAGATCCAAGTTATAAACCCTGAGCTTGCACAACTTCGTAAGGGATAAGTAAATAAAATAATTTCATTCGATACAGTTGGGAACAAAAATTAATTTTCAAATGTCAACTCGAACATAACGAAATGGAAGAAAAAAATGAATGCGGCCTAAGCACTTAGTTCATATTGTGTCCGTAGTTGCTGTGATTAAATTGCTTGTTCCGTACTCTTATGAAATGATCCGGCCCAAATAAAATTTGTAACGGATGCCTAATGACTCATGAGAAGTTCCACACTGTCAAATGAGAACATTATACAGACTCCTATACAGCGTGCAAGGAAGTTTATGTTCTTGTGTACTGATATAAACGGGTCTCTTTTTGTTTTGTTGTTTTGCTGTTTTGCTTGACAAGTTTTTGGCTTCTTGTACGGCCCAACATGATACAATTGGAAATTTTTTTTTCTTGCCTTTTATTCTTGCAAATATGAAGTATTCAGAAATTGTAGATTTTTGAGTTTTAAATTGTGATGATTTTATATTACTTTAAAAATTTTAAGTGCCCGCAATAAGGGCTGGTAATGCGCTAGAATTTGTAATTAGACATTAAATAAAGGTTCTCACTTTGCTTGTCACCGGGCATGTCAAGTCTCCTTGTCGATCAAAGGCTGGCGAATCAGACGGCTAAAGTCAAGGGAAACTAAGTTTACGTTGTATATGAATAAAGCATTAGACGTGAGCATCAAGTTAATACACACACATCGGGGAACCTATTGAAGCTTTATCAGAAGCTGTTGGATCATCATCGTAAAACTTTATATAGTTTCATTGCAGGTGCAATTTGTAAGTTCCATTGTAGTTGGCAAGTTTCATTGTAGTTTATAAATTTCATTACCATTAGCCGCGTTTGGCGTACGAACTGCCTACGGCAATTTGCATATACAGTCCCGTAGATCTAGCTCACGAAAAATAATGTAGGTGGATGTGGTTTTTCACGAACAACGGACTAGAGACAGCATTCACGACAGAATTTTGCAGCTTAAGTTCAGTTTAACAGTTTTCTTCACTCAGTACGTCAGACTTTTACCCGGGACCGTACACAAATGTAAGTGTATTTTAAGCGGTCTTTATTTCCGTCTTGATTTTTCGTGCCTGTTTTAACCTTACGTTTATTTGTTTGCGTCGTTTGCACACTTACAAAAATTGGTTTTCTTTGGAGTCGATCGTCGCTAGAGTAGCTATGCAGTATCGCATAGCTTGGTGCTTCCAGTTATCTGATAACTCGCGCACGAATCATGGAACAATAATAGCCAAGTTTTTTTACTTTGTTCAAAGTCATGCAAAGTATAATCGTTACTGAATATAGTTAATATAATTTAATTAAGTTGTAAATAATAAAGATGGTAAATTTCAAGCTCGGTGATAAATAGTGAAGAAATTATTCAACATGACACGAGCGTGGGACAAAGAAAAAATCGGAGTCCCCGACGGGAATCGAATGGGTTCGATTCCCGTCGGGGACTCAGATTTTTTTCTTTGTCCCACGCTCGTGTCATGTTGAATAATTTCTTCACTATTTATCACCGAGCTTGAAATTTACCATCTTTATTACTACACATTTGATGATTTCGTCGACGTTGCTGATCCTAGCAGTATGCAGGACGCGTGTCACATATCAACCTAGTAAATGGCCCAGCTCACAACGAGTCTCTCGTAGCTCAGTTGGTTAGAGCACCCAACCGGTATCTGGGAGGCCATGGGTTCGATTCCCGTCGGGGACTCAGATTTTTTTCTTTGTCCCACGCTCGTGTCATGTTGAATAATTTCTTCACTATTTATCACCGAGCTTGAAATTTACCATCTTTATTACTACACATTTGATGATTTCGTCGACGTTGCTGATCCTAGCAGTATGCAGGACGCGTGTCACATATCAACCTAGTAAATGGCCCAGCTCACAACGAGTCTCTCGTAGCTCAGTTGGTTAGAGCGCCCAACCGGTATCTGGGAGGCCATGGGTTCGATTCCCGTCGGGGACTCAGATTTTTTTCTTTGTCCCACGCTCGTGTCATGTTGAATAATTTCTTCACTATTTATCACCGAGCTTGAAATTTACCATCTTTATTACTACACATTTGATGATTTCGACGTTGCTGATCCTAGCAGTATGCAGGACGCGTGTCACATATCAACCTAGTAAATGGCTCAGCTCACAACGAGTCTCTCGTAGCTCTGTTGGTTAGAGCGCCCAACCGGTATCTGGGAGGCCATGGGTTCGATTCCCGTCGGGGACTCCGATTTTTTCTTTGTCCCACGCTCGTGTCATGTTGAATAATTTCTTCACTATAATTTAAGTTATTTTTCTGTTCACAAATATTATTAACAACTACAACAAGAACATCAACAGATTGAGATGATTTAAGAAAATTTAACTAACTAATTTACTCCAAGAGCCTCGACTAAATTCGTTTTGACAAATCATCTTTGACCGATTGTTTATCAAACTGGCCAATAAAATAGGATAATTTCAAAATGGCGTAAGAAATTTACAGCTGTACGTAGATTCAAAATGTGTTTTTTTTTTTTTTTTAAAAAAATAATAATAATCTCTGATATTAAAGATGTTTGCTTTTCCTCCATAGTTGACATGCCCAACACAAATATGTCATTCAATAAAACCTCCGGCTTTTAGTAATGTGCCAAAATTTTAATACATCAGTTACAAACATTGCATTGTTAATTTTGATAACTGCATGCATGCACACAAAAGTATTAACAGGTTTTTGGCCACTTCTTACCGGGAACCGGACACAGATAAGAACACATTGTTTAACTATGGTTTTTGTGAGCCATTGTCAGTATTTTCGTCAGTATTGTTTGCTATATTTTGTTTGTTTTATTTTATCTGTGTATCAGATCAGTTAGACAGCCGTCAGACAAATGGGACATCAAAGGGAAAAGCTGCACTTTCATACATCCGGGAACCTATCTGTCACCTGCTTATAATTTTCATACAGGCTCTTGTGTGGCCAATGTCCCTTTTCTCGATACTTCAAGGTCACCCTTTGGAACAGAAGAGAGCCAAATTTTCTTCGATCGATAATGGCCAGTTTGCATTCATTCACAAACTCCGAATCGAGAAAAACAAAATCTAGCAACTGGCTTTATCCCAAGATTCTAAACTAATCTCTCGACAATGCAATTAGTTTCAGAAAACCAGTTTTCAGACAAAAAACTGATTTGCAGATAATAAGTTAACATAAGTTAGTCGACACTAAAAGCTTTTAAATTAGAGATTTTCCCTTGAAATTTTAATCGAATATCAAGGCATTTTTAAAACATTAACCTGTCAAGCCTGGCAGTAAAGTTTATTTTTTCCCATCCGACATAATCTTTCACAAATCCCTCCCTTCCCCGGTCCCGATCCTAAAAGCAACAAAGATTTTAAAAATAATAAAAAATCACTTAAGTTGAGATGAGGTTGTGTGAGTGGTGAGAGCACTTGCCCTTTCACCAATGTGGCCCGGGTCTGAATCACGTACCCGGCGTCATATGTGGGTTGACTTTGTTGTTGGTTCCCCTCCTTGCTCGGAGGGTTTTTCTCCGGATTCTCCTTTTCTACCCTCCACAAAAACCAATGCTTCCAAATTCGAATTCGATCGGGAATACACGGCCACTCAAGTTTACTACTACCGTGGCTAAATAACTGAGGTAATATATTTTTATCTATTTTTATGTGTTAAGTGTTATAGACTAGCTAAATTGAGATTGGAGTGCCAACTTCGAAGATATTCTCTTACTCTGTCTTCATAAATGCACATGATGTCAAATCTAAGAAAAGAACAGTGACGAAATACCGTCTCCATTACCATTTCTTTGACAGTCCGCCAACGTCGCTGCACGTAATGATGGCATTAAAATTTGCTTTTATAAGACGTCTGACTGGTTAACCCTCCTTCTTAGATCGCACTTGCCTTAGAATCGTTGATCACCCGACGGAAATGAAGATAATCCCTCGTCACACGAAAAAAAAATTTTTAAGTCCGTTCGATTTTCAATAATTGTTCTGGCTTGATATCCTACTTTGTATTTATGATCGGTGGGACGATAATAGCTCATTTACATTTTAATTTCCTCGTGAATACTGCAAAGCACCCTTTATCTGCAGCTGTGGATACGATAATGAGATATTGATGACATTTTAACAGGACCTAATGTTATTCTGTTTAGCTTTGCGTAATAAGACCAGTGCGACTGAGGAAAGTAGCCAAAATTGTTTACTGAATGTGCTGGATATATTGATCGAGTATGAATACAAAAACCCGTATTGTCTTTGGATTGCTTTTTCCACAATACACTGAGGTACAGTAAGGCCGGGAGTTGAAGGTACGCACCTTAATATACAAGCTATAAACGCTTTATAAAGTATCCTTTTGAACTGTTTTATTTATAGCGAAGTGAACTGGGATACTAATATAAAAGCAAAGCGCTTAAACAACCATGTTATATTGTATAAATAACTCATTTTTTGATATAATTTGAACGTTCTAGTTGAATGTAAACGATCGTTAGTCCTATAATTACAACAGGTTTAGTATTCATCTTGCTAATAATACTTTGGTTGCGATATTAAGGCAATAAGGAAAGCCTCATACTAAAACGTTTAAATATATAACAAAATACGTATAAATTCGAAAATATTTTGTAAAGAGAAGTTATAGATCACAAACTAAAAAGTTGTGAATAGAAAAACGTATGCAAAAACCAATGTTGCTATTAACCAGTCAGTATTTTCGACAAATATGTGACAACTTTTACAAGACACAAGTTTTATTGACGTCGTCTTTTTCTACAACGATGATGTAAATTCTTAAAAAAAATCGTTACTTTAAAAGATTCGTAAAATGCAAACTTTAATCATCCTACATTTGTAAAAATAAAAATTAATGCAAAACCCGTGATAGAGGTGTTAAAAACGTAAAATGTTTTAAATTTTAGATTGCATCATCGACAAGTCTTAAAAATACAACGCCGTACATTTTATAATCTACTTATTTTTATTTTTATTTTCTGTTAAGGTTTCGTATAACTATTAATACCCGTATTTTTGATCAAATACTATATTAAGCTCCTTTTCTGCTATTATTATTTTAATATGAGTCGCCAGTTAATTATATCTTTCATTTTGCACTGAAAAAACATCTGTAGCATAGAATCGGGCAATTCATATGCATTATACAAGGCATTCAAGCTTCACTTACAAGTCTAACCCTTGCAAAGCAAACAAAAACATTCGTAATGCCATTAATATAAAAACCCTTTACTTGTTAAAATTCGATAATAGCTTTTAACCACTTTGATACATTTGCATATAACGCCGAACATATTTACTTTTTGTATCTCTTCGTTAAAGAGCCCACCTGCATGCAGACAGTGCAAATGTAAACAGTAAATATATCTTCTAAACACCATGTCAAACTGTAACACACACACTGACACGTACTTTTAACAGTTCGCTGTCGGCTACGCCATTAATATTATTACGAAATAGTCACTGCAACGAAACAACGTTCTCTCAGGTTCTGATCGACTAGAAATTAAATTTTATACGAGTATTTGGGCCAGCAGTTATAAAACACACTTCTTTTATCACCACTGGCTGTAGCAGAATATTAGTAACGGGTCACTCTTAAAAATTACTTAAACCTGGAACATTGGAGGGACTGGAGGAAAAAAGATGAACTTAAGTGTTCATCTGCATCTTCAGTTTTCCACGTATTTGTCGGTTTTCTCGCTGGCTCTAAATTTGGTTTTTACTACCGACGGTATAAGCGGAAATGTCGTTATTACTAGCACATGTCATGACACAAACGGTCTTACCTTTTGAAATACTGAAAACGTACATGGGATTTTGCATATTTTAGCCGATAAAGGACTACTTTCTTCGGCTGTGTAGAGTAGAGTTGTCAGCTAGGTCCCGAAATTGAAATATTCGCTTCTCAATCAAGGTCATTTTTCAACCTTCGCTCAATGCCGATCAGTAGTGATCATAATATCCTTGTTTTCGCATTTCCAGATAAATCAAGGGAAAAATTGCTACTTTCCTAGAAAACTAGAAATGTTTATGAACAAATTGATATAAAAATTGTCGGTGTTCGATGCGAATGACATATTTGACAACGGCTCGAAAATGCCTATTTTTCTAATTTTTCAGACGTTGCGGCGGCCCAAAGCGGCAAAATATTTAATGGCTCCTAACGCAGCCAGAATATCATTTAGAATCAAACCAAATCTGTTTTAGTTCTAGCCTCGGTGAAGTCTTTCAGTTGCCAGAGTTTCAGGCCTGATTATTTTTTCGCGCGAATTTGAGTGGGTGTTTTTCAGAAAGACAGCCTCTTAAAAGCGGTTGAAGCCGACAACAGAGATTTTCTTTGGCCCTGCCTTATGCGCTTACACGCTAAGGGACTGACATCTAAATTAAAAGAACCTCAAAACAAACCTTGCTCAAATAAAGAAACAGATTACATTTTTGGAAGTTATTAGCTTTAGCAATAAAACATTTTAATGACCCGTAAGATAAAATGGCAGATTTAAAAGAGCAATGTCACGATATTTTAAGTCATTTTTCTGATTACTTCCGAATTGAAGGAAACCTCAAAATAACAGTTTTCTAACATAGAAAAACAACACAGGAGGACCAATAAAAACGCAAAAATAACCAAGGATGGGTTCAACTGACGAAGATTAAGATGGATTACGAGCAAGAAAAATCTTGCCAGTTTTTTTCAAGCTGCATTCTCCGTGACGCAGCTCCTTTGCGTCTAATAATATAATTTGCATATAAAAATGATCGCCTTTTCATTATTTACATCAATACATTCATCTACATCAATGATCTACCTACCGTCCTTCGAAACAGTACTGTTACATTATTTGCTGATGATACGGCCCTTCACTGCTCTTCAGAATCAGCTTTAAGTTTGCAGACTATGCTAAATGAAGACCTTGTCATACTAGCACAGTGGCTTCACGAACACAAACTAACATTAAATGTTTCGAAATCTAAATTTATGCTCATCGGTGGTCCGAAGAAGCTTACTTATTTCAGCGAAGTGGCCTTGTCAATCAATGACAGAAGGCTGGATCGAGTTAATTCTTTTAAGTATCTGGGTGTGATTATCAACGAGAACTTGACTTGGACAGATCATATAGAAAACCTCCGTAGTAAGGTATTACAAAGGTTGGGCGTACTTCGAAGAATTAAGTGTTCTCTACCAAGAGATATCAGAGAACTTTTCGTTAAATCAACTATAATACCTCTGTTAGACTATGCGGATGTCACATGGGGAGACAAAGCCAATTTGACTCTTATGAAGAAAGTCCAAGTTCTGCAAAATTTAGCTGCCAAAATTGTGCTCGATATGCCAAGGCATTCATCTGCTACCGAGGCGCTCCAACAGCTTGGCTGGGATAATTTAATGGAAAGAAGAAGACTTCATAGATTAATTTTGTTTTTTAAGGCATTAAATGGCTTGATTGACTGGGATTTTAATTTTTATAGCTTTAAAGACATTCATAATTATAATACTCGTGGACGAAATGACATTTGTAGGCCCAAGTCATGTCGCTCCTGGGGCCAGAACCGTTTTATTAATCAAGCTGCTCACGAATGGAACATTTTACCCGACAAAGCAAAAAGCGCATTTGACATTTTAACTTTTAAAAGACATATTAGAAGTATTTGATAAGTTTTTTAATTTCTTATATTCATTTTTTAAAATTTAACTTTTTCATCTTCTATTTTTAATATTCACTTTTTAACCATTTTTATCATATTTGTTATTTATTTTATGCAGGGCCCCACTGAAAACCACCTTTTTGTGACGTGGGCTCCCTGCTAAAATATCTTTATTATTATTATTATTTGAGCCGTCTTAACAAAGAGCTAGTCAAAGTAATTTTTTACAGTGAAATACATCTGAAGAATTAGATAAACTTAAGTTAATCAACCCAGCTACTTTTCCTTTCAACTCCTAAACCAAATGCGACAGTTTGGGTAATATTAGTTATGGAGTTTTTTTTTTATTTGGTGGTACAACAAGACAGTACTATTCTATTGATGATTATCTTTATTTTCTCTTCACCTGTCTATTTGTTTATGTATTATTACTGTAAAGAGAATTAAGTAGTCGATCGCTCTTCGCAATTTTCAGCTCGTCAGCGGCTCATGTCAGCAGATGACTGATAAAGGAAAATAAACAGATGTTTATGGAGACTTCTTGACATGTTTTTTTTTATATTATTATGAGATTTTAACTGAATCCCTACTAATCTATCCCGCTGGATCAAAACACGAAAACGCCCCACAAGATACATGTAACAAATGCAAGCAATATATCGTGTAATTTTTAATTGCTGTTATTTTACGTGTATTCTGAGCAATTTATAAAAATGTAAAACTACCATCTCAGAAAACGAAATTTGAGAATTAGGCTTGAATTTGATTGGATCATTACCTTGAAATAGGCAAACCTACAATCATTGACCGGCAAAACTTTAGCGCAATTGCTGTTTTTTTCTTAATTGAAACATAAAAAATAAAGTAATTCCCTTTCGATCTCCCCCTTTACAATGTAGTAACATGCAAAAAATAATGCCATCAATTGCTGCCTATTTTTGCTCACAGTCTGAAACGCACTGGGGGATGGGGGTGGGTGTGCCAATGAATTTTGTCAATGAGTGTAGGCCTGCTGAGATGTGGCATATAGAAACAGTTAGTGAATTCTATCAGCTTTCAAATCATACCGATGTGGAAACGAGTTTAAAAATACAAACAAAAACTTTTCAATCCACTTTCCTTGGGTAGTCAGTATATGGCAGTGATCACAGCACAAAGTGCTGTACTCTTATCTATGGCTTGAATTCGCTTGTTTTTAATAACTGTTTACTCATAAATGCTGAACCAATCAAACAATGTTACTTATTATTCTCCTTAAAACACTGATTTGCATTTTACATGTAATGGCTGTGATTTTTGTCGTTAAGCCGGATCAGCAACGTAAATGTATCAAATGGAACTATATAGTTTATGTAGTTTACAACAGTTCGTCTTGTCCTTTTATAGATGTGAGCTGAGGTTTTTTTTTCAAGTGCCCGCTGTCTAAGCTGAATTGTCAAGCAATGCGGATTGAAGAAGCTAAAATTGTGTACTTTTTGACGCTCATTTGCTGGGCCACAGGTAAGAGCTAGCAAAGAATACCGAGTGAGAAGCGAAATATACTTATTTCATTTGCATCCACTAAACCTAGTAAATGTAGAGACTGAAGGACGGAACATTGGCAACCTCAGTATTCGTCTTTTATAATTTAAGTTGCGGCGTTTTATATTCCAGCTGGCCTTGCAAATGTTTTTTTATCAAATTTAAGGGTTGTATATCGTGCTGGCCGGGAAACACGCAATCGACTTTCTGTCCTTTCGACACATAAGATTTGCCGTGTAGTTTGACACGAGTTTTACACATGCGAGTTTTTTTGCTTGTATAACCGAGAGAGGGTTTAGTCTAAGTGATTTATTAGTAGTAACTTTCCTTCTTCGGTGACGCGAAAATTATACTTTGCGAAAATTCTTCTAACATAAATTAAAAGAGACGCCGCTCTCATATGATCTACGTCTTGGCGGGGCATCTTGTAACACTGGCCAATGTTTTCAAGTTGTCCTTCGAAATCCGTCTTAAAGGGATTGTGTCGTGACTGAGGTAAGACTTTTTATTAAGTTTTGCCAAACACTCGCTATGAAACTTAGTGGTAGCGAGGAAATTTCTTGTATGGATCTAAATGACAAGCTTCATTTCAAACAAGTCTATATATGTCTTCTGGGCGTTTTAAATAAAAGTTACAAACAAACGAGATTAACTTTGAAAACTGTTCAGCCTGACAGTTTTTCAAAAACCCTCGTTGCGATAATCTGATTAAATTTTCTTCAAGATTTGTCCATCCGTACTTTCTTTTGTTTTTTTATGTTTTATTAAAACGTTACTTTGACTGTTTTTTAAAACTTAAAAGTCGGTAGTTATTTAAGTAGTCACTCAGGCTGGTGGATATTTGCTTATGTCCAAATTTGGCTAAAATCCGTGAAACAGTTCTTTGGTGTTTTTTAACTTAAAAAATTTATGTTGAAGTTTCCTTTTAGTTGAAAATACTACCGACTTTGTACGTTAGAGAAAAGTTATGAGAAACCTAACTCAGGATATATTTCAGAACCAGAAGATGCCTGTAAATTTACAATAATTACAATACTACAGAACGAAAGTTTACTTTAGTTAAAGATTTGAAAAGAACACCTGCTATGGTCAGCAAATATAATAATGGGTCGATCGATTCATGAGCATAATAGATGTTGCATTTTAAAGAGACCTTATTCTTGCTTTGACCTTGCTATTATATTCCTCAAGTTAAACGTACCAAAAAGTTAAACTAGTCAGATTTTTAATTATAGCTCAACCAATGAGAATATTTCATTCTGGGAAAACCTTTCGCATGAAAAACTACCTTTTTTGTGAACAATACATTTTACTAGAAATCAATACATGTCTAGTAGCTATAATTATATAGTACTAGACATCAATACTTAGCAGAAGACACTTGTATTTACCTAGAACAGTATATAAGCAACGCGTAAACTGTTGCAAATTGATTAGGTTTGCTTTACAATAGACTTTTGGCTGAGTTCCAAAGAAGTCTCCTGGTTTTTCTGCTGCGTTGTCGCTGATTAACGCTAAACATTAATGCTTAAGAACAAGCTCCCCGTACCTCCGGCATAGTGTAACGAGTGCCGGCTGCTAAGCCTGTGGCTCAACCGAGTTATTTCCCCGCTCTGCAATTAACGTACAGCGAAGGTCACTGTTTGCTATTGGCCATTTAGCCACTCAACCCGCCAAGAGCCTAAGCTGCTAGTAGAGACATTTGCCAAGCGCTCAGGTGCAGGCAAATACGCGTTTAAATAGCCATCGTCACACGTTACTGAATGAAAGCGCTTGATGTCTTCTTTATCTGTCTTCCTTAGTGCTTCGCTCTTCAGAAGCCGCAGTGGAAACGAATGAGACGCGACTCTATAAAGAACTGTTTGAAAACTACAACAAGTACACCCATCCAGTTATCAACGAGTCTCAACCTGTTAAAGTCGTGTTTGATTACCAGCTCATTCGCATTATCGATGTGGTGAGTCATACATATTTATAACGTTGCAACCTGTTTACCATGTGCAGTTTGCAGAGAAGTTGAATTTTTAGCCGCGAATGATTTATGCCATGTTGCCCATGGTGAACTTAATTATTTAACGGAAAAATTAACAAAAAACCGTGTACGGAAAGATTTTTGTCATTCTTACCTGTTTTTCAGAAATTTAAGCAAAACACTTCTCTTTTCTTAGTGGCCCGGGTCCACTAAACCTTTGCCTTAATACGTGATGGGGATCTATCGGGAACAATATATAAATCAGTGTGTTCAGAAAGTGAATATTCGCAGTTTGTATATCAACGATAACACGGATAACAAAATGAAAGAACGAATGAGATTTTCTAAAACAACTTTTTTTGTAGGAAATTTTAAAAGTGTATGCCAGAGCGCAAGTTGTACAACAGTGTATAATAATTCATATCGAGAAATTAAATCGTTACTCTGGTTTAAAAATTGTTTAAAATGTTTTAAAAGTTTGTTTAAGTCCCAACGTTTCGGCTGAAACTTCAGCCTTCATCAGGGGAGAGTGAAAAGGATTGAATTTCATGTTTTGATATTTTTTACCACAGAGCGCAAAAGACCAGTTTATCAAAACATATGCCTGGGTCAACCAAGTAAGTTAACTATTCTCTGCTTTTATAGCTGTCAATGTGAACAGATCTATTTTCTTTCTCCTAGAAAGGCTAGGCCTCTTTGAGAGTACATAAACCTCGCTGTCCCTCGCAGATAAACGATTGCTATTCAACGTGGTAGAAATACTAAATGTATTTAAAGTAACGCTTATGCTGTTTTTGTTTAATAGTACTGGAATAACCCTCACCTTACGTGGGATCCTGATAAGTACAATGGCATCAAGGAAATTCACGTACAACCCTCAGACATTTGGGTTCCTGATATTCTGTTGTACGACAAGTAAGGTCCTATTTACGTACTTCTATTTTATATTTACCTTCTTTTCAAACAGGGCTTAAGACTAATGAAGATGAATTTTTTCAACAATGAATCGAATTTACCATCTTTATTATTTACAACACACTTGATGATTTCGACATCGCTGATCATAGCAGTATGCAGGACGCGTGTAACATATCAACCTAGTAAATGGCCCAGCTCACCACGAGTCTCTCGTCGCTCAGTTGTTTAGAGCGCCCAACCAATATCTGGGAGGCCATGGGCTCGATTCCCGTCGAGAACTCAGAATTTTTTTCTTTGTCCCATGCTCGTGTTGTTGTTGAAAAAAATCATCTTTTTTATTTATCAGCGAGCTTAAAAATTTACCATCTTATTTACAGGACTTAAGACTGCTAAATATTGTCCATATTTTTCCTTTTGGTTTTTCTGTTTGGTATTCTAGTCTTCTAGTCTTTTATAAAAGAGTAATGGGTGGAGTCTTACAACCATAGAGTGAACATAAACCTCCATTTTATTACTTATTTGCTGCTTCTTCTTCTTCTTCTTCTTCATCTTATTATTATTATTATTATTATTATTATTATTATTATTATTTATTATTATTATTATTATTAATATTATTATTATTATTATTATTATTATTATTATTATTATTATTATTATTATTATTATTATTATTATTATTATTATTGGGTGAGAGCAAGAGTCTCCTTTGCTCTAATACGCTCGGCCTTACTGTGCCTTAGAGGATCAAGATCTATAAGAAGAACACAGGACAATGTACTAACAATGTAGACATTGCAATAGATAACGCAACCGCCCGCCTAACTTAGTTTTATCGAATTTTCATATATATATTTTTTTGTTGTTCTTATTTTTGATTTTTTTAGATTAATATTTCGCTATTATATATTATTAATTACTCTGTAAATAGACAACCAAAAATAAGTCGTATTTGTTAAGTATGCACAAACTTAAGTAAGAATGTATTTTTAGCCATTGTAAATATTTTAGAAATAGAGAAATAAAATTATTATTTATTATTATTATTATTAGTAGTAGTAGTAGTAGTAGTAGTAGTAGTAGTAGTAGTAGTAGTAGTAGTAGTAGTAGTAGTAGTAGTAGTAGTAGTAGTAGTAGTAGTAGTACAATTATTATCATTACCATTATTATTATATAATAAAACAATTCTTTATTAAAAAGAACTCCTGTGATAATTATATATTGCGCAAAACTATTTACAACAATAAACGGTTCTATGATCAGGACAACTCGGATTAATATTAATCCGCGAATTATAATAATAATAGATTATAATAGGATTATTATAATCCAGTAATAGATTATTATAATCTAGTAATAGATGAAGACACGGCAAAAAAATGGAAGGATTAGATTATTATTAATATTATAATCCGGATTAAGATTAATATTAATCTCTAATATAATCCCGATAAAATTCCGTGAATGTTCGGATAACAGATATGTCTATTTGGCTATCTGACAGATATGTATATGACAAACACACTGCAGACTTACAACACAGGTCTGACAGGACATAAGTCACTAATCACATCCGTCACATGACGATCACTTTTGCATATGCTAAAGATAGATTAGACGATGTTGTTGACCCTAGAAGTAAAAAAAAAGGATCAAGCGCCTCTGGGTCAGCGAATCCGTGCCGTGGGCATGTTCTTTTACAATAAAGGAGACCTAACGACAGGGAATCGTTACCAGCTGCGAAGAAATAGCGACAATCCCAAACACACCAACTGTTTCAAGGTTCGGAGTCGGCATATCACAATGGCAACTATGAACAAGAATTTCTCCCGTCTCTTGGCGCCTTTTGTTGATGAAAATATTATCTGTGAACTGACATGGTAAGCATATTGTATATGATGTCAAGTTCACGAAAAAACTATTTCAGCTGTTTCAAACAATAAAGTATGTTTACATCAAGCTTCGTATCTATTCCTAGCTTAGTGCTTGAAGATGCAAAGTGGAGTAGCGGTGATTCCGGTCAACTTGGAAGGGCGCACAAAGTACGCGTGGGTCCAATCTTCGAAAGCTTTGGACTAGGATTGAGTTGTTGAGATTAATTATTAAGATTAATATTAATCCGATTAATATTAATCTTACATAAGATTAATATAAATCCCAATGGATTAAGGCACGGCTCAAACCTCAGTAATAGATTATAATAATCTATTACTGGATTATAATAATGTATTACTAGATTATAATAATCTATTACTGGATTATAATAATCATTAGGATTAATATTAATCCAAATAATATTAATCCGAGTTGTCCTATATGATACAGTTGTTAAAATGGAAAGCAAAATATGTTATATAGAAAATGAATTAAAGCTGAGAAGCGTTTACAATTGGAATGAGCGATTTAAAATGCAAAGGAAACATAATGGTTACATTGTGCGTTTGATGTGATCCGGCGTACGCGTGTAGCAATCCAAAACAAGGCCCGTTTTTCTATTTCAAACTGCAAGAACTGACGCACCGTTTAGAAATTCTACTCTCGATCAACCTTTCTCTTCTGTACATAACATAAAGACATAACTCGAAAAGACATTTTTCTATTTATTTTCCATTTGTCTCATTTTTGGTTTGTTCAACTTTTTGACCAAGGAATGCACAATACTCAGAAGCTGGCTGGTGGTATATTAAATTTGACGTTTTTAACATGATTCTAATATTGTGTTATATTTTTCACTCTTCTCAGTGTTGACGATGAAGACCGTTTTGCTGGTGGAAGATTTACGTACAGAACCAACGTTGCCATGAAATACGACGGGAACGTCACGTGGTTGAATCCCGCCATCTTCAAAAGCATCTGCAAAGTGGATGTGACTTATTTTCCATTCGATGATCAAGAATGCTTCCTCAAGTTCGGCTCGTGGTCTTTTGATAGCTCAAAAGTGGATCTTTATGCGCACGGCGGCGATATGTTGAACAAGAACTACGTGAAGAATGGAGAATGGAAGTTGACGCTTCTAAAATCGCAACGAAACAAACTCAAATATCAGTGCTGCCCGCACGCGTTTGTTGACGTCACCGTGCAGATACAACTTCAGCGTGAATCACTGGATTTTGTTCTAAAACTCATTATTCCATGCTCGCTGATCTCTTCCATGATATTTTTAGGGTTTGTTCTTCCGCCAGAGTCAGGTGAACGCATTGGACTGAGTATCACAGTTCTTTTGGCCATGACAGTTTTTCAACAGCTCAGCTCCGAGCTCATGCCATCGTACGGTTTTCCTCTGCTTGGACAGTATTATTTCGCGTGTATGATCGAGATAGGAGCTTCCCTTGTTGTCACCACTCTTATACTAAACTTTTATCACCGTAACAGTCGACGGATGCCAAAAGTTTTAAGAGTTCTAATCTTGCAATGGCTCGCTCGTGTGGTCTTTCCTCACAGAAATGCCAAAGATTGGAATGTGGAATTATCAAATATCGAAGCCTCGAACGCGGCATACAAAAGAAATTCAAACCATGAAGGAGCTCAGGGTTCTGAGAGCGAAAAGGCATCGCTGTCTTTTGCTGACTCGCTTTCTGCAAACAACGAATCGAAGATTTCGTCCACTTATTCCGATCCGTGGATCCCCTTACAAAACAAAAATGACTTTGGTTTACCAGCCAACGGTGTATTGCCCTACAAGAACAATAACAGTCACGACTGCCACATGCTAGCGGGAAACAGACCCAAGAATACTGGTCACAACAGAAAAACGAATTTCTCCAATCATAGAAACAAGATCCGACGAAAGACCTCAAGGAATGATATCTGTACTCGGCACCAGGGCCCCACCAAACAGGGCTCGTCTGTCGTTTCGTCATCAGTGACGCTCGATCTCTTTCAAAATCCTGGAGAAGAAAAGCTTTCCCCAGAGAAGATGAAGAATCAAAAGGAGTGGATTAAGGCTGCACGCGTCTTGGACAGACTGTTTCTGATCGTGTCAGTTTTGATTGGTGTTATCACTCTCTTAGCCTTGTTTTTGAAAGCTCCCAGGTTTCACTTAGCGCCGGACTGACCATATTCTACCCTTATTTACGCACAGCGGTCAAATGCACATACTCAGTCGACGTCACTTCTGCTTTTCATTGCTGAACCATTGAAAGAGTTTGAAACGCAATTTTAATATATGCAAGACGTTTGTAATAAAAACTTGCTTTGCAAAAAATGAGCGAAACCAAAGAACAATTAAGACAAAAAGCTTGTGCATAGATAACGATTATTAAATTCTATAAATTCTATATCCATATTTGGAGTATAACGCTTTAGTTTGCAGAAAATACAAGTAAGACCCAGAATCCCTGACATTGAACACGAAAATAAGTTATCGTGCCATTTTTTTAAAGAAAGAAAATAATGGAAATCTGCTTTAGCTATAGAAAATGCATTCAAAAGGTACGTACACGCCTGCAATATATCATTTTTAACACATCTCTAATCTTTCGATATACAAACAAATTTGTGCTACATTTGCGAGTTTATGAGTTAGCCGAATCAGATCCGAGCTCAAGTCAAGTCCTATATATCTAACTTGATTTGACAAAAGGTGTCTCCCAAAATTTGACATGACACCGTAGTTCTGAAGCCCTATTTCTGTAACGAACGCTGAATGAGGGCTAATTTTAGCTCAAGTTTAACGTAAGGTACTCTAGTTTATGTGTTTTTTAACCAAAAAGACTGCATATACGGCATTTTGTTTAAATCAAGAATTCTATCAATTTAATTAAGAGTGTTTACAACTTGAAATGTGAGTCAAAATTAATACCAAGATAGACATAAGAAAACACTCGGCGGAGAGCTGAACTGTAGCTTTCTTAAAGCATGCACGTCTCAAATAAACTGAACTAAAGCATTCTACATCGACATTCGATTCAACTTTAAGCAAATCAGGCGAAATATCTGAGGAAGCGGGCATGTGTTATCTCAATTGTCAACTTCATTGTCGCGGCCGGAAATGCACACGATCGCATCGCCTCCCACTAGCGAATCACAGAGAACTATGAGTGTTAGCTAGGCGGAGAACGCCTAAAATTGAGGGAAAAAGAAAACTATGTACTCACATCAGCGCTTGAAGCGATTCCTTGGCTATCCACTCCGACATGTTTCTTTTAGAAATAACCGACAATGTCCCGGATGTATTTGAATGTCGTCGAGCGCGTAACGCCCGCTTCCCAAACTTCAACAGTAAAAAGTAAAGTCTTTAGCCACGGTAAAGTTCAAGCCAAATATCGTTATGACCGCCTTCAAATCAGCCCGTATAGTCTAGTTCCGAGTCCTAATTGATGTGGCTAAAGACCTTTGCTGTCTAAAGCAAGCTCAACATTATCTGTACCTGGCAAAACGAGCCGACCGGTTATCTGTGTTTAACCGCCTAAAGCTCGGTTTGAGGTACGATAACAGCCGACGCACAACTTGCAAATCGTAAGACTTTCACCTTCACGGGACTTAATGATGTCCTCCGGCAAACTTCCTTTAGACAGCAGAATGGAAAGCTATAGATCAAAACTGTTCTACTAGTTAGCGCGCGCGCGCAACTAACATTCAAATGATAGAGAGGGGTTGGAGTTAGAGACTGGGCTAGACTAACCACAAGTAAATCTAGAGGGAGGGAGACGGGGGGGGGGGGGGAGAGAGAGACAGGGAGGAAGAAAAAAAAAAGTAAGATTGAATTCACTACATTAGACAGGGCGACATTTCGTTGGAAGAAAGCCGAACAATTCTCCGTATCCTCAAAAAAAAAAAAAAAAAAAAAATGAAACCCCATACATTTCTTAACAGCCCGATAGCCACCTTTTATCAAATCAAGTTAGATATATATGTAACATATCGTGTTACCCTTACGATTATTTACCAGATACACTTTACCAGGTAACTATACTCAAGTCAGCGTTATTTAGGCTAGCCGAAGTTCTTCTCTAGTTAACCAGAGTGTTATTTATGCAAACCGGAAGTGCTACCCACCATCAGCCATATTCTGAAGAGGAGTTGTGATATCCGCTGACCAATCAACAGTGATTTGGACTCGAATCTGACTCGGACGGATCTCTCTATGATATCCTACGAGTGCCATGCAATTTGCCATGCAAATATAACAACCACTCTTAGCGTTAGTGTATTCTGTTTGTCGATCTGAAACGCTAATTTTGCTAATAAGGAAATCATGCACATTCACGTGCAATGACAACACGGAGTGAAAAACAGTAACTTCAATATTTATTCTTTATTTCGTCGAAGTGATTACAGAGTAAATAACTAGAGAAATAATTTTAAAATGTTCCCTTTCCTAGCCGTACACTCTGTAACTTGTACAATTCCACGTTAGAAAACAACATGTACCATACTTGGGGCGTTTTAAAGAAAGGAAGAATTTTGAATATAGTAAAAGTGATTGTAACTTATTAGGTATTATTATATATAATGAGCATTTTTTGCTTTGTTTTAAAAGTTGTCTAATGCGGACTTCCAGTCTTTGTCATGACACTTGCTGTATTGTTAAGATGTTAGTTTGAAAAAAAAGTATTAAAGAATATTTAAACTTACTGGAAATAGGAGAAATAAAGTAACTAAATATAACTCGGGATGAAAAAATGAACCCGCTGCGAGCCACCTAAAACGCCAGCCACTTAGGTACACTAATTAAGTGCTTTGGCAGGCTGAGACTAGAGATTTTAATTAAACAATAATGTGTGTTTAAATCCAGTATCTGAATAGGGCTTTTCACAAGTTGCTCGGCAACTTTTTGGCAACTTTTCATATTTCGAGCAACTTTTTCCCCTTCGAGCAAGCAACTTTTTTTCTCTCGAGCAACTTGTTGCATTTAGAGCACTTTCCAGACCGAAGATCTCCGAAGATTATCCGAGTGTTGTTCAAAGGCCGTACGAACGTTTCCGAAGATTTACGAAGTTTGCCGAAAATTTTCGAGGAACATCTGAAGACGTTTCAACTTTCGGATTATTCTGCATTAAAATATTTCAAAGCTCGTCAGGAAACATGACGTCATCGACATCTTCACGATTTTTCGAGTTTATACCACTAAAGTTCGAGGTGAAATTTCAGCAAAATAAATCAGAGTTGATAACAGACCTTACAAACAGATAATCGCCGAAATATCATGAACTAGGTGTCCCAGTTTATTTTGGAGGGTAACCGGTTACCATCGGAAGGATTATGGGAGCTCATTTTCGGGGCTGTGGCCGCGGAGGGGCAGCCAAACTTTTGTGGGTCCCCTGTGGATTACTTGTAACGACAACAAAAGGTGTCAGCGGTCGAAGATATATTTGGTATGCGTTAAATTTGGCGGGAAATTAAACAAGATGGCGGACTGAGTTCGTGTAGTCGAACGAGTCGTTTTCGAGCTTATCCTTTATTACCCACCTAAGCTTATAGTGGCCTGTAGCCTCTTTTAGCTTCTGGAGATCATCAAGATCCCGCGTCTCTTAAGAAGCTTCCCTTAGACTTGGATTTTCTACGTTAGGCGAGAAACAAAGCGAAGGACTCTCGCTTTAAATAAAGATGGTCGTTTCCGAGCAAAAACGAAATCTTCCATGGTAAGCTGATGCATTTATGTTATTAATGTACACTCAGTCTAGTACATGTAGCTAAAACGAGAGAGAGAAAGAGATTACCCTTTCAGTTCCACGATGAATTATCGTTTTCAAATGCATACCTGCCATTACCCCCAGTCTCGAGATGTCTAGAAATCTTTGCATTGTAAGGATATCATTTAAGACAATGTATGAATAGTTAATGAAAATCAGACCGGGAGATTTGATGAAAAACTTGGAGAAACCCGGGAAAGTCTGGAGAGTTGGCAGGTATGCAAATGTACTGTCCATATTTTCGAGCCGTTAGAGCACCTAACCCAACCTTGCCAAATGTTTAGTTGCATTTGATTGCTCCAGTTTTTATTTGATTGTGTTCGATGCTGATCGAACCCAGTAGAACCCAACCGTGTGACTGGGTTCAATAATTGAGTTCGATACAACGAAGGTTCGATTTGATTCGATTAGTTATGTTGGGATAAATATTTGATCGAAATCAAAGTTAACAGATAGAAAATTAGGGATCCATTCAGTAACTTTGTTATGGATATGCTCAAAGTGATAACATTTCAAGAAGAAAGTTCATGACTTCAAATTTCTCTACAGGGTTGAAAAATACAGACCTAACAGTTTAGAGGATCTGATCTCCCACAAGGATATAATCACAACAAGTAAGTTTACCTCTTTAACAGTAAGTCATCAGATACGCATGAAATAAAAGTATAGTGGTTCTTTTCTATCTCCCTATTCTCTACCCATCTCCCTTCCTCTCCGCCTGTCCCCATACCTCTCCCCTAGGTCTGCCGGTATACACTTGGATGACAGAGACATTTGCAATGGTACTTTATAACAACAACCCAGACTGTACTGGAACATGTTGACAAACTCTGTACTTGGCATCGGTCCTTGCCAAACAGTCAGTGCTATTCCCTGCCTACCCCAATTAAAGTGCTATCTAGATATCAGTTTAAATCTTATCTGCATTGTGTTGTTCCAGAAAATATCCGTACCCCTCCCATGGAAGGCTTTTTGGGTTAAATTCCCCCACCCCTCTGGAAATTCTAGATAATTTTCATACTTTCCTTTAAAAATTTTGGCTTTTGAGACCACCCCCCTCCACCCCCCAGGAATTCCCAATGACCTTCCATGTGGTGGGTACCGGTATGTATTTTTTCTGGAACTGCACATTGAAAATTGTGTAATGCACTGCAAATTAACACTTTGTCAAAAAATGTTTGGCATCTATTTTTATTTCTCTAAGCTCCCACCTAATATGCAAGCATTGCATAAAATTATATTTACCATATTTGCAGAATGCTACCTGTACATATCCATTATTATTGTCTTAACAGTCAAAAGGTTCATTGAGGAAGATCGCTTGCCTCATCTGTTGTTCTATGGACCACCTGGCACTGGAAAGACTTCCACCATATTAGCTGTCGCTAAACAGATCTACTCTGCAAGGGAGTTCAACTCCATGGTTCTTGAGGTTGGAGACTTATACATTGTAAATGAAATGTGCTACAGGTCCTATGTACATGTACATGTAAATATTTTGGGAGAAACCTATTGCTTCATGTGACTTTGCATGATTTTGCAAGGATCATACTATTATGAAGGGTAAGGGTTTGCACCTTTGGGTGGAGCCTCCCTGTCTGACCGTTTGTTGAGTACCCCTCCTGGGAAGTTATCAGAATGTCTGGGTAGCTAATTTACCTTCAAATGCTTTTAAATTTCGAGCTTGGCAAGGTTACTGGCATCTGGCCATGGGTGATTTTTCATTTGTTCATCTTTAGCAAAGTGTGGGTTATTAGTAATATTTATTCATTTTATTGTTTAATGGTACTTATGCTGTTGTCTATTTGCACTCTTGCAGTTGAATGCATCAGATGATCGAGGTATTGGCATCGTCCGTGGAGCCATTTTAAGCTTTGCAAGTACAAGGACAATTTTTAAGTGAGTTATTAAATATTAGAAATTTAAAATCATTTTTTGATGTACTCAATAGTTACTGAGTACATGTACATTTGTGGCATTTTGTACCACACATGCCTAGCAAACATTTATATAAACTTTTGTTGGGCTCTGTAGGTCTGGATTCAAGCTTGTGATATTAGATGAGGCAGATGCTATGACACAAGATGCACAGAATGCCCTTAGAAGAGGTACAGCTTTATGGTTTAATTAAACTCATGATTGCTTATGATTACTTATACATCATTTTACTACTAACATATAAAGAAATAACACTCTTTTCATCTTCTTTCCTGGTAGTAATGGAGAAATTTACAGAGAACACAAGGTTCTGTTTGATTGGCAATTACCTGACCAAGATTATTCCTGCTCTCCAGTCACGTTGCACAAGGTTTAGATTTGGACCACTTGATAATGAACAGATGACGAGTAGACTGGAACATGTTATTAAGACTGAGGGGTGAGTTATTTTGAATAGGGAAGAATGTGTAAATTGTACTGTACCGGTTATACAGAACCTCTCTATGAACCAGACTTGAGGATAAACTATTGGCACTTGAAGTCATAATATTAATCATGTAAACTGCAGTTTTGCAAGAATTTCCACCAAAGAAAATTTAATATTTAAAACATGATTTTGTTGATGTGATGTTTGTTTTTTAACTTGCATGTAATAGTGACTGTTGTTGAAACCCGTTCGGATCTTTCTAAGCAATTTTTGATAATGTTTGGATATCTTCGGCAATCAAATTTGTAAAGAAATCGTCAGTATCTTCGAAAACGTTCAGAAACAAACAGTATGCATGTCCTTCAGATGATCTTCAGAAATATTTGGAGCCTTCAACTTGATACGAGGAAGGCACTGTGAGAGTAACGTGTCTTGTGCAAGAATACAGCATAAGTATATGTACAATTGTGCAGAACTTAATCCTGCACTTCTGAAGCTATGGAACAATGGCACACCAGTACAGGCACTAGGCTTAACTTTACCTCCCTGTTTAAGTGTTATCATGCATTGTATATCCTGGGGTTTGTTTTCAGAGTTCAAGTCTCAGATGATGGAATGAAAAGCCTGGTCAGGCTGGCAAATGGCGACATGAGGAAAAGTTTAAATATTCTCCAGGTTAGCAAAAAAATATATTTCCAATTCCTTCATTTAAAGCTAAGGAATTGAGGAATTCAATTGCAGAAAGCTAATTAGCAGTGGTTAACATACCTATTTAATTGATCTGTTTCAGAGCACGGCCATGGCATTTGAGACTGTCAATGAAGTGAATGTTTATACATGTACAGGACAGCCTCTGAGATCCGATATTGCAAACTTAGTGGAGTGGATGCTGAATGAGGATTTTAGTACTGCTTACAATAGTATCCTTCTCTTGCTATAGACTAATAGTATATGATTCACACTCAAATTTAAAGGAGTAATGTCATGATTATTTTAAGACAATTTCTGATGTACAAAATTGGTTTTAAAGTAAAGGAAACCTCAAAATAATAAAGACACCAAACAATGGGCCAATCCATTTTATATCCACACCTGCCCCTGTTGACGAGGTAAGTCCAAATTTACCCCCTAAGAAAAAAAGATCAAAGTGCTGACATGATGCCCCCCTCAAGAAAAATCTGATTTTTTCTTAACCCCATCATAAAAAATGACCACTTTTTGCTCATTTTTACTTACCCCCTCAGAAAGAATCAAAGGTGCTGACATATTTTAGACCTCTTAAGAAAAATTCGTTAATGGGGGGGGGGGGATTTTTTTTGGAATTGCCCAATCAATGAACCAGATAATACTACGGCTGAGTAAAGATTATGAATGACAAAGTTGAAAAATAGGTCATTTTTCCAAGATGGACCTTTCCATTCTTTTTTTTTATTATTTTATTTTTTTTATTTTTTATTTTTTTTTTATTGAAATGCAACAATACATACAGAAAAAAGACATCGATTACAGTACACGATTAACACTACTTACAGTACTTAGACTACTAACAGTCTTTAACAATACCTAAATACAGCTTACAAAACACTACTTGGACTACTAGCAATTACAATAACACTACAGGGCAAAGAGAAAAGAAGAAGGCAAATAACCATAATTACAGGAAGAGACATTGTACCTTTGATTATTAAAATAAGGATTTAAGGATTTCCATTCTTAACAAAGCTCTTTAAATGTACCACATACATGAACTGCATAATATGTACTCTTAACCCTCTAACAGATATTATGAAGATTAAAACTTTGAAAGGACTTGCACTTCAAGACATTCTCACTGAAGTGCACTTGTATGTTCATAGAGGTCAGTCAACAATGTTTTTACTTGTCTTCACAACAGACTGCAAGCACTCCCTTTTTTTTCTAAAACTGATTATAATTACCGGTATACCGAATGCAAAATTATGTTTCAGTTGCTTCCCCCAATACACCCACGATCCTCGCAGCTTTGAGCTTCAAACCCCTTGCTAACTTCATGTTTGCGTAGCTCAGGTTTGAAAGAAAAGAAAATGTACAAACAGCTCGGAGTTCCACCAGCGACATGATTATATGTCGCTGTTTACTCTGGAGCTGGGTATTGTCACAGCTACCTACTCTTCTAGTTGCAGACACCTACTTCAAAACATTTTGAAACCCCTAAAGGTGCAGTCTTACAACTTACAACTGCATCATAATTAAACTTTTTCTTAGTGAAAGTTTTGTCTTTTCTTTGTTGCAGTAAACTTTCCACAGAAAGTCAGAATTCACTTGTTGGAAAAGATGGCAGATGTTGAGTAAGTTCAAGGAAAAGTTGACTCTCATTTCTATGTGATACTTTGGTTTCAGGCAGTTAATATTTAACAATTAGACTACGAGCCCGAGTTTTCTATGAGTAGAAACTCTAAAGAATTGCAGTCCAAAACCTACAATATTGTGCACTTTGAAGACAAAAATCAAGAAAATTTACCGCTTAAAGAGCTACTCGTGCACGCGACTGTTTTCTATCGGCGAATAGAAAACAGTGGGAGAACCAATCAGATTCGCGGATTTCCAATAGAACACAGCTGAGTTTCTACTAAGATAATTTAGTAGAAACTCAGCCGTGTTCTATTGAAAATCCGCGAATCTGATTGGTTCTCCCAGTGTTTTTCTATTTGCTGATAGAAAACGATCGCGCGCTCGTTGCTCATTTTAATTTTTCTTCATTTCTGGCTTACAAGTACGTAAAATTGTAGGTTTTTGGACTGCAGTCCTTTAAGAGTTTCTACTAAAACAATTAGACTACTCGCCCTCGTTTTCTATAAGCGATAGCCAACTCAGCTGCGCCTCGTTGACTATTCGCTCATAGAAAACTCCGGCTCGTGATCTAATTGTTAAATATATTACTTGAGTATTGAAAGTAATTCGCATTTGTTTGGTTTTGCATTGCTACGCTTATTGATTGGTTAAAAAGACTTGCACTTCTTTTCAACCAATCGGAAGAAAAACCAAAACCAATCGTGACTCGTTCACACACGTTACAGTTTTCCCGCGGTTTGCGTCTGTTACATGTACTTACTTCGAGGTTGTCTGTGTCTTGTCACACTGAGTTGAAAAGCACTTTATCCGCTTAATGGTATTTAGTTATACCCACCTATATTACTATAATATATATATATTATTTGCAAAAAATTTCGGACGATTTTAATTTCAGACCAAAAATTAAGTGTCCGAAAATAAAACCGTCCAAATTTTTTAAGCGTCCAAAATATTTACAGTACAGTATAACTGTTTTAAGTACACAAACAAACCCGATTTGATGAGGAAGGGTTTTCAAATGGCAGAAATGGTGATACTGTAACTAAGGAACTATAACCAGATGATTCTTTGGAAGATCTTGTAGCAGATCATTAAGCCGCTTTGAGCTTCAAAGCTTTTAGTTTCCTATAGAGAACGAACTTAAGTTGCGACACGACTCGAGATACTTAACGGCTTGATAGTATTTGTGATATTTTCGCGTCAGTGTATCTGTAAAACCTTGAGGGTGCAGTAAAACTATCATTTTCAAATGTGTTTTAGTCTACTTGGTGTTTTGTAGGCATAAATTTACAGTAGCTTTGTTCCCGCAAAGTGTCCGGAATTTTTGTCTGCAATTTGTCCGAAATGAGATAAAGTGTCCAAAATAAAATCCCCGAAATTTTAAGCAAGTAATGTATTGTAACGTGTGAAACGTCCCCCTACCACTGCTTATTTAATATCAGTAACATGTGTTTGTTGTTTTCAGATACCGTCTAGCAGCTGGAACGTCTGAGAAAATTCAACTTAGCTCACTGATAGCAGCCTTCCAAGTAGCCAGAGATATGGTTACTCCTGACTCATAGAAACGAACTTACATTGTCCTTCAGGGTTCCTCGGGACTAGCCTCACTTGAGAGGAGTGACACTGTACACAGGGGTGTGGGGTGGTGTGCACTTTTTGATGAAAAATTGTGAGATGAGTAGACTACACTGGAGTTGTAAAGAAAATAGAATTATTTTTTCTTTGCAAAGTTTGCCCTGTCAGCTTCGACATAGTACATATTTTTTTCCTTGGTGAAAATGGTGTCGCTTTCCAAGTAAAACAAAATCGTGTTGTATAACAGGACGTTATGTAAACTTCAAACTGTCGAAAGGTTATAATAACGCTTGAGGCTTGAAAACTGAGATTAAAGATTTCTGGAAACGTACTGACCTTAAGTTACATTACCCTAATAATGAAGATGTGCACCTACGTGTAGATAGGATATTACTTGCAATAAAAGCGGTCATTCAATTACTATGTTTTGTGTTAATTCATTGTGAGTGTTTAGCTGCTTTTATTCTCTGGGAAACTTAACGGTAAAGAAAACAAACAAAACTAATGCGTTGTTTAATGCCAGGAAGCGTCACCTTGCCTCGTCTCGCTCTCGAACCCTCTGCGTTCCTAGTATTCCTCGACCGAAAATAACTATTACTAATCACTGCGCACTAGTCTAAAATAAGAACCAGTTTTTGCCGCATGTACCATCTTCATCGTCATCATCAACATATCATTCCTTTAACTTTTCCTTTAGAAACATTGTCTGTATCCATCGAATTCCATCTAGAGCAACCAGAACGAATATTTTCAGCTCTGCGCCCAGACTCCACGAGGTTGTAGAAAACGTTCTGGACACGTTAATAAGCAACTCACAACTGCTATTATAACTAATTAAAGAATCAAGCGCATTGTACTGAATTCTTGTATTTCGCATTGAGCAAATTGTGACTGAAAGATTTTATGTAAATATGGCGACAACGAAATGACTTCGTGTAGCAGCTGAAAAAAACGGCAATATATCTTTATAAGGAATACTTAATGAGTTTGAATAGTATCCATAAGAAGAACAATCTAAATAGATTTCAAAAGAAATGATCATCTTATGATTGACTAGGAAGGGGGAAGTCGACCAGCTAGTTCTACTTGCAGTTTAGACTGACAAAAATCAGACTACCAAAACTTTGGAACCAGACCACAGAGTGACTTGAAACTTGGCAAGCGGTTACAACGCGACACAAACAGACGGATATTTTGTACCTTGATTTTGCCAAGGCCTTTGATACAGTTGATCACGTCATTCTTATTGAAAAGTTGAAATGGTACGGTGTCACAGGACAACTGATAGATTGGTTTTCTGACTACCTAAAGGACAGATCGCAGAGAGTTGTGATTGAAGGCAGTGCCTCTGAGCGTCTACCGGTCACTTCCGGTGTACCCCAAGGTAGTCTTGTTGGCCCACTCCTCTTTGTGATATTTATCAATGACCTCCCTGATGTCATCCATGAGGAAACCAGCACCGCTCTGTATGCTGATGATACCAAGTTGCACCGTACTATCTTGTCAGTGAATGACTGCTATTCTCCAGCAGGATCTTACAAGTTTAAACACCTGGAGCCACGAATCAAACATGAAGTTCAGCGCCTCCAAATGCAAAGTGCTAACAATCACGCGAAAAAAAACACCTGTAAATCATGAATATCACCTTGGCGATGCAAACATACAACGCGTTCAGGAAGAGAAAGACCTTGGTGTAACCATTACTAGAAATCTAACGTGGGACTCACACGTAATGCGTATTGTACTCAAGGCTAATAGAATGCTGGGACTCTTAAAGAGAACTTGCCCACTTATGACCGACATCAAAGTAAGGCGGACACTTTATCTATCTCTCGTGAAGTCACAGCTTACATATGCCACGGAGGTTTGGTCTCCTGCTAATGTCAATTTGAGAACGATCCTAGAAAGAGTCCAGAGGCGCGCCACTCGCTGGATACTAAGAACTAGAATCGGCGAGATGTCCCACAAACAACGACTGCTGACTCTTCGCTTGCTACCATTAACATATGACAGGGAACTGAGAGATCTTTTATTTCTCTATAACTATTTCTGGATACACTGACCTAAATATTGATCAATATGTTACTTTTGTCACGCATGGCTGGTCCCGCTCTAAGAACCCCACCCTCGTACTTAAACCTGCTTACTGTAAAACCGCAACTTTTCAAGCTTCTTTTTTCAATAGAATTGTAAAACCTTGGAACACTATCTGTAACCTCGCCCCTCACGACAAATTTTCTAGCCCAAGTTTATTCAAATATTTTCTGCGCGCCACTTAGTTTACTCTACTGGACACTACCATGATATTGACATGCCCTGCACTTGGTTCCTCTTCCGTAACTGCCCTTGCCACCGCTCTTAATTTTTGTAATTAATATTATCTGCATCTTGTTTTATAACTTTAGCTATAAGTAATTAACTAGATTTTATAACTATAATTTTTAACTATTGTAATTAATTAGATTTTTTGTATATACATATATATATATTTTTTAATTTAAGATTTTTATCGCCATTCTTTTTAGTTTTTAGGGTTGCGCCCCGCATGGGTTACTATTTTCCCGTTCGCGCAATTCCTTTTTGGTCCTTTTCTTTTTCTTTTATTTGTAAAATTTTAAGACTAATAAAGTTGATAGATTAAGAGTAACATTCTTGACACCAAGATAATGAACTGGAAAAATTTTGCTTGTAAAGCATTTTTTGCGTTTTCTTCATTAGACCTTATTGCCCGGAAAAAAAATGAAATGCGTTGAAAGCGAATAGAGAGGCATAAAATGGACAACAAAACGTGCATTGAAATGGTTGTGTACAAGCCTTGCCTGCTTAAAGTTCTCTAATTAATTTCGTGACATTTTCCGAAGATGTCAATGCACTCAATCTTTTTTCTTCGGAAATATTTTATTTGTTCACTCTAGTTCAGCAAAAATTAAAGTATTTTGGGGGAGCCAATTTACATTGTTTTTCCCAACTTGAAAGTTATAGAAAAGCGGCAACCTCGTTCCCAGGGCTTTTCCCTTGGTAATCAAGGGAAAAGCCCTAGGAACGAGGTTGGAAAAACGGTTGAAGCATACAGGGGTAAAGGGGTTAATACATTCAGATACATTTCGTTAAAAGTTTAAGGCTAGCCCTTAGAACTAAACGTTTGAGTCAAAAGCATTATCAGAGCATTAGCTTCATCACATTTGTAACAGCTTTGTTTCAAGTGGATCCACCGCGGGCAAGCGCTTTAGCTATGGAAAATCCTAACTTCAGGTCTCCCTCGCCAATTTTCCACTCACTTCAAAATGATTACAACTGAATCAAACTGAGGGGTCACGCAGAATTTTGGATAGAAATCGAACATGATTATATCAATTTGCGAGAGGAAACGAAAGCAGACAAGATATGGTATGCGGTATGAGAAATTTAGACTTGTGAACCACAAAGTTTGGTATATTTCAAGTACTTTTTTTGTTGATGTAATTCGTTTTGAACGCAAATTTGAGATTTGTCGACTTATTTTCTATTTTTTCTCTGGCTTATTGCCCGTATTTTGAACATTTTGCCCGAAAAATTTCGGCGCTGGGGGGACTGCAGCCCCCCTCGCCCGCCGTGATATTATCTTTTTCAATTGCGTTGAAGAAACCAGTGGTTACAAGTGGGGAGCTTCTGGCCCACGCCTTGCAATTGTTGTTATAGACAAGATGTTTAATAATTGTGACAGTGAAAAGCTTTTCCAATTTGGCACATTTCGTGTCACTTGCCAAATTGGAAAAAAAATACATAATTAAAAAATCGCGTTCTGATATTGCTGCGAACCTCCCAACTTATTACATAATCGTGATGTTTAGGATCAAATTTTTCAGGAATTGGACTTTCAGTGATGGCAAACACTGTTCAGCTTACCGGAATCTGGTTAGCCGAACAGATTACATCAGACTAACATCTGAGTCTCAACACGGCACAACCCGGCAGTGCAACAATGCAGTTTCCAGGTGTACCATCGACAAATATACCAAGCGTTCTTTTTTAAGACATCGCTTTTTTTTTTTTGTTTTGTTTCGCTTTTTTCTTTTGAATTTTCTTAAACACCTGCTAACTTACATCCAACCAATGTCACAAACGTTTTTAAGGATTTATTTAGAAAAGAAATCATTTCAGCCAAAATAATCCAGTTGGTCCCTGGCTGCGAGAAAGAAAACTATTTTTATAATTAGCATCGTAAAACATCTTACGATGGGTGCCGTGAAAAACCTATAGTCGACATATACCGTATTATTAAAAACTAGCAATGGTATATTGCAGTTCCTGAGTTTTGATCGGTTAACAGACAATGGTATATATAATGTTTAATAAATGAGCAGCAGTGTTTTATCAAGTTTAAAACACGAGGCGCAGCCGAGTGTTTTTGACTTGATAAAACACGAACTGCGAATTTATTGAACGGCTTTAAAATCTTCTGATGTAGATCAACTCATTCTTGCACTAATATTTAGATTTGGGGTTATTTTGGCCTAGAAAATTGGACGTAAAGTTTAGCCGTGTCTTTATCAGATATAAAGACACTCATTAAACATTAATTTCTTTTGTATTTTCTTTATGAATTATTAATGAGTTTTTTAAGAGCTTATAACCATGGGCCACAAATATAGTAGCTGAACCGCAACAATGATAACAACTGGCGGGGGAGCTCAAATATTGGGATTCTTTGGGCGGTTTTAATAAAACAATTATTCACGCTTGTTGGATATGAGATCGTTATAGCCAACTCGGCGCCTCGTTGGCTATCTACCATCTCATATCCAACGCGCGCTCGTGGAATAATTGTTAATTTAATATATGTTAAACCTTATTCGATGGTTTAAAATATATCAATACAAGCAATAAGTAGCCTGGTTTGATAGACTATAAGTGACCAAAAAATGGTTATTTGCTAAAAACAAAATCTTTGAGGGTGGTTTAAAACATTTTTATCAAGCGTTGTTCTTTATGCAGTACTAATTCCGTCAAAAATGCGTCTCCATCGAACAATGCGACGCCACATGAAACTGGAAGCAGTTTACAGGTGTAGCATAGATTTACATACTAAAAGTTTAATAAAGAGACTTCTTATTGTTTTCTCCAGACAATATAAAAATAAAATTTTGTAAAGTTTACTTTTGCAGGTGCATAATGACTTTTTCCTATCAACACCAAATCAAGAAACGAAATATATATATAAAAAGAAAGAGTTCTGGAGCACTTTACCACCTTCGTTTACTGAGGATCGTCACGGTATTATGTAAAGAAATCGTTTTACGTAAGTCATCCAGTTGGTCCGTGGCGCCGAGAAAGAAAACTATCTTAGCAGTCGTAAAACATCTTGTATGCGAAACGTCAAGTGCTCTTTAGAAACTCGACTCGATATCATGAAGAAATCTGACTGTGAATTACTATTGCAGTACTACCCAACATACTCCGAATTTGAAGACCTGCGCTCGACGTATATCGCTAGTTGTGTTTTCAACAATTTTCTATGCTTTACTGCCATCATGTTGAACATTGTTACAATCCACACGTTAAGAAAAATGTCAACGTTGCCAAAGACTTTAAAGACATTGCTCATGAGTCTTGCTGTTTCTGATGTTGGTGTTGGGTTATTGAGCCAGCCTTTATACACTTTACTTCTAGTCAACCGCTTACAAGAAGAAAATCCCAGCTGTGACTTCTACATGGCTTTTGACATCATGATCAGTTTATTTGCTATAGCTTCATTTTTTGGAGTTGTGGCCATAAGTGTCGACAGATTCTTAGCCATTCATCTTCATCTCAGATATCAGGAACTTGTGACTCACAAGCGTGTTGTTGCTGTGGTGATTTCAATATGGGTGTTGAGTGCATTTCTTGCTTTATTAACGCTCTGGGTTTCGCTTGATATAGTCTCCCAGGTTATATTCATTATTGGAGTTCTCTGCCTCCTTCTTACAACAGTGGTTTACATCAGGATTTATTTAACCGTACGACGCCACAAGAATCAGATTCAGGTCCTGCAAGTACAACAAGTACCGCAGAATGGCGATATGACAAATATTGCTAGCCTCATTAAATCTGCAGTCGGTATATTTTATGTATATCTCGTGTTTTTGGCTTGTTATTTACCTCACTTTATATGTTTGGCCGCATTTGAAATCTTCGGCCCGAGCATTGCCTTGAAGAAGTTTTATCTTTTCTCGTATATTATTGTGTATGTTAATTCTTCTCTGAACCCTGTTATCTACTGTTGGAAGATGAGACACATTCGACACGCTATCGTGGACATACTGCGGAACATGTCTTGGGCCAGAAATCCCGCATTACGCTAATCGTAAGGCTAGCGACATTCAGTGCTATCATCGTTGATACGCGCCTTCTGTATATAACAGTGACCGCGAGCAGTCTTAACTCTGGGTGCAAGAGCGTACTTAGTATTAAAACTGAGTAAAAATTAAGAATCGAGGTAGCGTAGTAACTTCTGACGCAACTAGTTAAGTGTTAGTTTAATTTGATGTTTGTAAAAAGGTCAGAATAGAAAAGTGTAAAATAAGATTATGCTATATATAACAGAATGATAGGGAATACGTAGTAAAATTTTGTTCGCTGTTGTAAATAAAAACAGCTCTACTCGCCATTGCCTTTCTTTACTGCGCCGAATAAACAAGGAGTAGCAAGTGGAAAGCGTCGTAATTATCATCATCATCATCATCATCATCATCATTATTATTAGTAGTAGTAGTAGTAGTAGTAGTAGTAGTAGTAGTAGTAGTAGTAGTAGTAACTTAGTAGTGTGTAATATAATCATAGTAGTGTTAATTTTTGAGACTTGTATTTTATCCTTATCATTCAGTTTTTAACTGCAATGTTATAATAAACTGTTATTGTTATTGTTGTATCAATTATAGAAAACTTGATGTTTTTCGTAAAAAAAAAGGAGAAGAGGATCGTAATCCCGATTTACGCAATGATTTTGCGCAATTCACGCACCACTTTTACCCCTTTCTCGTCTTCTCATTCCAGTCTTTCGCAGTCGAACCAGGTCAGGGGGGAGAGGGGGGAAAGAAAGTAGTCACTTTTCGGTGCCGGGAAACGGTGCAAGTCTGTGTCAAACAACAGTGCTAAGAAAGACGTCACCCGAAGTTGTGTTTTTTCTCAGAAAGATTTAAATATCAATGACCGCATGCGTGTGAAATGCTAATACTAGCGGTATTCACTATGCCCTTAGCAACCATTCGATAGCTACTGCGCACACTCGGTTGCCCGGCACCGCTGTGCTGCATTTTTGGGTTGTTTAACAAAGGAAGTTTCTTCTTCCCCCACCCTGATCCAGCTAAATGCTGCAATGGAGACTGCATGTTCAGATTCAGTAGTGACGGAATCTCGGAGCTCGCAGAAAGATTGTCAGAAGGTTGACTATAGAGACAATAATGGAAATGATTAAAAAGAGTCTGTCCAAAACACGAGCTGCCTTTATCCACTCCTTTTGATTCTTTACTTTCTCTTCAGACCAGTCCAGCACATTGGCTCCAAAGGGCAGTGAATCCACTATTATTTGTCTCTTAAAGAGCTTTTGCTGATGAAGGTCGCTTCTTTCCAGTGTGGGCGGTTTCATTCTCCTGGCTTCTGACATTTTTGTTCTTTTTCAGCTTTTTAAAACAGTCCTTTGCGAGCTTGCAATCGTTTTTGGGGGAGACCACGAGATTGCAGAATGAGTGATTCTCGCTTGCGCCGTCGTTTGGAGCCGAAAGCGTGCCCTTGGCACCAGACTCCTGCATGACCCATGTGTGCACGTGCGGATCACGCCGCGCGCTTTTCGTTTTTGAATACGCGCTGCTGTATAGCTCCCCCTTTGCCTCCAAATCGTTGCAGTTTATGACTTTCCGTCGTATGGCTGCACGTCGATGAATTTCGTTCCAATCCTTTGGTTTTTGACAAGGAAACAGCAATCGCGCAAGCCATTGCAAAATAACTTTCCTCATAGTCTTAGGCATTCGTCGTCTGTTGCGATGGTAAAAGTTCAAAATAAGCGTCGTAACTGCTAGAGAAGCCCCGATTTCTAACATGATTGCAAAGTAGAACTGTCCCAGAAGAGGAAAGCCGTATGATGGCATGAGCTCAGAGCTGAGCTGTTGAAAAACTGTCATGGCCAAAAGAACTGTGATACTCAGTCCAATGCGTTCACCGGACTCAGGCGGAAGAACAAAGCCTAAAAATATCATGGACGAGATCAGCGAGCATGGAATGATCAACTTCAGGATGTAATCCAGTGATTCCCGCCGGATATTTACATGAACTGTTATGTCCACAAACTCGTGCGGGCAGCACTGATATTTTCGCGCGCTTCTTTGCGTGGATAAATTCAACAGTTTCCATTCGCCATTTTTCACATAATGACTGTTGAATACACTGTCGTTTTTCGCGGCCAAATCGATCTTAAATTTATCAGCAGTCCAAGAGCCAAATTTGAGCAGACATTCCTGGTCATCGAAAGGAAAGTTTGTGATATCCACACTACAGATGCTTTTAAACAGGGCTGGGTTCAACCACATGTTGCTCCCATCATACTGCACTTCTACACTGGCGGTATATGTGGCCCTTCCTCCTCCTATTCGCTTCTCCTCGTCTATACTGTATAAATGAGAACAAAAAGAAATTCCCTCGATTAGTTTCGTTTTCTGTGTTGAAAAAGCTGATTCTTCGAATTATCTTGCCATCGTTTTATAACAAAAGCTAAAGCAGCTGTCCATTTAGTCATAATGCTTCAACAAAACACTATGACGATCTATATAATATTTTCAGATAACCGTTTAGCTAATGCAGTGACCAATAGACTTAGGCCCCATTTACATGGAAAGAGGATGATCGATCCTAGCATTAGAAATGAATTCTTTTAACTAGTACTATGCGAAATGCATAGAGACCAGTAAAGGGAATTTTGAAGATTGAACCAGATTCAAACCAGAATCAAAGTCGGCTTTTTAATATACACTCATGAATATTGAACAAATACTAAAAAAATAGCTTACTTGTTGTACAAGAGTGTGTCCGGTACCCAGATGTCTTCAGGAGACACGTGAATTTTCTTGACTCCCCCATAATACTCTGGGTCCCATTTCAGTAGATTGTTCTTCCAATACTAAACAGAAATACAGAATTCGAGAATTAGATTACATCTTTCTTACGGCTTCTAGAATATTTTGCAATTGTGATTAAGCTTTCTTGTAACATTAATTGTAATTGCTACAAATATCACGGAATAAACTAATTAATGAAACCATCAGATGTAATGTCAGCTTTAATGATCTTTTCTAAATCGATTAAAATTTTCTGCAAGTGTTATATTGAAACTGTAATCCTGTTTATATGATCGATTAGCTTTTTAGTATCATCTCTCTGTAGTTAACTCTATTCATTACCAATCGATCGTTGATAAAGAGGACTAAACGTCAGTAATGTATATGATATACTTTGTACACTTGAAAATGCTACCAGAAGATATTCTGACTAGAATTTCAGTTATGTTTAATTCAATGGATCACTTTTAGTTTATTTTCTTGCCTAAACAAAACCCGATGTGCCGAATTAAGGAAGTAACAGAATTTTAAGCTTATCTATTAAATTTATATAGTTTGACCGCACAAAGCATTAAATTGGTTTAAAATATGGCTGCAGTCTAAATCTTGTCTCATTCTCATCCAGTTCCTACTTATTTTTATTGGCTATCACACAATAAATCGTGTGAGCCTGAAACATAATCCGCAGGTTACAATGCGTTTAACAGTGATCGAAACGAGAAAGTTTGCCAAGAAACAAGATATTATTAAGGTTTTTAAAAAACTTCCAGTCTTCTTCCACCTTAATTCGCCTGGAATTTCTCCTTTTTTAACATGACTACTCGGTTAAGTGAACGTCTCTTAATTAAGACTAAAACGGGAACCGATCGCGAACTACAATACCAAGTGTGCATGAAAGGGTCTTCAGATTTTGGTGTCTATTACAAACTTGTTTTTAAATCTGGTGAACCTCAAGAAAATAATAGTGAAATAGTTAAAGTCTGCACACAGGTTTAAGTGACCCAAAAGTCCATTAAACTTTTTCCGGTGTCCGCGGCAAGAAGCAACCGGGAGTATATATATTCCTACTCCCTCTTGATGCGATGCTAGTCCATTGCAGGTTTATCCCCAGCATTTTGTCTTAACAGTTTGACGGAAGCCAAATATGATATTGTTTGGAAAGGGGTACTTTGTCCTTGTGATCTTTCTCAAGAAGACTACACAGTGGGCCAGGCCAGGGGTTGATCCCGGACCCGCGCTCTATCAGAAATAAACTAAGCCTAGTCGACTCACCTGATTCACCCAAGCGTATGTGGTGATGTACTGACTTCTTGCACTCTGTTGATATTGAAAAATCTTGAGTCAGTTCGATACCACTGGGTCGTACGTGATTTGAACTCCATGCCAAACGAGGATTGGCAGAAGAATGAGAGTTGAACGAGAGTTTTTACTCTTATCGACAATCACCTACGCGCGTTCAAACGAGCTGAGAGGAGGCGAGAGTTGGCATAATCAGCCTGTCAAGAGAGTGAAACTCTCCTCAGCACGTATAAAATTGATGTGACCAGATTAGGAATTGCCGTCAACCTCTGTCAGCAAGAAAGTCTGATTTTTCGTCAACCATTATCAACTCTCTCTCTAAGCACTTCCTTTCCGGCATTTAGTTTTTTTTTTTATTTGCAGTCAGAATTACCTCAGGCAGTCGCTGTTCATTTTTCAGTCAAACGACAACTTGCCCTAACGTTTAACTCTATCCAACGTTTTTGCTACGCTATTTTTTTTTTATTGAATGCGCCATCATGCCCGGCTTTCTTTCCCTCTGCTTCCATCTCCCACCCTTAACTTCCATACCATCCCTTACCATTTTTCACTTGATAAAATGTCGTTTGCCTAAGCTGGATCATATAATAATCATAAAATTTCAATATTTTGAGAATAAAAAGTGTTAAGATTGCATGATACAGGTGACCCTACTAGAAATTTAGTAAAGGTATGTCTAGAGGTTGTAAAAGCTCACCACATCAAGAATGCCTATTAGTTGAAAATCAAATATGACCGTGATTGGACCTGTCCCGGGTAGTCTGGGGTGAGTGTGTTTGTTGTATCCTCTGAAAAGCTCCTTGTGTAGTCGAGTTTCGTTCACTTTTAGTGCACCGTTTACTAACAAACAAAGATAAAAGAGATGAGAAAGAAGTGGATTAAACCATTTTTTCCTCACTAATCTTCAGTAGTCTCCGGCAACATTGGCAAGCTTGCTAATTTTACCTGCACCTGTTTATCCTTCGAAACTCTCTGTACTGACACGTTTTACCGGCAGTTCACTGGGTGCCCGCAAAAAACCCAAGCATTTTACGTAGCAAATAACTTCTATAATACGAAAACTTCGTACTACGGACACCATAATTATGATTTTCGCAATTAGGTGTATAGATGCGAAATCTCAAACATGTTGTGTCCATTTGTAAAACATCTCCAGTTTATCACAGCCAAAATTTTAACTGCCATGTCAGTGAACTTTACTCAACATTCTCGAATACTGCAGACTATCCCTGTCTCTTTATTTTTTCTAGTGTATTAAAATTGTTCTCAAGAACTGAGAAAAATATTCGCGTTTGATACTCTGCGGCATATGTACCAAGAGCACACTCTTTAATACCATATAGAATTAAACTTACATTACTTAACATAATATTTTGATACAAAAATTAGGTAAATTTACTCAGGATAACTAAAAAGTTAAAAAATATAGAAAATCAAATCCTCCCCTCACAAATGATCACAAATGAGAAAAAAATGTATTCTTACCTGTGGAATGTATTAAGATACAAATAAATAGTGACACTACATTTAGCCTCATTCTGCTCTGCTCAGCTCCAACGCCAGTCTAAACTGGAAAGCAAAACAATGCTCAAGAAAGGAACATATCGTTGTGCTATCTCAGTTTACTTTCAGGCAGTCCAAACAGTTAGTAAAGAGTTATCGACTGTGAGCTATTCCTGCTATTTGATTGAATCAGTTTTAATCCTGTTTAAGTTACAAAAATAAACTTAAAGTACGAAACAGTCTTCACCTGGAACAAATTAAATGTCTACAACGCAAAGCGTAATCCCTTTGAGCAAAGGGAAAGAGACTGAAAAGAGGTTAACAATAAATGTTTCGCCATATGCAGTTGATCAAGACGTTGTTCTGTTTCGCAGAGTTTGTAGTTCTGCTTACACTTGGCGTAGCTTATTCATTTGTGGCAGAAGCCTTTTTCACTTTCTCTCGAGGGAACTTCCTATCTTAGATATGTACATACTGTATGTACGTGGAGCTTGAACAGAATTTCACGAGCAACAATGTGAAGAATGTCCAATTCCGGTGCACTTGTGTACTTGAATCAATCGATCTTAATCCCATAATTTGCTTACTGTATGGTAGTGCTGACAAGCCAGTGTCTCATAATTATGTCTCGTTAAGTAGATTTTTTTGCGTTTATTTAAAAGACTTAATCGTAAAAAAATTTTTTATTGTGTTTGGATTAGTTATATAAAAAATAGTTATAGAGAGGCAGCGAAAAAAAAAAAAAAAAAAATAAAAAAAAAAAAAAAAAAAAAAAAAAAAAAAAACGGAGGGAGACCAGAGGAAAAAAAAGGGGGGGGGGAAATAAAAAGAAAAACAAAAAAAAAAAAAACAGGGGGGGAAAAAATAGATGACCTAAAAAGAGAGAAAAAAACTTAGCTGATTTGGGAAAAGTTTATTCTAAAAGGTTTAATTTGTAGTTGGGAAAGGTTCCAGTTTTGCTAAGAATGTGGTTATGCTTTTACAATACCATATACGAACAATACACCCTTACATAGACTGCAAACAGTCCTTCTTTTACTCGTAAGTCCGTGGGGGCGACTTTTAATTACCTTGTCTAGGTGCCCTCTCCTACGCAGAGGCTCCTTCACTGAAGGGGAAGAAGGCGAAAAAAAAAACACACAAAGTAAAAAAATAGGGGAAGCGCAGGCCCGTAGGCTGGTTTTTGCCCGGGTAGGTTCGTTTTCTCTTAAAACGGACCAAAGAGCTGTAGAGCGAGAATTTGCTTATTAATTTTGTCTTTATTCGTGTTACCAGAAGCACACGAAATGCTATCAGAGGTGTTACAAAACCAGCTTTTTGAAGAGTTGTTGGCCTGGAAACTGACCCGTAAGGACCACTTTTCAGGAAACGGGGGGACGCTTCGGGGAAGTTTTTCACTAAAGACCCTCAAAAATGCCTTTTCCTTCACTTTTTAGTGACTTTGTTGGTATTTCGACAGCACCTAAATTCTTCAGAGAATTGCATTAATTTTCACCGATTCCTAAATAAACGAACTAGTCTTTCATTGTGCGTTTGCCAGTCACTTGTCTAGAAGGCTCTCTGGTCGAAGATGGGGCGAAGGGAACTCGGCTCGCTTGTCTGATTTCGCCCTACGCCCCACTGGGGGGGGGGGGGGGGGGGGTTACTTATAGCAGGCTAGACCAGAAAGCTCCCGAGTTTCCACTTCCAAAATGAGCCTTGTTCTCATCGCGCAAGGCTCAGTTGCGAGATACATGTTTTGTTGATAGTTGCTTTCAATTTTATCTTGAAAGTACTCCGGCCTGAATTGTTTTATTGCACATTTTAAAAGTACCAGTCAAAAGTACGATTTTGAAAACATTATAGGCCCGATCTAAGAAGCCTGTAGGTCAGCTACGCCGTTATATCGCTACACTCGTTGTCTACCGTTATTGTCTTCGGGAGTGCAAGCGAGCTTTCTACTTCGTATACCGCGTCCAGGTACACAGGAGTATCATAATGGATGTGAAGAAGTAGAAAGGTTGGAAAAGCGGCTTTTCCCATCGATGCTCGCAAGCTGATAGCTTTTAAAATGATACTTTTGCATACAAGAATTGGATGACAAGTTTGCTTTAGGCTACCGTACGTTCATATCGTTACGGACCGCGATATTATTTTAAATATTCAAATTGGGGGAAGCAATTTGGATACATTTGAGTCACACTTTGCCTTTGCTTCTACGGCTGAAAACCCGAAAAAGAGGAGAATATAAGAAAAAAATTTAAGTAATTCTTTCATGTTTGTTGAAAATAAATACAAGTAACATATGCAAAAATTATTTTCAAGCGGACTATATATGTTGTATCATTCCGCGGACCGGACCTTTTCAGGCAGTGGGGGGGGGGGGGGGGGGGCGCCCCCCCCCCCCCCCAAAAAAAAAAAAAAAATAAAAAAAAAAAAAAAAAAAAAAAAAAAAAAAAAAAAAAATAATGGGGAGCCGAGGGAGACATCAGGCAATTGATATCTTACTGGCTGGGACCAGCTCTACATCGTGGGGAAGACTCTTCCACCACTTTGCCCCACTGTAACAGAAACTTCTTTTAAAAATCAGTACGGGGCTTAGGCAGAGCTAGCTACGGGCCTGGAGCACGGGGTTGATTTCAAAGGTGGTCTTGTATATAGACTGGCACCCAGTGGAGGTCAGTTCTTCGGTCGAGAAGAGATTGGATACTAAAAATCGTCGGTAGGGTGTGATTTCAAAAAGTCATTTTGCCCTCATCTCTTCCCGTCAAACCCCGCGTACCCTGTATTACTAGTATCCAATCTCTCCTCGACCAAACGTTGCAAAAATACTTGGAAAGTGTCTTAAAGAAGGCCCCGACAAGAATTTGGTTTTTCCTTAAAGAACCCTAGTCAGAGATCACTGTGTACAGTTGGTCGAAGAAATATCAAGCGGGAATACACCACTGAACTGTGTTCGTGTGTATATTTTTAAAGAAAAACTGTGTTGTTGACTTTCAGTTCATAGCATTATATTTGAAAATATTGACATTTTATTTACATTCAAACCAAGCAAAAGAGAACCTGACTGGCCTTGTCTGAGCCCGCAGTTCTCGACAAAAATGTTGCTAGGCAACGTGACATATATATATATAATGCAGAGCTGATGTGGCACCTTCGAGCTATAATCTGATTGGATAATAACAATCGCTAACTCTTTGGGTATCTTAAAGAAAATTGGCGAAAAATTCACGACACTAACGTTGCAGTAATCCTCCTCAGTCGCCACGCCAATAAAAAAGTCTCACCTATCAAAACCAACGTGATGGTACCCGGACAATTAACTCCTTTGCAATAAGCCAAGCTGAGTGAATTATTTTTTTGCGGAGTAGTATTTACATAATACCCCAAGCCACTTTGGTCGAAAACTATTTAGCCCAGTAGCAACTCAAACCCGCAAAGTCGGGTTACAAGCACGGGAAATATTGCACATTTAACACAAGCTTTAAACCTTTACCAGATCTAATAAAGCGGTAAAATGTTGAATTTCTATCACTGTGGAAGAGCCTTTTTGGTAGCTTAGCGCTCCTGTGTGAAATGGTAAGATACTTCCGAAGTTAAGTGGCCATTTGTGATACATATACCCAGCTATACTTTCAAAATCTATTATACAAAACTAAATTTCCCCACAAAGAGAAGAAAGAGAGGTGGAGTGGGGCGAGTGTGGGGGGGGGGGGGGGGGGGCAGAGAATCGTAATCACGTTCCACGCACTAAACTTGCGCAAATTCACGCGTCACGCTTGACCCCTGTGTCATTTCTAGGTCCCCTCGCCTCCCTTTTGCTGTCCACTAAAGAAGCGTTGTGTGTCTCTTCTTTAGAGCAGCGTTCTGTGACTACTCAAATAACGGCTGCTAACCCAGGCCCCACTACCCGGGCTGCAAAGAGACTATTTACATTCAGTAAAGACGGAATCTCGGAGCTCGCAGGAAGATTGTCAGAAGGGTGAGGATAGAAACAATAATGGAAATGATTAAAAAGAGTCTGTCCAAAACACGAGCTGCCTTTATCCACTCCTTTTGATTCTTTAACTTCTCTTCAGACCAGTCCAGCACATTGGCTCCAAAAGGTAGTGAATCCACTGTCATTTGTCTCTTTAAGAGTTTTGCTGATGAAGGCCGCTTCTTTCCAGTGCGACCTGATTTTTTGTCGCGGCTTCGGAAATCTCTGTTTCTCTTTAGTTTCTTAAACCAGTCCTTTGTGAGCCCACCGTTCTGGTTGCAATCGTTTTTTGGGGAGACCGCAAGATTGCAGAATGAGTGGTTCCCTGTGGCGCCGTCGTTTGGTGAAAGCGTGCGCACTGCCCCAGACTCCTGCATGACCCACGTATGCACGTGCGGATCACGCCGCGCTCTTTTCTCCTTTGAACACTCGTATACATCTTCCTCACAAGAACCTGAATCAGTGCTAAGATCCCCCTTAGCCTCCAGATCACTGCCGTTTATGACTTTCCGTCGTATAGCTACGCTCCTTCGATGAATTTCGTTCCAATCCTTTGGTTTTTGACAAGGAAACAGCAAGCGCGCAAGCCATTGCAGAATTACTTTCCTCATAGTCTTAGGCATTCTTCGCCTGTTGCGATGGTAAAAGTTCAAAATTAGCGTCGTAACTGCTAGAGAAGCCCCGATTTCTAACATGATTGCAAAGTAGAACTGTCCCAAAAGAGGAAAGCCGTATGACGGCATGAGCTCGGAGCTGAGCTGTTGAAAAACAGTCATGGCCAAAAGAACTGTGATACTCAGTCCAATGCGTTCACCTGATTCAGGCGGAAGGACAAACCCTAAAAATATCATGGAAGAGATCAACGAGCATGGAATGATCAACTTCAGGATGTAATCCAGCGATTCACGCCGAATATTTACACGAACTGTTATGTCCACAAACTCGTGCGGGCAGCACTGATATTTCAGCGCGTTCCTCTTCACGGACAAATTCAGCAGTTGCCATTCGCCATTTATGATGTAGTAACTGTTGAGGGTGCTGCCGTTTCTAACGGCTAAATCGATCTTCGATTTATCGAAAGCCCATGAGCCAAATTTGAGCAGACATTCTTGGTCGTCGAAAGGAAAGTTTGTGATATCCACACTACAGATGCTTTTAAACATGGCAGGGTTCAACCACGTGTTGCTCCCATCATAATGCACTTCTACATGGGTGGTATATGTGGTTCTACCGCCTCCTATTCTCTCCTCCTCGTCAATGCTGCAACGTAAAACAGTGAAAAAAGTGTCTCAAAGGAGCTATGCTACAGGAATTTCGCAGATTTTTGGTCTAAACTGTTCTGAAATTAGTGGTTGGCAACTTACTGAAAAACATTGCCATTGAACATCTAAAGGAAGATGTAACCTTAAATTGCGGATAGAAATCAAGCTACGGCTGTAAATATCGATTTTATGGAAGACGCGCGGAAACATCTTGAAAAGTTAAGCCTTAATTTTTCAAGTTGCCATCCATTTCCATCCAAGCCATTCGCATCTTTAGACGTTTGCTAACAGTTTCAATGCTCTAATATAGCAATTTTTAATAAAAATCGACTATTTTTTTAGGTTTGTTGCGACTGAAATATAAATTTTGGCTGTTGAAAACTCTGGTAAAATCCGTGACATAGTCCCTTTTATTTATGGACAAAACTCATCATAAGCTCTTCTCTGAACGATAAAAAAAAATTATTGAATCTTAGACAAACTTTACTTCAAAATGCACGTCTCATGTTTTCCAGTGAATTAATATTATTGTAATCGTCTTCCATCTTCGCCATCATAAGTCGTTCACGCTATCTAATTGGTTTCTGTTATTTTGCAAGTCCTGTTCTACAATGTCATTCCACTATTTTGTTTTTTTTTTTTCCCTATGTTTTAATAAAAAGCCATACTTCCTAAAGATTTATTTGCCTTAAACAATGGCTTGTAATCGTTTTATTTTTTTTTACCCCCCCCCTTTTTTAATTTTGGGGGGGGTTTTTGGGGGTGGGGGGGGGGTTTTATTTTTTTATTTTTTTTTTTTTTTCCTTTTTGCAGGGGTTTGGGGGGGGTTTTTTTTTTTTTTTTCCCCCCAAAACCCAAATTTATAAAAAAAAAAATTTTTAAAAAATAAAAAAAAAAAAATTTTTTTTTTACAAAAAAAAACGGGCCAAAAACGCCCCCCGGGTTTTTTTAAAAAATAAAAATTTTGACCCGGCGTTTATACGAGGCCGGCGTTTAATCGGGGTCCGGCGTTTAATCGAGAAAATACGGTAACTTCGTTAAAGAATTGGGTGTTGTGCCATTGAGCAACTTATGAGCTATATAATTTAAGAAAGCAAGCAACTGATTGAAATATAGAGAAACAGTACCTACTAGGATTTCTCGTGTATTTATTTGCAATCACACATTTTAGATGGACCTCATCAAAATGCAAAACCATAGGTAATGACAATCGCCGCCTTTCGGAAGTCATTTGGAAACTATCAACTAAAATTTGATTTAACGTATTGACTGCAGCGTTTTAACTTTAGCAGCTGTGCACACACCAAGAGCAGTTCAACAATTAAGGGGCAATTACAATAGCTTACAATATCAGATATGAATCTTGCTTTTCGTATGGTGACTTGTGAAACTTGTTTCAACTTAAACCATGTTAACAAATAAAAGATCTGTTGCGCCTTTCCTCTCCAAAAATTAAAGTAACCAAAAAGTGACAAAAACTAAATCAATCAATTAATAAATCAATCAGTTAAGCTCAATACATAATTCTAGCATATGAAGACACCCACAACCACCAAAGAAAAGTGCCTTTATATTTAAACAAATTCTCTCAACCCCCATTAAAAAAATGTAAATGTAATTAATTTACCCACGTACGTTACACAGAAGAGCTCAGGAGCTCGTTAATTAAGACGTGTACGTGCATCCAAGATCGAATTGGAATTTAAAGTGTGGCTTTAAAAGTCATCGAGCAAAATCGAAGATTGTCATTTTACTGTACAAAACCGCACTCATAATTTTGAACTACGTAGCTTACTTGTTGTATAAGAGTGTATCTGGTACCCAGATGTCTTCAGGCGACACGTGAATTTCCTTGACTCCCCCATAATCCTTTGGGTCCCATTTCAGCAGATTGTTCTTCCAATACTAACAAGAAATGCAGAATTAGGTGACGTCTTTCTTACAGCTTCTAGAAAACTTTTGATTGAGCTTTCCTACGCATTACTGCACTATTAAGTTTAACTGCTGCGAGCATTACACAGCTGACGCACGGAATAAACTAATTAAAGAAACTTTCGGATGCAATGGCAACTTTAATGATCTTTTTAAATCGTTTAGAAATTCTCAAAGTGTTATATTAATACTGTAATCCTGTTTTTTGTGACTGATTACCTTTTAAATACTGATGGCTCTGTTATTAACAATTCATTACCAATATCCATCAATATTATAACAAAGTTATATACAGTTATAATCTTGGAATGGCTATCTGAAGATGTTTTGGAATTGCGTCAAATTGGCATTTCACCAAAAACACGCGATTGTTAATGAAGCAGACAAATTTTATTTTAGATATAAGCTTTTTTCCACTCCTTTATCTGTTTGGTAATCTAATAACCGTGACTAATTGACGTATTGTCTGACCGCACAAGCTGAATTGTTTTTAAATGGCTATAGTCTGAAGCTTGTTCCGTTCAAGCTAATTAGGTTTCCTGTTATTCAATTTTCAACGCATGATCGAATAGGAAGCTATTTGATCTGTCTTCGACATAAAGTGCAGCTCGCTGTTAGTCTGATTAAAAAAAAAAACGAGAGACTTTCGAGAGACTTCGCCAAGGAACAAGATTTTTTTTTATAAAACAATCCTTTCTCTAGCTACGATTGAAATTTTCTTGGTTTAACTTCTCTTATAGAATGGTAACCTATACTACTTTGAAAGGGTCTACCGCAGGTCACAAGTTTTAAACGATGTTGTTACAAACACAGTGGGCATCAGTTCCAACTAGTGAAATCTTACAATACCGATTCTAATCAGAAAAACAGTAGAGAAACACATTGAGAAACATTGTGTTGCCGTGCGGGAGTATGGACGGACAAAATTGTTCAACGGATTAAAAATGAGTGCGAAGAACATTCATTAATTATATGCTACAGTACCAGATATTATCAGATATTTTAGATATTAACTTTTAGATTGTTAATTACATAGGATACAGACAATCCAGTAAATTTTCAAAACTTAGATTGTAAATTTATGTTAGCTGGACCTAAGTGCGGGATGACCTCGTGAGTCCGCCTTTTCACGATACAATTTGTGTAATATCAGTTCTGATGTGGCTGAATAAAGTGACCGAATTATTAAGTTAATCACTATGGTAGTAATACTATACTATTAGTATACCAATTAATATTATTAAAACTCGATTGCAAACGATCATAACTTACCTGATTCACCCAAGCGTATGTGGTGATGTACTGACTTCTCGCACTCTGTTGATTTGAAAAATCACAAGTTATAGTAAACAGCAACCACTAGGTAATTCATTTGGTACTGTTCAAAAGACCAGATTATACACCAGAAGAAAACGAGAGAAGACGAGGATTCAAACGTTTTCTCCTGAATAATTCATCAAGTTAAAACAAAGAAAATCATAACCGTGAAGGAGGTTTGGAGACCCGGTCTTAATTAGCATAGGTTTTTTTCGATTTCATTTCTCAGTTTAAGTACTCCGTAGTTTTTGTATCGATTGAGAAGATATACCAAACACACGAGACTGTTTCATCGGCTACACGAACACCATGAATTTCATAAAAAATACTCCGTTAGGGTTAGGGTTAGCAACTCTCTTCTCGAGTGTTTGGATATCTCTATGATAACACTACTATCGCTCGTGTTTTATATATTACTTCAAGAATGCCAACTAAGTAACAGTTATAATTTTAAGCAGGCGCTGAAGATAGCCGTTGAGAACTAAGGATGACTTTCGGTTTTCGGCCTTAGTCTTGAGCGTTTTTGCTTAAATTTCCCAAGCTCCACTATTTTGTTTTCCCAAAGTGATTTTCGACGATTCCAGTGTAGTTAAATTTCCACTGACTACGCTCACCAGCCTGGTCTTCAACTTTCAGTTCCCCATCCCTAACCAGTTCATAAAGAAAAACTCTAAAATAGACAAAATGTTCGACCCATGCATTAGATCTATCATGACCCATTAAATTATCAGACATAGTTACTGCAGTAATAGTCAACTTCGAGAAAGGTTTGAAACTTCCTTTATAACTACATACTGATTCTACTAAAAAATTGTAAAGAAACTTGTTTAAATGTGTTGCAATAACTTACCACATCAAGAATGCGTATGAGTTGAAAATCAAACATGACCGTGACTGGACCTGTCCCGGGTAGCCTGGGGTGAGTGTGTTTGTTGTATCCTTTGAAAAGTTCCTTGTGGAGTCGAGTTTCGTTCACTTCCCAAGCGCCTTTCACTAACAAACAAAGAATCAAAACAAAATTAAATTCAAGGATTTTTTGTTTATTAACACTCAAGGTATTTAGACTCTTCCTTGGCCGTTACGGTCAATTGTAAGTTATTAACCACATTTGTCGGTTGATAAACAGTTATATAAATTTGAATAAATTGACCCTTGAGACAGTTGTGCACTTGCAAAGAGTGAATTAAGACAAGTACTGAGACTGAAGTAGAAAATTTTATTATCAATCCGCTACGTAGTTCAGTTCTTTTCAGATAAAAATTGCTATAAAGTGAGATTCAACTAAATCGTAATGTAATTTTATTAAAATAATTGATTCTGTGCGGTTAACCCCAAAAGTTAGTGCAAGGAAATGAAACTATTTCAGGCAAGGAAACGTCTGCTCTGCTTTCCTTGACCTCGATTTTTAATTATCCCACGACTTTCAGAAGATTTCTTCCGTTGTTCTCGTTAATTTAGCCGGCGACTTTGTAAAGGGCGGATCCGAAAAAAACGGAATTCTTTATTCTTCGACCAAAGTTTCTAAATCGCGTGTCTCATTGAATAATTCCTGCAGAAGTCTTTAAGGTTTTGTCTCCATCTTCTCGGTGACGTGGGCAAACCACTATGTAACCAAGACTCTTGATTCAGTTTATATATGTAACTTGTTACTCCTTTATTTTATAAACATTAGCTACGTCATTTGTAGAAATTTGTAGAACATGCAGAACAAAATGGGACTCTTGTAAACCCTATACGTTATTTTAAAACTGACTTCTCTTTCTTGTATTAATTTTCCACTCAATGGAAGTTTGTTTTTGGTTGGAAATGTCTGCTTCAGTGTTTTTAAACTACCTGGTCCATACGCTATAGCTATACCTTGTATAACATTTAGACGGACAATTGTGAAAATCTGACTGAACAGTTCAAGCATAAAAATAAAACTTAGATCGAAAACGTTTAGCATCAATTTAACAGCTTTTACCTTAAGTTTTATTTTTAACCTTTTATCGGCGAAATGTATATAGTTCAAACATAGTTATAGATTAGATAAAAAGTCATATCAGAAATCTTTAGCACACGTAACAGAAGTCTATACGTCCAGCCACATTAAAGAAGGTCTGGCGTTTATATTCCTACACGTTTTAAAGTGTTAAACTTTTTGCGTCCCATAGATAACACTACTGGTTGTAAATTACCACATTCTAACACGGTTAAGTTTAACGCTACTAGCTTTTAGGGCCATGAATAATTAAAAACTGAATCTAACGACAAAAATAATACATGTGTTCGACCTTCGATCCTGCCCTCAACCAAGATGGCAAGGAAACCTTGAGAAAGGCCCTCATTATATTACTTGTTGATTTGTGTTAGATAATTTGCTGGAGTTAATATTTATATCATGACCAGCTGTAGGCTGAAGGCATAGCAAGCCCAAAAACATTCTAACATGATAATGTTAATCTTAATGTTAAAACGTTCCTTTGAGACACAGTGGAACCCCGATATAACGATATGCCAAGGGGGCAGTAAAATTATATCGTTATATCGAGGAATCGTTATATCGGGGTTCCGTCCCATACATTTTACTATTGCCGGGACATAACATATTCATCGTTATATCGGGAATATCGTTATATAGAAGATCGTTATATCGGGGTTCCACTGCATTATGAAATGTAAATTTTACATCATTTAAAGATTTTGTGCAAACGTTTCGTTTCATCCGCTGGCGATGGTTCAGGGACATTTTAATAAAAAATAGAAGAGATTCCACTTGTATCTTTGTTGATTTTTCATATCTTCTCCATGGTTAAAACATTTAATATTGTTGTGAGAAATAAATGGAATGAAAACAGTAGGTATAGGTATGCAGTGTCGTCTAGTCGAAGCTATCAGTTAAAAAAGTCATAAAAGATTCAAATTATACAAACTATTTTAACAAATATCAATACAAAATTGGAACCAATCGCTTGGAAAAAGAAACCATATACAACAGTTACAAAGAAATAGCTTTGGTGTCCTAAGAACATGCAGTTTTTTAACAACATCCTCGAACATGGCTAAAGTTTAGATAATTCGTGATCTGAACGATCTTTAGTCAAAAAGACTCATGGACTTCTGATACTTTCTGTATTTTGCTGTATTCAAGGCCAAAACAGAGGAAAAACCAAACACTTTTGCAAATGATCACAAATGAAACAAATGTATTCTTACCTGTGGAATGTAAGAGGCCGACAATAAATAACACTGCGTGTAACCTCATTCTGTTCAGTTCAGCTTCAGTCAATGCTTTCGATTGCCTTTTTATTACCGATATACGATGCTGGTCTCAGCTGGAAAAGATAATAATAAATAAAGTAACTTCTCGCGTGATCTCGATAACTCCGTTTCAGACGGCCTAAGCAGTTGGTAGAGCAGCTTAAAGTGGCTATGAGCTATTTTGAACCAATTTGATCCATTTTGAAAGCCTGTTAAAGATATAAAAATAAACTTTAAGTATGATATAGTCATCACCTTAAACAAATTAAATGTACAGAACAATAACTACTTTTGATTACAAAGAAAGATTCTAAAGGGGTTGGCATTAAATATTTTGCCATGTGTAGGGAATTCGTTCCACTATTATGTCGGCTTTGTGGGCAACACTTCTCTTGAAAACGTTTATTTATGAAAGTGGGTTTTGGTCCATTTATGGAAAGAAAAAAATATATTTCCGCTGTAAAAGCTCTACGCTGTGCGTACAAAGAGAACTCTACAAAACTTCTCCAACACAATCTCATGATGTGAACATGAACTTTCAACTTTAATCAAGCTAAATAATCCTTTGACTTTGACGCACTCGCCGGTTTTGATATGTCTCGTTAAATACATTTTTTACGGTTATACAAAAGGGCATTACTTGTCGGCGTGATTTAACTTTAAATAGATACACAGCGCAGTACAAAAACAGTCAAATCTAGTGCGTAATTAATCAAATTTTAAAACTCGAGAAAACGGGCGAAAAAAGCTACACACAACACCACGTGCAAGCTCCATTCAACATTTTAAACAGAATAATTTTTTTGTGTTGGACTGATCGAAAAACTGTGATTTTCTTGATGGGCATTGAAATGAATGTCTCTAGAAGAGTAATGGTGGTGTTGTTTATTGATTGCCGACAAACCACGACTTAACATGCTCCTTACATGAAGTAATCCTAGACTTTGATTATCTAAGAATCTTATTATTGGCGCTTTTCGGCAAAGTAACTCGGAGTTGAAAGATGTCACCTATAAGAAGATTAGCAAGATTTTGACTTGTTCAGTTACAAACATAAATAATGGAAATTCCGGATTATAATATATATATAAAATAACTATATGGTTATGTTTTAGAAATTTCACGCCAAATCAAATATATTGACTTGAAATGTATTTTAAAATAAAACGTATTTGCTTTTTCCATAACAAATTCAGTTTCTAGTTTCTTTTAAAACTTCAACGAATGACTTTCGTAACTCTGTACCACCAACCGGGAAAAAAGCTTTTTTATAGGCTATTTCGTTTTGGAAATAAAAGATTGCATGTCGTGATAGAGAAACGGCGTCGTGTTCCCCCGAAGAAGACCGTCATCGAAAAAAACGTTTTCAAAAATTGCCACTTTGAAAAGCATTCTCAAACTACGTACGATTTTATATAACAATCCGGCTGTGAAAAAGATCATCCTATTTAATAATTGTTGGCGTTTAAGATGGCACACGAACTCTACGTTTTTGGATAAAAACGCATATTGTAGACAGCTTTGCCAGTCAGACATACCGATTTCAGGAAGAGTTGTGCTTCGCTAACATTAGTCCTTGTAGCAATTAAAAGGAATGCAACTGGCATGGTCTTGCATGGTTCAGAAGTCAGGTTGAAATGTTTTTTGGTCTGTCAACACAGTGTATAATCAGTAATCCTTCGAAACTTCTCGAAGTAAGGAGAACTTCAATTACAGATACAGAAAATAAATAAAACAAACAAACAAACAAGTAAACTTGCCAGCTGGTTAGTTCTGATTGACTGAAAGTTGATGTTTGTCTTTGAACTAGTTGGGGGTTTCAATGGACGTGAACGACAGCATGCATAACCCAGAAAAACGACCCGGGAATGCAGAACAGGAAAATGGGGAGAAAACATATAGTCTAGAACAAAATAGTCCAATGTGGTTTAATAAAAGGCAATGTTCTAGGCTGGCGCCCCTGCTGAGAAGCAGACTAAAAACACAAACACAGATCAATATATCCGAAAGCCGCCGTTATGCGCCATACTAGGCCAAGTAGGAAGATATAAACGAAAGAAAATAACAGGAAAATTTGAATTTTCAGTGTTAACATGCCTTGCTTTTTTTAATTACTCGCGAAAACGAGACTTTCATCGTTGACAGTTATCGACGGCTTCGACGAGCTGGCTCAGTAAACAATTCTAAGCCTTAAAATATAAATAATTTGCGAAAAATGAGAAAAAAATGTCTTGTAACTTCCAAGAAAGCGACAATAGTATCCTGATTAAACAATATCATTCACGAAGTACAAATTTAGCAGGTGCTGAAACTAAAGAAAACCGGAAAACCGTCAGCTAGCTATAGGGGGGTATATTGTCTTGATGTGCCACGGCCAATTTATTCGTAAACCTAACGTATTTTTTTTATGGCAATTTAATAGACAGATTAGAATTTCAGCCGATGAGAATTTCAATGAGAGACCTGGAAAGGTTGCTGAAATTAACCCTATAAAATTAGAGTTGGACAGGGTTTTGATATTCTCATACTATAAGCCGGCAAACAAGTCCCCCCAAAGAAACATAAATGTCCGTATGGCATTTTCAGCTGTTCTTACTTACCGAAACGTGCCGGGTGGTAAAGTTTATATCACTTGTATCCCATGATTTTAATTTTTCAAGGAATTTTATAACTTACGTTGTTTTATTTTTGAGGCTAGCACCCTGTAGAGGGTTTGGAAGGCGACGGTGTTTTTAAGTTCGGTCACAAGTGTCGTAGCGAGATGGGTAACATTGGTTTAACCTTGATTTCCTTTACGCGTGAGCCATCTAGAGGGGCTCCGTTTGATAAAATTTCGACCCGAATTTTAATTTATTAGAGATTTGTTTCATATCGTTTTTACAGTAGAAAATAATTTAGAAATAACAACTTTTTCAGACGCCGGTTTTCGTTTTCGTCAGTTCCCGTTAAATAGTAGGCTGATTTTTAAAAAAAAATTATTTTGACTACATAAACCAGTTGAATGTATAAGCCAACTTGCCGTTTCACGTTTGTATAGAAAAAACTTTTTATTTATACTGGAAGGATAGACAGCATATAACCACAAGCAGAGGAATTGTCATTTTCTGGACGACTAAACACAAAATTACAGCGATATATAATTATTCTATGTAGTTGGAAATACGCCATATAATTTCTTCGAACAACAAGCGAAGGCAATTTTAAGGTGTGAAAAAAATATATTGCTAGTATTGTAATGTAAATGCAATAACCAACCCTCTAACGTCCGACTGAATTATGCAGAATTTTTTGATAAAATTCTCTATCTTGTCTGCTAAAAGAGTTATTGTTTATATCGTTCCCAATACAAATGTCTTGATTGACAAAACCATCTGCGGTTATTTAGACAAGTAGAACTTGAGTGTTTGAAAACATAAATTCTACATTTTAAAAACAAATACAATTACAGAACAAACTGGAAGCAGGGCTTTCGTTTGTGATGTTAAATCTTCCTTTAGGCAATGCTAAACACATTCAAATCAGTAAACCGCCCGTGAGACAAACGAATCTACAAAATTTCATAAAAACGATCGAAAGTTGTCTTAAAAGAAAATGAACGCATATTTACGTGAAACATCGATACTTAAGATGAAAATGATTCACACAAAATAAAAGTTCTAAAGAAAACCGACACGGCTTAGTAAATAAAGTAAGTTATGCCCATGTAATGTAAAAAAGCCTTCACGTTCACTAAGTGATTTTTAAAATTTATTTTTGATGGCTGATCGATAATTTTTACGAAATAATACCATCGTAGAATGGAAAGAAAACGGCTTGTTTGAAATTAGCTGTATTTGGTAGCTCAAGAGCTTTGCCGTGACGATTTTCTCACTTGTGTAAATTGATTGCACTTAATGTCGTAATATAAAAGTATGATGGAAGAAAAATTTACATCAAGCGCATTTTAAAAGCCATTAGAGTAAAGCAGAGAAAACTCGCGTGATAGTAAAATCCACTGATCAAAAATCTATTGCGACGTTCATCAGTCTAAGTTTGGTTAAACAATCACCCAAGAAGACAACATAAATCTTTACTTATAACCAAACAAAGATTGTATACGTACTTGCCCAGTTCGTTGTTAGGTGAGCCACGACTGCCCAGGAGAACAAATGGAAATCCTAAATTTGTTTCCAGCAATTGTACAGGCTTTGTTTTGACTGAGAAAGACTGCTTCACGAAGAAATAACTTCTTAGGAAAGGAATTTCAAAGATTTCGAAGAGGTATGTAAACCATACACCTGCTTTTTGGAGGAGAATTGACTTTGCGCGACCGGACAATTCGATCGATGTAAAAAATGAGCCGAGCTAACTGCGATTAGAATAATGAATTTTTAATGACGAGAGCCAAAATAGTGATTGGGCATCAGATACTTTGTAACACGCAACTTTAAACATCGTTCACGGACATGAAAACACTGTGTAGAAAATTGCTTTCTCCAGTAGGGAAAAAGCACCAAGTTTTCCTTCACTTACAATACCAGTTAAAGCATTTTTTGTGATCCTTGTTTGATATTCAATTTTTCATTCTCTTTAAAAGTCACCAGGCTTTTTATGAACGTTTCGATTGTCTGAATTAAAATGCTGATTGCAATCTTATCTCTATAGAACTTAGGTTAGTCTGTTTTGTGCTATAAATTAAATGAAATCTCATCACGTCATTGTGGTAAAACAAATGCGCCCGTGTAGCCAGAACTGATGTAAAAAACCAGAAGCGAACTCAATGCAAGTACGAGCTAGCAAGTAAATTGGTCTTTGTATTTTTAATGAGTATCGAATTAATCACGTCAAAACTCCTGCGTGAAAGCTTGTTGCTCCATTCAGAAATGCACCATGGTTCCCCATTTCAATATTAACAAACGATTATGTATTAACAATGCCAAATGTGAAAATCCTCATCTTTTTTAAAAAAAAATTGGAAGCATTTGGAAAGTGCAAACAGACTGACTTACGCTTTCCATTAAAAACCGCATTGAAAAAAAATTACCACTAATGCTCTAGGGCAAATTTTGTGAGCTAAAGGTCTTTTAATTTTGAAACGCTGAACTTGAAGATTAACTTTTAAAAGGATTTTATCTTACGTCTTTAAGTGGTATTTGTCTTCGGGCTAAATCGCGGTAAAACATAATGCTGAAAGCAAAGGATTTTAAACAGTTGTAATAGTATTTTTTGGCGTAACTAACTAAACCTTAATTTCTAGTAACTCATCAAGTTTAACCACTGGGCGCATTATACAGCAAATTATATTTCAAATGGACTTTGTATTAACACAGTTTTCATGTCAGTTCTTTAGAGATGAGTTGCCAGTGGTCCTTGATTGCAAATAAACTCACCCTGGGAAGGTGGCGGCTTATTAAGTCGAAGAACATCTGCCCTCAGTTACTGCCAAGGTAAAAAAGATACTTACTGATCGTTGAAATTTTTCTGATAAGTGCTTTCTCATATTAACAGTTTTCTTTCGGGCGGTATGAATTAGCTAAATGAACGCATGCGCAAAACATTCCAACAAGCCCTACCAGCAGTCTCCTCTTCAGGGCTCTCGTTTCTTTCAAAGACGTTAGAAAAACAAGTAACACTGGGACGAGAAGGGCCACAGAGACCCTTCGCTCCACTTGACCAGCGATTACGGATCTCATTGAAACGATTTTCGTTTCCAGATTCTCTTCTCGTGCCCAAAAGAAGCGAAGGCTTTGAAAACGAAAAATGAGTTTGTATTCCCATCCTCGTCCCCAGAGCCGCTTGTCCCTCTTAGCCGGGGGAGCCTGGGGCACGAGGAACAAGTGGCTCTGGTGACAGATGATTTGATTGGCTAGATTTTCAACAAAGATATTTCAAATTTAGCCAATCAAATCAACCTTAGTGAAATCCCCTACAACAAAAGCATTTTAAAACGGTTGATTTGATTTGCTTAATATAAATTTTCAGTTTGTTAAAGTTCCAGTCAATCAAATCATGTGTCCCCAGAGCCACTTGTTCCTCGTGTCCGCAGCTCTAAAGACGAGAATAGTTATATACCGTGAATCAGCCTTGTACAGACAAGGAGCTTAGCAGCAAGAAGCTACCGGAAAGGTGCTTTTCAGTGATTACACTGCGATCGGCTATTAGTAGAATTCTACTAGTCACAGCTATCATGCACTATCAGCCATTTGTGTGCAGTGGCACAGGGTCGTCTCCGCCTTATGATGGATTTCCACAGAAGCGTAATTTTTTACGTGCGTGAAAAAATTAGAGACAATGTATGAACGGCTGGCGTACACGTTTACGCAGGACGTTCATACATATTGTCTCTAATTTTTTCACGCACGTAAAAATTTACGCGTCAGTGGAAATCCACCATTATTCTCGTTTCTTCAAAGTTTTGGGGATGATTTAGCAATATTACTGGAAAATTCAATTCCCAAAAAGAATTAAAAAAAACGGTTACCAGGCGGACACTGTATGAATTAACTAAGTACACAAAGCACGAAGCGACTACAGTCGAAGCTCTCTTAACGGACACTCTCGTAAGCGGACAGCTCTACTAACGGCCGCCTTGTTTGAAACCCCGTTTTAAAGGGACCTGGTCAGCGTTTTTACCGCGCTGACCTGGACACTAGTTTTCACGTTTTGAAAACAGTCCATGGCAGACTTTTTTTAAAACAAACCTTCAGAAATCTGCTGCAATCTTCTCAGTGTTTCACTAAATAAGAAAATGTAGAGAGAAAAAAATACACCGAGAAGGTTGAAGCAGATTTCTGAAGGTTCTCTATGCGTATTTTTGATTTCGGGTTGAGGTGGACTTTTTTCAAAACATGAACGCTGACCATGTCCCTTTAACTCCCATACAAACTTTGTATTTTTACATTCTTGTAAGCGGACATTCCCGTAAGCGGCCGCGGACACTTTCACAGATTACGACTTAGACTTTTTCTTTGTTTTTAAGCTCCCGTAAACGGACACCCCAAACAAAATCTTATTAAAAACCTCTGCATTTTGTTTTCATTAATCAACTTCACATTGCCGTTCGTCACAATGATTTTACAGTAATTCAGTACAGTACCATATTTCAGTGTTTGTTTTGCCATCATCCACGGCCACGTCCGTCCGGTTATTGTTAGCTTGGTAAGCTCCCATAAGCGGCCATCTATCCCCTACACCTCTAGTGGTCGCTTTCGAGAACCATTCTCGTAAGCGGCCAGCTCCAGATACGGACACTTTTTTCGCGTCCCGAGGGTGTCCGTTTACGACAGCTTCGACTGCAGACAATTTCTGACCCTTCAGAATGTATGCTAGTCGGCCACAAGTTATCCCTTGCATTTTATTAGCTCGCTCTAACAGTTTGTAGGTACCTGTTTTGCAAGACACATTAAAACTACATGTGCTTAGTTAAAGTACGGTTTATTTCATCAGGCTGTGGAATTCTGTTTTTCCAACAGTAGTTTCGTGGTTGAAACATTCAAGCCTTGTTTAACAGTTTCTAGACATGTCCAGTTTGTCGGGCATTTTCAAACTCCTGGCTGAAAAGCTACTAGACTGGACTAAAAAAATCCCATAAATTATTTAAACAGAATTCACGTTTCACAATAGACTGAAACTTTCAACAGAAATTAATCCTGTTCGTGTTGGGGAAACCTTACGAGTCATCTAGTAAAGTAACGTCTCTGCGTCTGACTTGTAAGAAGCAGTTTACTGCTAGGTCTTGCTGTTATTCGTGACACTTCCGTAACACATGTAGGCCACAAAGTCTTCATCTGTGATGGTTCTGTTCCTGCATTCACCAAGAGCTTCAGCCAGGTGAATAGCAAGTAGGTGTTTACACTGTGGATTGGTTAAAAAATGTTATGTTATTGACACCTTAAAACAACTAGAGAACCAACAAGTAAACTAAGTTATAAGGTACTGAGCCAACACTGGGGAGGAGGGATGGCGCAGTGGTGAGAGCGCTCGCCTCCCACCAATGTGGCCCAAGTTCGAATCCTGGCCCCGACATATGTGGGTTGAGTTTGTTGTTGGTTCTTGTTCTTGTTCCGAGGGTTTTTCTCCGATTTCTCCGGGTTTCCACCCTCCGCAAAAACCAACACTTCCAAATTTCAATTCGATCAGGAATACACAGCCCCATAAGGTTCCAGCTTTAAACCCAGCCACGTCTAAATGAAATCAATAAAAGTCATATTTTATTCTGGCTCTACAGAGCTACTGAGGGCGACCCAAATCAGTTACTCGCAGAGCTATATCATGGTTGGCACATCTTGTGGCATGTATGGGTGAAGATTCATCACCCTTTGCTGCTTGTCATTTTCCAGTGCTGTTTGCTCTGTATGTTCACAGTATTACACCACATTTTATTTTAACTATTTTAAATCCTTATTTATTCTTGTTATACTCACCATGAGTGACTCCATCTTGACTAACACTGATCAGAGGCAAAAGCACATGGGAAAACAAACACAAAAATGAAAATTTCTCTGTCACTGGTAATCACGATGAGCAAAGTTGGTTGTTCAAATCATTGAAAGTGACTTGGATTGATGGATGGATGGATGGATCAACAGAGAGACAGATGGACAGACAAAGAAACAAAAGAGCAATTTGTTTTCCGTTTTCATTTAGCAAGTAAACACAGTTTTATGATAGTGATGTTCACAGTTAGAATAATATTTTCTCTTTTTCCACATCAGGAAAAAAGAGTCTTTAGTTGAAATAATAATTATGTTCTTTGCCTTTGTCTCGCAGCAACAGCAGACAAAGCTAGGGCCAACTTGAATAGTAAATCTGAGTCTTGCTAAGCCGGCCTTGCTAAAATCAAATCAAAGAATGACACTTGGAGCCTAATTACTGATTGACTCTGAGTTGAGATTTCATTATCTTCTGTGAATTATTGAACTCCCCTAATAGAGTCAACTGCAATACTGTGCTGGCAGGTTGATTGTCTTTGCCAGAAAAGAAGTGGCCAGTGAAGACTATTAAAGCTTAGCTAAATATAATACTACAACTGAAACATGTATCATACCTGTGAATGTGTATGATGGACAAGTACAGAAATCTCCAGTAATAAGGCAGTTATAAAGCTGATTGGAACTACCTACAACCTATAACATGGATATTCTATAATTACCGTAATGATTCGATTTAGCGCCCTCCTTCCAATAAGCGCCCCCTTCCGAATAAGCGCCCCCCTTCGAATGTGTTTTTGTAAATAAGCGCCCCTATTCCAATAAGCGCCCCCATTCTAAATAGCGCCCCCATTCTTATAAGCACCCCTATTCTAATAAGTGCCCCTATTGAGTAACTGCCCCTACTGAAGTCATTGACGTTCACCGTACAGTTCGTGTATATATTTTATGCTGCTAAAATGAACAATTATTTTAAAAGTAACTGAAGTTTTAACAATTTCTGACTGTTACAGTTTCGGTTATTGTTAGATACATTTGGTTGTTTCTCAAAAAATTAAATAAGCGCCCTGTCCCGAATAAGCGCCCTGTCTCGAATAAGCGCCCTCCCTTGAGGTGCCAAAAGTAAATAAGCGCCCCGGGCGCTAAATCGAATCATTACGGTAATTTATTTGCAAGGATGTGATCAGGTATTAAGGTGGCTCGACCCAGTTTTTTTCTAGCAATACCTATCAACTTTGAAACCTTCATACTTAAAGGGATTTATGTCAATGACATATAGATCTACTATATCACATGGATTACACATAGACTGAACTGCAATATGATATAAATTTTTGGGAGATTGGAATGAATATCACGTGACAATGACGTCACACAGGTTTTTGCTCTGAATCGAATTTTAGCCCTTAACCGCTTTTCTCTCAAGATCTTCCACACTACGTATACCTTGGGTGTTTGCCTTCAGCTCTGCGGAGTTTCATCGAAAACTACAAGAGGAATTTTGAAATATCTTGGAATTTGTTTTCAGATGGTATAATTTATGCGTAAAATAAAGACAAGACTTCATATAAAGAAATTTGCTTCTTTTTTATGTTTAATGAGAGGCCTTAGCCCTCATTCCTGTTAAAAATGTCCCATATCAGATATCCAAACTGCAAGAAGTAGGTAGACTTGCACGATTTCGAAAAATATGAAATATATGAATCATAGTGAAGCTCAATGTTTAGCTCTATTTACCAATTTTACACCTACTTTCGCAAAAAACGCGATCATTTCAAAACTCGTCGATGAATTTTCCCCAAAATTGTTCAGGGTGGCAATTGATCAGTACACTACACAATCCCTGAATTTCATGCTCATTGAAAACTTCTAAGGTTGTCTAACATAAACGCAAAATTGAGTAAATATTGAAGCAATCTCGTAGTTTTGAATAATTTTGTGTTCTGGGGTTTCCTATTGTTTCGACTTGAGCACAACATCGATTTTCTGTGCACCACAGTGAAATGTCACTGGCCACCTTCCGAAAGCTTACCGAAATCTTTCAGAATATGGTAATATTCTCGAGTTCAAGTAAACAATAATGAATGAATGAAACTCAAAGCCGGTTATGTTTTGACGCCAGTCATTTACAAATGACTTGAGAGCGTACTCAGAAACTTACCTGGTTTACACTTTCTTTCTTTTGATGTTGAAATCTCTTTAGCGTAGCATTCAGTACGGCGGCCTTTTTTTGTTTTGCATTTCTTGTTCTTAAGCTTGGCATTTTTAATTTTCAACTCAGCCAAGACGTCGACCACACAAGAAAAGTTGTTGCGTGACAATTTCTTTTCCATTGTTTTCTTTAAAACGGGCCATATTTCAGAACTTCTTGCGGTTTGGATATCGGATATGGGACATTTTAAACAGGAATGAAGGCTAAAGCCTCTCATTAAACATAAAAAAAGGAGCAAATTTCTTTATATGAAGTCTTGTGAGTCTTTATTTTACGCATAAATTATACCATCTGAAAACAAATTCCAAGATATTTCAAAATTCCTCTTGTAGATTTCGATGAAACTCCGCAGAGCTGAAGGCACCCAAGGTATACGTAGCGTGGAGGATCTCTAGAGAAAATGCGGTTAAGGGCTGAAATTCAATTCAGAGCAAAAACCTGTGTGACGTCATTGTCACGTGATATTCATTCTGATCTCCCAAAAATTTTTATCATATTGTAGTTCAGTCTATGTGTAATCCATGTGATATAGTAGATGTGTCATTGACATTAATCCCTTTAAGTATGAGGGATTCAAAGTTGATAGGTATTGCTAGAAAAAAACTGGGTCGAGCCACCTTAAGCTTGCTTGAAGTTGTTTCAGAACCTTGACAGGAACTAATATGGCAGAACATGTAGTAGACAGTAGATATACATAAAGGTGTTATAATATTATGGGTAGAGACCTGTGCCTTACACACTCACATTAATCAAGTCAAAATAATGCCCAGAAGGTGGCTTTCCTACAAGGAGAAATATGGAGGGGGTTGGTGACAACAGTTACTCTAATTTTCAGAAGAATACACGTTTTGCCAGAAAACTAATGAAAGAAAAAAATGGGAATCAGAATATTTAAAAACATTACTGGAAAACCTGAGAAAATATATCGTTTGCATGTGACCCAAATACAGACATGCAATTGGAGTATAATTAGTATGATACTATAATCATATCATCAGATTAATTATAAATTAAATACCGTAGAATTCCGGTTATAAGCCCTGGGCTTATACAACTTCATAAGGGTTTTTGGGTGGGCTTATAAGTGGAGGGGCTTATATCCGGGAGGGCCAATAAACGGAATGAAAAGAACGTTCCGTAACGGGCCACAGGAGTGTTGATCGAAATACCTTTTTAAGTTAAAAACGCATAATAAAGCAACATTTAGCCTTGTTCAGTACTGTCATCCGGCAGAGGGAGGCTTATATCCGGGGGAGCTTATAATTGGATGTCTTTTTTTGTTTCCAGGTAGATGGGCCTATAACCGGGAGGGCTTATAAGCGGGGGGGGCTTATAACCGGAATTTTATGGTATGCTTTACTGTGTGAAGATGTTCCAGAAAAGGTTAAGTCTGTGTAGGAGCCAAGTGGCCCATACAGAGTGTATGCTGGTTTCCGTAGCATTAAGCAACTGGGAGTATTGCTACTCCCCCCTGGATGAGATCTAATCCCATCGCAGGGTTACCCCCCGCCCAGCGTTAAATTTGCCGGTACCTATTTATACACCTGGTTGGAAAGATGCACCGCGAGAGTAGTGTCTTGCCCAAGAACACAATGCAGCACCCCGGCCAGGGCTAAAACCCAGGCCGTTGGACTTGGAGTTGAGTGTGCTATTACCATTACGCCACCGTGCCTCCCATGGATGTTCCAGTAACCAACCTGATAAAGAACCCTTCCACTGGGTGTTGTTAACTTGGTGATATTTTTCTGATCTACCAGGTCTAAAGCATGCAACAGTGGCTGATGGAATACAAAGTGTAACCTAATGAAAACAGTAAATACATTCTACTGTTAAAAAAAGCTTTTACGTCACTCTGTCTGCTCAGTAATGGGTGGCTTGTTCTACTTTCTCTTTTAAAAATCAAAGAAATATTTGTTTGGTATCAATGCATAAAATGCCCATAAATAATGGCAAATAGGATGAAAAGAAGATTTGCAAGGAAAATGTGGGGGAGCAGAAGGAGAGATGGAGCAAATCAAGGTGGAATTTCCTTCTGGTGAGTTTTCTCTTGGTTCAGAATTCCATTTCCCGCTATCTCTTCTCCCACTTCCCAATTGATTTTCACATTTTTTATAACATAGAATAAAAAGATTAGATCACAGCAAAAGAGATCTGTATCGAATAGTTCTTCATAATTCATTGAAATAATTATGAAGTAATATAAGGGCAGGGACACTGACTTTCTTGTATGTAGCTTATGTGAACAAAGATCGGGATAAATTTGGAGTACAATAATTTATAAAGTGCCTGAATGAAAAGATTGCCATTTATACTCACGCAGAAAGAATTTCATCTGTCACTAAAACAAAATCAAAAGAAACAACGTCAGATGTATAAGAGGCTCTACATTTGTATTAAAGTACAACCACGAATAAAGCTTACCAATTAACTCTGACAACAAAGATGACCAAGATCAAGATACGTAATTCTTCATAATAATAAAAAGAAACTCACAGTGACCATGCTTTTCTTTCTCTATACGAACTTCCGAGAATAGCTGATCTGCAACATGTCGAAGTGATAAAGCCATTTAAATTTACCGTTTGTCTGAAAATTGCAAAAATCGCGCCTTTACGTCCGCCATGTTTGTTTTTTTAGTAGGGCCCAGACTTTCACGCGCATTCGAGCGAAGCTTGGGTCAAGTTGAAGAAGGCGGAAGTGGGGTGGGGAGAAGCGGGACAAACGGACTGCAAATTAATACTGTTTTGTAATTCTTGGCAATTGAAAAAAATAGCTTGTTCCCATGATCCCAGTGTTAGCTAGTGTGCAGTGATCAAGTGCAGTGACTTTAACTGTATTCTAACAATTATTTAAGTCGGAAGTCAAGCAGGGAGGGGGTGGGGGCCTAGGGGATGGAGGCCGAGCATAGGCGGGGGAGTTATTTCTTTACATGTCCCACTCCAGGGCATTTTTGGATGATAAAAGGAGTCACTAACATTGTAATGTCACTAAAAATGTAAGTGTTAGAAAGTCCAAATAAACTTGAATGGTCAAAAGTCATCTCAGGTGGTACAGTATACGTAACATCTACTGAATGCAGTGCTGTAGCAGGGTTAAATGTATTGGGGGACACACCACGAGTGCTGGAGGTGCGAGCTTCTAGGGAGGTCCGGGTGCATGCTCCCCAGGAGATTTTCAAATGTGGGGTCTCTAAAATAGCATTTCCAGCCTTCTGAATGCATTTTCTTGATGCAAAACGTTATAAAAGATAGCAATAGGAAAACACCTATTACACTTAAAAAATCCAACAGTATCCTAACATGATTACTGTTCTATTTTTGAATATTTTTATTTTGTGTTAGCCATTTTTTTTTTTGGGGGGGGGGGCAGGCCCCTGGCCCCTCCCCAGCACAGCAGCTAGAATGTTAAAGGTTTAGCCTTCTTTAAGCTCTCATGTTGTTGTAGATAGGCAAGGGGTGTGACTAGGCAAGACGTCGATTTTTCACTACAAAGAATAAAAAAAACTCTTCATTTCCTTTAACTTCTGTTTTACTTATTTATTTATTTTTATAAAAATTAATCATCTGTTTCACTTTGTTTCACAAATCATGTTTTTCTTTTGTTAAAAAATCATGTGTTTTTACTATGTTCGATGATTCTTTTGAAGTAATATAATTGTACATAGCTTTAATAAAGCAATTAATGTAATTTATTATTCTAACGACAATGGAATCAAAATATGACAATTTTGAGGAGGACCATACTTGTACTACAGTTATAACAAGAATTAAAATCACACAAAATACAATTAGTACCTTCCCCCCCGGGCCATGGTTCAACTAGACACTTAGCCAATCCTATCACCCCATCCAGTGGTGTCTAGGTAGGCCATATAAGTCTGCTCTAATACTAATGCTTTACTCTGATTTCAGTAACATTAATTAAGCAACTACATGTAGTGTATATTAATTTTGCTACTCCCCCTTATTCAGGATGGGATGATGCTAGACTACCACATCTGGCATTCTCCCAGCATTTTGTCAGATTGTGCCCAAACAGTTTAATTACTGGCTACTGACGTACGTATATGCCTGGATTGCTCAATCTAAAATCTCTGATGGACTAACTTTATAAGGCCACCTTGTCTTCCACATGCAGTAAAGAGTATACACTTAATTATGCAACTGGATTAGATGCACCACACTCTACAAAACAACTCAGTCTTAGAGATGCTGGCCCAGGGCTTTTAATAAGACCCAGCCCACTGGAGCTGGGGTGATATTATCTGCTTGTTATAGTGCTCTCTGATAGGTCGGCTGCATGTCAGGGCAGCCACTTACTTAAAATTTTATTGGAATTAGCCCTCCTGGCCATTGAAAATGAGATGAAGACTTAAGTGTACATTAAGGTCTGACACACTAAGCGGCATTTATACCATGCATGGTTCAACAATAATATACCAGAAGACATGTAACCTATTTGTTGGTCAGTGCAGCATTTATACCATGCATGGTTCAACAATAATATACCAGAAGACATGTAACTTATTTGTTGTACATGTTGTTGAGCTCCCAAGTAAACACAGTTACTTTTAAAAATAATTTTCTTGAATAATTCTAGTGTTTAAAATACATTGTGTAATTATGTTAAATTCCTACTCTACCTACATTATCTAAATACTTGACAGCCACACCAAAAAACCTTATTTACTTGAAAGTTAACCAATTTCTGGGGTTTGAAATCTGAATCTTGTCAATTACTTCCTGCGAAATCCCTCTCAACAGCATTTTTGGAACAGCATTCACTTGTATGTGAGCGTATCCATGGCCACCATATTTGACGAGTCGATGACGGGTATGAATATCATGTGCAATGACGACTTTATCTTCATAGCCCTCTGAGACCAGAAATTTGATATTCTGGATTCTCTGTGCATCTGTTATTCCATCAACTGCTGTGTTAGGCTGGTAATATGACAATTCGATTCCAAAAAAATCATATTCCAGATAAACTCCCGTGGCAGCCAACTCCAAGAGTTTAGCACGATCAAAAACAGTGCGATCAAGATGTGAGATAACAGTTTTGTTGATATCTGCACCAGCTTCCTGAAGAATTCGGACAATCTCCATAGGAGACGGCTCATTTCTCCCAGGGTGGATAATAAGAGGGGCACCAGTTTGAGATTGTGCTGCGGCAGCGGCTAACAGAGATCTTTTCTCTGCAGGCTCCAGTGGCCATGAGCAGCCAATTTCTCCGATCACACCACACTTGATTGAGGTATTACCAACACCCTCAGTAAGTTCCTTGACCATTGTCTATTGAAGGAAAAACAAAATCGACAAATATATTTTAAGTCTAGAGCCCCCGGGGGATACTCCCTATAATGGCCTTTACGGGGAGGCTCCGCCCAAAAGGATACCTTTTTCAGGCTTTACTTATATTAAAGGGTAGGCATTTCACAAGTTTAGGTATAAAAAAGGGTAAAAAAATCTGGCATTAAGATATTTAAAAAGGCTTTTACATTAAATATTATGAACAGACACATCTAATGGCTGTATTGTGTTAATTTATTAAACACGTTACATAAAAATGGCAAGAAAACGCTCTGTTTTAAGTATATGTCGTGCCCTGTAAATATATGAGAAGGGAACCTTTTTCAATAAAAGGTTTACGGAAAGCAGTGCCTTTTCTGTCAAAATGGGTAAGGGTTTGGACGTTGGGGCGGAGCCTCCTCGTATAAAACTTTTTGGAGTGCCCCCCCCCCCCCCCACCAGTCCAGAGCTTGGATATCCAGGTTAAAAAAGTATGTTCAAAACAAGCATACCAGGCCTTCAATGGGAGGAGGGGAAGGCAGGGAAGTGAGGAAGAGAAAGGGAGGCCTAAACTTCTCTTTGTTTCGTTCATGACGGGGGGAGGATTGTTCGGATTTTCGGATCAATAGATCAAACACGCCACGCCATGTTTTCACTTCGAGGAACAACAACATCCGGGACTTTATTGACGTCAGATCTTATACATATTAATGAGATCATCCTAACACCCCCACTTGATCTCTTCCTATGTATGTTCTAAAATCACATGAACACGGTCATATTGCTAAAATATAAACATACAGCTTACTATCAGTTGACAAATGAGTAAAACTATAACAAAATATAGAACTCTTGTACATTACTTCTACATTAAAACTCAAATGTCTTAAGAACCAAAAATATAACTCTTGAATTTTTGCAACTTAATCTTCGTAACTGGTTTGGTCATGACATCAGCAACCATATCGGCGGTGGGACAATACTTAATGATTACTTTGCCTGCATTCTGCACATTGCGAATAAAATGGTATCGCACATCAATATGTTTGGATCTCTGTCGATTGACTGGATTCATGGACAAGGCAATTGTCCCCTGATTATCCTCAAAGATCAAAACAGGATCATTTACCTCACCAACATCATTCACTACCTGAATGAGATACATGCCCTCCTGAACTGCCGCTGCCAGGGCAATGTACTCAGCTTCACAAGATGAAAGAGCTACTGTTGGCTGCTTTCTCGACTTCCAAGAGATAAGTGGACCAGCTTTATTCAAACTGAAGCAGTACCCACTGATGCTGCGTCTGTCATCTGTAGATGATGCCCAATCAGCATCACTATAGCCTATCAGTGTAAGACCATTGTCACATTTCCTATAGCACAGTTCAAAGTCAAGGGTCCCCTTTAAGTACCGCAGTACATGTTTCACTGCTACCCAGTGTTCCTTTGTGGGATTAGTTAGAAACTGAGACAGTTTAGTAACAACCCAGCATATGTCTGGTCTGGTGCATGTCATAGCATATACCAAGCTACCCACTGCTTCACGGTATCGCTTTGGATCAACAGGGTTTTCACTGCCAAACTCAAACTTCTGCTCAGAAGGTGTAGGTTTTGGTTTACAATCAGACATCTCAAATCTCTCAAGCACCTTACTGATATACCTCTTCTGGTCCATTTTTACAAAGCCATCACCTTGCTCAAAGTGAATACCCAAGAAATATGAAAGTCTACCCAGATCTTTCATATGAAACCTCTTGTTCAACATCTCTTTAGTTTTAGACAATAACACCATGTCGCTTGCTGCTATAATTATGTCATCCACCCAGACAAGCATAGCAACAAGTCCACTTCCAACCTGTTTGGTGTACACACAATTGTCAACAGGGCTTTGTACAAAATCATTCTCTTGCTAGAAACAGTGTAGTACATGGTTCCAATTCCTACCCGACTGCTTCAATCCATACAGAGATTTGTTCAACTTATACACAAGTTTCCCTTCACTCCCCGGGGGAACTTCAAAGCCCTCAGCTTGATCCATATAGATCTCACAATCAATAGGGGCATTGAGATATGCTGTCTTCACATCCATCTGATGCAAAATCAAATCGTGTTGTGCTGCCATTTGCATTAGCACACGCACTGATGTGAGATTAGCTGTTGGTGCAAACGTCTCCTGATAATCAACACCTCTCACTTGACTGTAACCCTTAGCAACATACCTTGCTTTGTAAGTTTTAGCACCATTTGAACTTTCTTTGATAGTGTACACCCAACGGCCCCCCACTGAATTTTTGCCCTCTGGCAAAGGAGACAAAGTAAATGTGTTATTCTCAGTTAGAGAATTCATCTCTTCCTTCATTGCTGCCTCCCAGTTACTAGACTCAGGTGATTCCATAGCCTCTTGGTAAGTTTGAGGGAAAGCAGAAAATTTGTAACAGTAATCTACACTCGTCAGTACCTGATCACTATCCTTCATGTTTGTGACATAATCTCTCAGGTAAGCTGGGGGTCTTCTCTCCCTCGTGGAGCGTCTCACACTTTCATCACGAGGCTGTGAAGTAGGACTAGGTTCATTCTCAGCCTTAGGTCCTTCAGCAAGTTCATCCAGACCCTCTCCGGATCTGTCAACATCAGATTCACTACAAGTATCAGGGTTAGTATTGTGTCGTGATGGCATGAAATCATCATCACCCAGTGGAATTTCAGTTTGGGTCTGTCGTTCAACATGTACCCCTCTCCTAGGGAACTTCACCACCCTGTACTTCATAATCTTGCCCGTCTCTGGGATTAACACCAGATAGGCAGGACTCTCTTTATCATACCCAAGGAAAATCCCTTTGGTGCACCTGGGATCCAATTTCTTCTTATTCTGCTTATATGCATAGCATTCAGATCCAAAAACTCTCATGTTTGACAAATTTGGCTTCTTGCCAGTGATAGCAAAGTATGCAGTTTGCTTAAGGCGGTTGTTAAAGCACCGATTGCGAATGTACGCAGCTGCCATTACCGCATAGGGCCAAAACCCTTTGCCCAGATTGGCTTGCAGGAGTAAACACCTTCCCATCTCAAACAAGGTTCTCCAGTGTCGCTCTGCCGTCCCATTTTGGTGGGGAGAATGGGGTGCAGACATTTCATGCTTTATCTTATTTTTCTCCAGCAGAGATTTAAATTCCTGAGAAATAAATTCACCACCATTATCCGATCTAATACATTTGACCTCTCCGTATGGTGCTGTGTCTGCTAAAAACTTCTTTGTTGCAGCTACAGTGTCACTCTTATGTTTCAGAAAATATACAAAAATTGCTCCTGAATAGTCATCTGTAAAAGCTATGGAATATCTGAAACCCTCTCTAGAAGCTGGATCGATAGGTCCAGCCAAATCTGTATGAACTAATTCTAATGGTGCAGTAGCACGAGCATCAGGATTCCTATTCCTGCACTTTGGGTCATCTTTCCTTCAATACAAACATTACAATCTTGGGGTTTACTAGAACTACTATTACTTATTTTCATACCTTCCACTACACCTTTTAGTTTCAAGATGTCCTCATAATTACAGTGTCCTAGTATTTCATGCCAACCCTTCAGGTCACAAGTATAATTAACAGAGTCAGTGTCATTCTTGTCGAAGGTACTAAGATAGTACAGTCTACAATGCTTCTCGATGTTAAACTTGGTACCATCCTTGTAAACTAATTCAGCAGAGTCAGGATTGAAAGTCACTGAAGCACCTCTTTCAGTCGCAGCTTGCACTGAAAATATGTTCTGCGGGTATGCAGGAATGTATAACGCATTCTTCAGTGTTGCACTGACATACTTTCCAGTGGTATCCATGATGGTTATCTCAACATCCCCTCTCTTGAGTGCCACGTTGTTGGATCGTGTCCCATCTGCTAGCTCGATGTAGTGCTTTTCTGGTGTGAACTTGTCATCAAATTTGCTGAATTTGGACTCGTCATTGATGATGTGAGTGGTCGCACCGCAATCCACCAGTAGGGCATTTGGCTTCCCAGTTGTGTTCCCATTTACATAGGCATTGGTCTCAAATGCAAATGAATGCTCCACTTCCTCATCAGAATCCTCCAAAGTCTCAGAAGCCTGACTGACTTTGTCGGTCTTGTTCTTTCTTTTGCGTCGACATGTTCTGTCACTGTGTGATGAATTATGGCACGTGTTGCACCAGTGCCCCCGTCCGTTCCTGCCTTTGTCTTTATTACCACAGAAGCGAGCAATGTGCCCTGGCTGGCCACATTGAAAACAGGTGATATTCGGCTGGGATTCTTGCTTGTGTTCAGTTTTCATAACTGAGTGATTTCCCGTCGCTATACTCGCTCGCTCTGTGTCTTCGAAGCTTCGTAAGGCCACTTTAAATTCGCCAAATGTTTGTTCTTTCTCGCTCTGAGTAATAATGACAACAAACGGCTTGTATTCTTCTGGTAGGCCTTTCAGTACCATCGCTATGAGAAGGCTATCCGTCACGGTTTCACCGGCATTTTTAAGAGCTGTTGCCGCGGTCTCTGCTCGTATGACATAGTCTGTCACTGTCTCGTGTGCTGACTTCACAAGCGAGGTCAGTTCCGTGTACAACGAGATCACTCTCGGCTTGCCTGTACCAGCGTAGTGTGCTCTTAAAATCTTTAATGCTTTCCTCCCGTCATCCTGTGCATCTCTCATTACAAGGGAAAGGCTTTTGTCGTCTAGAAATTGTATTAACTACGCGAAAGCTTCTTCATTCTTGGCTGCATTAACGTCCTCAAATTCAGCCGTAGTGATCGTATCCTTCAACTTTTGCAATCGCATGTATCCGAGAAACTTGACTTCCCATTGCTCATATTTCCGTTCATCCCCATCGAAGAGTAGTCTCCCGTACCTTGACCTGGGCCCATAACCTGTTTCGTTCATGACGGGGGGAGGATTGTTCGGATTTTCGGATCAATAGATCAAACACGCCACGCCATGTTTTCACTTCGAGGAACAACAACATCCGGGACTTTATTGACGTCAGATCTTATACATATTAATGAGATCATCCTAACACTCTTCCCCCTCCCCACACCATCCCCAAATCATGCACAGTTAAAAAAAAGAGATGAAGACTAGTGTAAAATGCTTACGCATAGGTTTCAGTAATTAAAAATACAGCTTTCCAGTAATGGACACCTCCTGCGGGTGGTCACCTCCAATAAGTGGGAAACCAAGTCATAGTCGTATTCCTAGCCACATAAAAACACTACTGTAATTTTTTGCCTCCCATAAGTGGGCACTTGTTCTGGTCCCAAGGGTACATGTATATTTTGTGGTTGAAATTTATCCTTGGTTCAAATCTTATTTTTCTTTGTTTTAAACTCATTCTCATACATTACCATACCCAAAAACAAAGGAAAATAAAATTTGAACCAAGGATTAAAATTGAACCACAACAAATCTACAGGAAGGTTTGACTGTATATCATTACCTGTTACATGTCAAACTAACCTTGCTGAGCTCCTCCACAGATGACGACTTTACTTCTGCTGGAAGGGTGTGGTCCAAATAGTACCCTGTACCGGCAATGATATTCAAGCCAGTTGCCGATGAAGCTTTAGCGAGGTACTCCACATCCCTGGAGATACCAACAGTGGTAACTTCAACTATGCTTTGACCTCCCTCTTGCTTGAACAAGTTCAATTCTCCTACAATATCCTCAAAGGGTTCATCTCCGAGAGCCATGTTGAGCCTGTGACTGTATGGGTTCTGGTATATCCAGCCAAGATTAGCCAAGTTAAACTCAGAATTTGTCATTTTCTCAGCATCTGACTCCCTCCAGGGTGGTCTGAGGCAGCATTTGTAATCCATCTTGATGTGCTCATGTGTTAGGGTGCGGCCCAAAGCACTTGGTGCAATGGGACCAAGAACAGTTTGGATTTGACCTGATACCATTTCTTTATCTACAAGTAAATTGGATGTGAATATTGAAGGTTAAAACTTGTGTAGATTAACAAAAACTCTTACAGAAATGGTTTTAACCCAAACCCTAACCCCTCCCCTACCCCGCAGCTGTCCACCTCGAACTCCCATAAGAAAAGGAGGGGGTATGCTGATTGCCTTGCTTAGGGGTGTAAATTGTGGATTTTCCTCTTCCTTAAGGTGGCCTACATTTTTAGCCATTCAGGTGGGAGGAGGGGGGGGGTGGGGGAGTGGAGGTTGTTCAAACCAAAGACCTTTCCAGGGGGAAAAGACCAATCAGGTATGAAAATGGTATCTTTAGGGGTAAAAAAAGGTTTAATCACAAGCACATTGGTCTCCTTTAGCTGACTAGCGTCCACGTCCCGTTCATATGGGAGTCCCCCCCCCCCCCCTGCACACAGTACACACCCTGAGCCTAAAGCATATGTTGTCTCTTTATTTAAGTATGTACACATGGCCCTGTCATCAGTGAAGCCTGTTCATTCTTCTCCCAGACGTTCTCATCTACCATTATTTAAAACTCAAGAGAAGTTTTGCTGACGAGTTTGGAAGAAATCTGAAACGGAAAGGAACCCCGGGTGCCAAATTCACACCCCCTGTATTCTCTGGCTAGTTTTGGGCTCCATAGGGCATTTCATCTAAGTTCAGCTCAGTCAAGAAAGCCTTTTTAACTACTAAGGGTGAATGAATGCCACTTAATCAAAACGCTTTATGCAACAAAATATGAAATACAAACCTCATCTGAACGACTGATCCACTCAGCTCTGTGGACACGTAGGATGCGCAGTGGCTCTGCCGATTTTGAGAGCACTGCGCATAGCGAAGTTCCAAGATGGCGTCCGTTAGTGCGGATTACATCGAGCGTTTGATCATGAAATTAAGCCCCGAATCGGACTCTGGAACTAAAAAAGCCCTGATTACGTTGACAAAACTGACTAAAGTTAAAGAAAACGTGCATTTGCTTTGTTGTAAAGGTGGCCTAAAGCGACTTTTAGCTCTTATCCAACGACCGAATAAAACAATTGCTGACATGGCGCTAAGCACACTGGCAAACTGTGCTCGCGAAGAAGAGTGTAGAAGAGAGGTTAGTGCCCGTAGAAATAAAGGAAGTACTTCAATTATTATTTTTATTGACTTTATTTCTGATTTTTCATTTTCTAGATCAGGAAATTGGATGGAATAGCTATCCTTGGTGAGTGATTATAAATTCTGTTAAGCTCTAGCTCATTAAAAATTCATGCATGCATGCGACCTTTGTTTTGACAGTGAAGTTCGTATTTTAGAAGCTTTACATGTATATTGATCCAAAACACTTGATGCATACGTCAACTGTGTTTTTGCTGTCCCTGGCCATCCAAGAAAATAAGAACAGAGCCTTTTGATGTGTGAGATAAATAGAGTACTAAAGTGTGACGTCACGTTGCCATGACGCTGAAATTTTCTGTTCTAAACAAACGCCAGAAACAAGGTCGCGATGGTCACGAAATCTTCTTTCGAAAGGTCAAGACCCTGTAATTATCCCACAAAAGACGAAAAAGAGAGAAACAATACACGAAAGGACATCGTATTGTTTTTAAAAGAGGTTTGTGTCCATTAAGAGGGATTCAGACGGCCGAAATGGTGTATAATTTGCATCGCTCCAACCTCCAACCACTCGTCGGAAGGCCAGACATGCAAGTTCTTTGCATTTCCAAACGCCGTAAAACAGAAAGACAAGTACAAGCGATGGATCCGGCTATTGAGGTTAGAAATTATGTTGCAAATGCCTTTAATATCTCTAAAGGTCAGATGCAAAATGCGACAACTCAAACTCAAACTACAACTTGAATCGTGCGAAGAGTGCGTCAATATGGCGGCTGCGTGTACAAGCACGTGCTGTCTATTTCTCAGTTCTCTTATAAACGATTGCTTCGACTTTTATTTCATCTGTCAGTGAATCCTTATACCTCGTTGTCTTCTAATATTTATCAATTTTTCGTTAAACAGAGGGGAAAATAGAAAACCAAGAAAACACTCGAGGTTTTGCAGCTACCATTTTCTTGATGGCAAGAAAAACAATGTCCCGGAGATCTACGCAAGAAACCAGGGCAAATTGTTCCCTCGACAAGGATCCTCGCCACCAAAGAAAAAGCGAAAGAGCACATAGAAAACGTGAAAATGAATGAACAACTACTCATTGAAGAGGGTGAAATCAATCAGAAAACATTACACAAGAGATTATTCTAGAAGCTGAACTGGAGCTAGCCAACAGGAAGCCTCAAGAACTCGAGGGGAAAACCGAATATAAAACTAAACGGTTCAGAGTAGCAAAGCTCAGTGATGATGTCTTGAGAATGGAAACAGGCCTTCCAACTAAAGAAGTGTTTAACATTGTTGTGAAGCATGTACTAAGGTTTAAAGATGATATTAATTATTTTTCTGGATGGAAAGTGAAGGCAATTAATTTTGAAGATGAAATTTTTATTACTTTAATGAAACTTAGACAGCACTACACAAATCTTTATCTAGCCCAATTATTTCATTTTAGTGTGTCTAAAATTTCAAACATAGTCACAACCTTTATTCATGTTTTACATAGTATTTTGTTTGATGACTTATTGTCAACCATCCCTTCATGAGACCCCCGAGACAAAAACAAGTTATCTGCACCATCATCATTCAGTCAGTTTGTTTCATGCCGGATTGTTATAGACTGTACTGACATAGAAGTTGCTGCACCTGGTTTGATGAGCCACCAAAATGTCACCTACTCAGTCTGCAGAGGAATGAACTCTTTCAAGGTTATTATTGGTGTCGCCCCAAATGCTGAGATAACTTATGTCAGTAAGCTCTAACCTGGCCTACTCAACCACCTTGCTACTGGTGACATGATCCTGGCTGACAAGGGATTTCTTATCCAAGATATTCTACCACATTGTGTTTCGGTCAACATACTACCTTTCCTGAACAGTAGCCAAATATCGCATCCACGTTGAAAGAGCTAATGCCAGGCTGAAAGACTTTAGAATTTTAAATTTTATCTCATCTTATTTGCGCTGTTGTGCTGACCTTCTTTGCAACTGTGCACTGCACTTGTAAATCTACAGTTTCCTTTAATCAAAGAGGGTTGCGAAGATATGGATTTTGAATGACATTTTTTTGAACACATAACACACGATTAGTTTGACTAAATTTTAATATCATTTTAGCGATAAATAACTCATTACAATCTAGGTAAACATTTATTTTTATATCCAAAAATAAATTTCCAGACAGAGAGAGAGAGAGAGGGGGGGGGGGGGGGGGGTCCAGTGGCTTATGTCATCAACATGCTTTTGCACACTGACACATAATGCAATGCCAGACACCCATTTGCACATAAAATCTTCTTCAATGAATATACAGCTTTTTTTCTTACAATTCAGGTAAACATTTACATCCATTTAAACCCAAAAATATTTCGAATGAGAGAAAGAGAGAGAGAGATGGGAGGTGGGGAGTGGGTAGGGTCCATTGGATTATGTCATACACATTCTTTTGTATCCCAGTTTCCAAGCACTCTGACACATAGTGTAGTGCTGGACACCCCTTTGCACATAAATTCCCCTTCAGTGACAATGAATAAACAATTTATTTTCTATAATTATTACAATTTAGGTAAACTTTAATTCAGAAACTGAATAACCATGCTTCAAGGCTTTTCCCAAAATTAAAATTTACATTGTATAACTATTACAGACTGAAAGAATTCCAAGTCATATCCTTTATTCCATATATCCACATTGCACATAAGAAGACTTGTCTTAACTTAACATTATCCACAAAGGTAAACAAAGGTAACTAATTTCTAGATATTTTTTTTTGAAAATTTACAGGACTTGCTCTATTTTTAACTTTTGCTTACAGTTACTGTGACTGTTAAAAAGTATATCACTGGGGTCTGCCCCACAGGAAAATTATATTTCAGTTTTTCAGTTGATGGTACTGGCATAATCATTGGGTGGTGCCCTTTCATCATATCAAAATTATCAAATTCATTCTGCAAATCATTGAACTGGCTCAAGATAGCAATGTTTTGTGGAAATTTAAAGTTGGCATGAAAGGACTTTTGGTTCTTTACAATACATCCTAGAAATAAGTACAAACCTTTACAAAATGATTAAGATCAAACACATTTTTGGAAAAAAAAATAATTAAAATAAAATTGTAATAAAAGTGGAATGTTTGCTGCCCAGGAGTGATCTCTCTCTTACAACAACTACATCCTTTGTTCATTGAGGTAAATCTAAGAAAACAAAACGTCGAAACAACATTCAGAACACCGAATTTGTTAGAAAGTTTTACTCTAAAATTACACCAAAAAACAACAGCTACTGTACAGAGAAAACACTTTCTCGTCATCTTTTGAGATTCTTAATACGGTATATTCGAATTTGTTGGCTTAAATTTGTCTTAAATAACTGTACTATTGTTTCAACCACATTAATCGACTGAAGAAAAATTATAAGCTTCAATTATCAATTTACAACGGTGCTCGATGCAATGTAGCATGAACGTAGATAAGTCTAACTCACTGTGACTTTATAGACCTTCTTTTTCATGCTTGCATGCACTTCTCCGCGTAAAACGCCTTGCTGATAAGCAAATGATTAAACATGATACGATTTATGGGGATTTTCTCCTTTTCTGATGGCCTTCTTCTCCTTGGAGAAGAAAGAAAGCGGGGATGCGATCGATAGCGACGCCATTTTGAATGGAATGCGCGTTTGTTTAGAACAGAAAATTTCAGCGCCATGGCAACGTGACGTAACGGCTTTACTACTCTATTAAAGCCCATCAACTGTTTTCACCATTCACAGGATACACCTTGTTTACCTCCCCCCCCCCCCAAAAAAAAAAAAAAAAAAAAATTGCATAGGTAAGCATTGATTTCAATTTCTCTTGGGATTCACAATGAGGTACAATCATCCATGGAGAAATTGAAAACAAATGCTTATGCAAAAATTTTGGGGGGTAAACAAAGTGTATTACGGGATCATGAAATTATTAGATTTTCAATATACAATAAACTACCTAACTTGGCGATTTAGTTGTGATTAGTCCACACAAAGTCATTACAATTATGGTAATATTTGGAAAATCTTACCTTCCCAACAAAACCACTGGGTCTTAATGTTTACAGTCAAAACACCTCAAGCGTTCCTGTCAAGGGTGGATTAATCATTCTTTGCTTCAATATTCCATTCTTGAATTGAATATTGCAATGTTCAAACGGCGACTCAATTCAAAACTTGAATGTTGATTAGACTGTTGTCTGACTTCACGCGACGGGCGCGTGGGAATTCGGCCTGAATTTGCATAAACTAGTCAACCGTCAAATGTCACGCATCGTGTTTTCTCTTCATTTTGTTCTTCATGTTCTTTATTTCAACCCTTTGATAACACCAAAAGAGGGACAAGACATATTGGTACACCAAAAAGGCACAAAAATACTACTGGCAGAAAAAAAAGTGGGAAAAATGTCGTTGACCCATTTTATGCAAATTGGGGAAGATAATTTTTCAAATTCTCATGTGTCTGTCGCATGAATGAAATCAACATTCGAGTTTTGAATTGAATCACTGTTTGAACATTGCAATATTCAATTCAACAATGGAATATTGAAGCAAAGAATGAAATCAAATTTGCAATAATGGAATCATTAATCCACCCTTGACAGGAACGCTTGAGGTGTTTTGACTGTAAATATTCAAACTTGTGGAAATAAACTAAACTGAGGAATCAGCTGCTTTGAATTTATTATTGCGCTTTTCAGTATCACACGAACTGTGAAGTTCAAAACCCAACTAATGATTGGCGTCGATTACGTTTTTTGCTGCCGTCAATCATAATTATGGCAACAACCAATGAACCTTGAAAAACAGGAACAAAGAATATGGATCGAAAGCTACCAATCACAGCTAACAGAAGTGACCTTTTGACCCAGTTGAAGTGAACTTCTGTTTCCCTAGAGGTCCGCTTAGATGATTGACAGCAGCGAAAACCGTAAACCGATTTGCAGGTTGATTGAGCAGAGTTTGCATATCATTGAAAAGAGCAATACTGAAGTTAAATTAGTATTTTATTTTTCAACAGCTAATGTGTTGAAGATGAGTGAGAAAACTAGCATTTTAAACCGGACATCAAGAGCCCTGGCAAACTTAGCAGAGGATGAGCTTAGTGTACTTGTCATGGAAGAACTTGGATTAATTCCGGAACTTGTTAAGCTTTTAATGAAGACATCTGACAGTGATTGCCAGCAGTCAGTCTTACGAGCATTGAGAATGGTTTGCACATCTTCATCAAGAAAACAGGCTTTGTTGGATGTAGATGCTGTGAAAACAATCATGGAGTTGCTTAAGTCTGACAAGCCGGCGTTGGTGAATTGCTGTATCAAAACTGTGGCAGAACTTACTAAAGGATGCAGCAGAGAAATAGCTCAGCAAATTCAAGATTATGGTGGTGTAAAATACATTGTTGAGCTGGCGAAAAGTGATTGCCTAAAAGTCAGACAGCCAGCTATACTTTCTTTGGTGCACTTGGCCCACCATGCCCATGTTCGTGTTTGTATTGGTAGTGAAGGGGGAATTCAGGCGTTGACGCAGCAACTAAAGAGGGAAGAACCTGGTCATGTCACTGTCAAGGCAGTTGAAGGACTTTGCTTTTGTTGCCGAGAAGGAATCAATCGGGCAAGGGTGCTTGAATCTTGTGCATTGCAACTGCTCTTAAATGTCTTGTCTTCAGGAAAATGTTTGTCTCTTGAGAAAAAGATTGTGAGTGCATTTACATGCTTTTGTTACAATGAACCAGCTTTGGAAGTTCTTCTCAATGGAGATTTAGTTCCAGCTCTGATAAATCACCTGAACAGGATCACTTCTCATGTACCGTCCAGAAACGAGTGCGAAGATCACGATGATGAATTTTCAGATCAGATTCCTTTCACCTCTGACTTTTCTTCAGACAACCCACTGAGGGCTGTCACAGTCAAAGATGCAGTTTTTGATGCAAGCGGAGAAACACAAATGGATGAAAGTTTCTTTAAAAAGCTTGAGGAAACAGCAAGGGAAGTTACAGACTCAAAAGAAAGTGGCAGACTTTCCAATTTTAAAAGGAGAAATGGGATGAAACTTAAGCCATCTCCCATTCAAACCACTCCGCCACCAGGTGTGTGTACCATAGGAAATGGGCAGTCAGTATTCAGCTTTGCTTCCAGACAGACAGACACAACATCATTAGTGTCGGTGTGCACTTCCTCCCACAGTATTCCGTCTGTAGCGTCTTCGTCAAGTCATTGTGCAAATCTGTCAACTTCCAGTTACCCAAGTGTCTTGTCATCATATCACATTAATTCTACCCCAACTATGAAAACAGATGAACCAAGTGGACTACCAGCTAAAGATACAGAGCTTGTGTGCTTAGTAAGCCAAAATTCAACTTTGGAATGTTCTAGGACACCAAGAACTCCTGCCAACCAAAGCAAGCAATCAACAGTCGCTCAGGTGAACTCTGAAACTCAAACAGCAATAAATGAAAGCTTATTGTCTCCTCTATCACCAAAGGCTCAAGCAGTGTTACATCATCACCGTGGTCCTGGCCATAGCGCCTTGCAGTTACTATCTCGCATCTCACAGATGACAGATCCAAGCTCTCTTCTTGTCACCGAGCCCTGCATCCAAGCATTGTTGGATTATCTTCGTTTGGTTGATAACCCTGATCCCAGATGTGCACGGCTCCTAAATCGTCTGGCCAAAAATCTCTTGTGTTTCAAGGCTTTGGTTGTGAGGGGCGCTGTGGTTGCCGTTCATCATCAGTTGTGCTGTATCCACAGTGAAAGCCAAGAAATAGCAGCTACGACAAGTGAGAACAGTAATGAGTTGCAGGACGCTATGACTACCGCTCATTCATTAGAGGATCAGAGTTTGCAAACACCTGCCAGCAGCAAGGCTGGTGGAATGTGCGTGTCTTCATCAACCCAAAGTCACTGCCAGGAAACTGGAAATCACTTAATGGAGACACTTTCAAGCCAAGCACAAACTCCATTTGGAAAAGGTGTCCTGGAAAATTTACTTCTCAAAGGATCAAAGGGAGAACGGGAAAAGTGTGTGCTTGCCTTGCCACTCTTATGCAGGTACATCAGATACAGTTATATGATGCAGTTTGAAATGAATTTCTGGACAAGAAATGATTTCTTACGAGTCTGAATTGTATTCTCTTTTCTTCCATAATCCTTAAACATAAAAATACAAATCAAGCTAGTTTGAAATCATTTTGACCTGAAATTCATTTTAAACTACAACATATACATGAATGCACCTAATGTTTTTGTAAACGCGTGTGCTGTTGCATCGTAAAACCAAATAACTGGCACGCAATGCATGCAGAAGCGATGACGTTTTACAAAGGGTTTTAAATATTTTTAGGAAATTTGTCAAAAATTAACGTAAATTAAAGTTCAGTGGAACACCGCTTTACGGCGCCCGCTTAATACGAACAGTTTTGTTTGTCCATACATTTTCTCTAACATTAAGTTAACAACAGACAACGGACACTTTTTTCTGTGACCCAAGTGAAACGCTCTCATACAAAGTTTACCTCGCTTTACGGATACTTTTCGGGTCACTGCTTATATTATCTTTGCACCATACATTTTTTTTTTTTTATTTTTTTTTTTTTTTTTTTTTTTTTTTTTTTGTAAAACCAAAAAAAAAAAAAAAAAATAAAAAAAAAAAAAAAAAAAAAAAATTTTTAAAAAAAAAAAAAAAAAAAAAAAAAAAAAAATATATTAATTTCATATTGCATTCTACTTACCAAATCATCGAGATTTTTCCATTTGTAACGATTGTGTGCTTATTGCACCTCGTTAGAAAAATGAAAACTTTCTTCAAGCTATGCGTTTTATTCTAGTTGCGTTACCTTATAGCGTGACATCTAATCTACGATACACGATACCTTACGCGAGCGACCGGATATGCAAGGTCAAGTTCTGTCTCTGACTGGACCACACAGACCCATTGTATGATTTCGAGCGACTGTGTAGCGCATGTAAACAGTGATTTTATATGCTGATTTTAAATGGTGAACATGGCGCCAGATAAAAGAAATATGTGCCATACGTTTCGGGGTTTCTGTCCCTTCTTCGGTGGAAAAAAAAATCAACTGGCATTTCAATTAATTCCACAGAAGAAGGGACAGTAACCCCGAAACAAAAGCAACATATTTCTTCTATCTGGCGCATTTTTCTCCTTTACACAGGTCAATTGTACATCTGTCTGTTTACTGAATCTAATAGAATTTGTCAAATATAATTTGTCTCTTTCGTTCATATCTTTTGTTAGTCCTTTTAACTTCCCAGGAGTATTTTGCTTTGTGTTCTTCGCGGCGATTTCTTGTTGTGCTAAACTTAATCTTTGTTCTCCCTGTAGTTAGTTCCCAGTCCTATTCAGTTGTTCGAACGAGAACGACAGAACCGATCCAAGGGCTCCGGCATAAAGCTCGACTACGTCATCGCTTAAAAACGCTATGATTGCACACATTACACGATCATGTACACGCCTATGATATTGACCGAGTTCTTTTTCTGACCACCTTGTCTTGGTTCACTGTCTCAGCATCCCTATTAAAATGCAAGCAGCCCAGATGAATCAAGCTGGACCACTTGTTCAACCAATCTGAATGCATGATTTACAGTGTAGATCAGCACTGCACAGCAACAAAAAACAAATAAACTACGGTATATTATTATAAATGTTACAGTCAAACCTCCCATTAGAAAACACCCTTGGGACCTGAAAAAGTGTCTGTTACTAAAGGAGAGGCATCTGCTTATGGAAGTGTAGATGTATTTTGTATTTTAAAGTAGTAGTGTGACTGTGCATTTGACTGGGACCATGACTAAGTCTCTGCCTACAGAGGAGGTATCATAATTATGCAGACACGAGTACAAAATTGTTCATAATTGTTCAATAATATTACTAACATGCACATGTAAAATGTGGACTTACTGTACATTGAACAGGTAAAAATGACATAATTTAGTGTTGTTTGGATTGAATTACTTTTGACAGTCATTTGCAAACTGCTCTTTGTGTACATTTAGATGTTCCGGCATAGTTGTATGTGTCCATGTGTACATGTACATAATTCAATAAGTGTAAATTTATTTCCCTTCTTGTTTATTTCAGGACCAAGAAACTGAAGCAGGTAATGCTTGTTGAAAGGAAGGGCTTGAGGATGTTTTGTGATTTGTTCACATCAGCTGCTCCAAATGGTGAAACCTTTACAACTGCTGTGGAGTCTTTGGTGGTTCTGGCAAACGATTTGCAAGTAACATTTCCTGTTGAGGTTGCAGACAAAGAAGAAGATGAAGCCATTTCTACTGGCCTGGTTGAAATCACAGCTAACCAAAGCCAAGATGCTCAGGCAAGGAACATTGACACATCAAGTGAGCTACCCCAAGTGAAAAAGTTGAAAGCGAATTCCAGTGATTCACAGGTGTTGCTCTCCAAGAATGTACCAAAGTGTATTGCAAAAGAGCAGCCTGATTCTTTCACATGTCCATACAATGAAAACTGCTTTGGCCCCTGTGACGTTGCATTTCAGATAGACAATGGAGACATGATCACTGCACATAAGGAAGTTGTTAAGTCAGCTTCTGATGTCTTCACTGCTATGCTGTCCAGTCATTACTTAGAGTCAACGCAGTCTGTCATTCCAATTCCAGATGTTTCTGCAGGTGTCTTTGAATTTGCTTTGCATCACATCTATGGGTGCAAAGTTGTGCCTAGTAATGAACTGATCCCATGTACATGTAAACTGCTGTCTTCTGCATCATGCTGCTGTGAAGAGTTAGAAAGACAAGTCAGTGAACTTCAAAGGAACGGCACTGAAGTACTTTTCTTTTTAGAGATGTTAACCTTTTCAGACAGATTCATGTTAGACAAATTAAGAACCCTCTGTGAGAAATTCTTGGTCAATTTTATTAGTGCTTCCACTGTTGTGCAAATTTGTGCCACTGGACTTCAACTGAATTCCCCGCAACTGTGTGTACATTGCCTTTCGTACCTTTTGAATGTGAAGATATCAGATCTTTCAACTCACTTGCATTTATTCAAAGAACTGTTTCTTTGTGTAGTGAGAGCAGATATTGTGGAACACCTATATCCGTTACTCCTCTCTTGTTTGAAATTGTAGAATGCATAGGTACAGTGTATAATTATGTGCTGCTGGTAGCTGCAATCTGTTAGAAGTTACTTACCGGTACTTGACTGTAAAATCAACATATACATGTAATGCACTTGTTTGGTGTGACCTGTAAGCCACTAAATCATTTTGTAACCCTGGTTACAAAGAAAATTATTGTGAGAGTTTCTAATAATTTTATTCAGGCAAGTGGAGAGTAATACTCACTATCCCAGATCTATAGCTAGTGAAGGATTAAACTGTTCACAATCCCCTATTTTTCCGTGAAGTTGTAGAGATCAATCGTTACATTTGATGGGCTGCCATCTTGGTTCCTGAATGCGAGTAAAAACTGGGGAGAGTGCAAAAAGCCCGTAGGTAGGGATGCGGGGTGTTTATAGCATGGATTGCACTCTCCCCAGTTTTTGCTCATGCCAGGAGCCAAGATGGCGGCCAGTCGAACTCATCTGTATGACTGAACAGTTTAGTGAAGGATCAAAATAATTCCCTAGTCAAAAAGAAGAAAATGCTGCTAACTCTGGCTATCATGATAATAATCAGTAGTTAGTTTAGTTGTGCCTTGGTAAATCTTTGACAGTTTTTTTAAAGGTACGTACAGACTGTATCTGTCTATCCTATCCAAGCTTATGGTGTTCTTATGTGTTGTTTTTAAACAAAAGGAAAAAAAGTGTTTGACAACGCGAGCTGACTAAGTTATCACAATAGTTTATAATAATATTTAGCTCGGCTAACTCATGCTGCCTGACTGTCAGCCTGTTGTGTACACGTTAAAAAGGAGTTGACTGCCGAGAGCAATCCAATAAAAAGATAACAGCAAGACATGTAAAGTTGACAAGAGTTTCATTTTTATTGAGCATACCAACTTGATTTTCTTGGAAGGCTGAGGCTGTTGCAAAGACAGCATTGAAATATCCATTGAATAAAAATAAAAATTATTTTCAAGTCTTACAGCTTCCTTTCATGATTAATATCAGCACCAGCTGATAAAATCTTAAGTCTTGGTAACACATCCCCTGCAATGGCTGACATTTTTATTGAAGCAAATTTATCAGCTCTTGTTGCACCAATGTTCAAAATTGCTATAGGCTTGTTCTGCTGCCAGGCGGCATGGGCAAAGCGATATGATGAATACACCTCAACTGAAGATCCTACGATTAAAACTGAATCTGATTCAAGCAATCGTTCATGAATGAAAGACACTGTTGCTTTAGGAACTGAATCTCCAAAGAATACCACATCTGGCTTTAGGATTCCGCCACAGTTGAGACAGGTAGGAACAGTGAAGTCTCTCACTTCTTCATCAGTGAGGAATGTATCTCCATCAGGGGCGTGCCCACTTCCGATAGCCTCCCTAATTGGATTAAGCTCTTTTATTCTCCATTGAAGATCATTGCGTGAAGTTTGCTGCTTGCATCCTAGGCAAACAACCCTTAAAAGCAAATATAATTTGTATTAAATTATAGGTTAAGTGGAGTGTGCAAACCTCACTTTACACTTTAAATTTAAACTGGATGGCTGTTTAAATGTAAATAATTCAGAACTAAAAGTTATTTGTGTAACAAATACAGTAAACGTTATTTTTCAGATAACCTTAAAGCCTGGGCCAAACAAAATTAAGAGTTGATAAGTACCAGTAATCACATGATTTCGAGTGCAATTTAGAATAAATAAGCACGAGTAAATTTTTCAAAGGCTAACAAAATTGCACGAGCCCGCAGGGCAAGTGCAATTTGTAGCCTTTGAAAAATTTACAAGTGCTTATTTATTCCAAATTGCACGAGAAAAATCATGTGATTACTTGTTAATAATATACAAGCGACAATTTCGGTCACGCTTTGATAATTTTCGTGACAACTTCAGAGTAGCGCCTGGCTAAAAATTTTGACGTGTGAATTCATGCGTAAATATTCATTCACTCTCTGGAAGTGCTGCATGAAAAGTTTTCAGAACAGTCTTTTGACTCATTTCGCCGTTGAATTTGAAGAATGTGAATGACAAAGCAAGGAAAAAATTCCTAAGGTTCTGCTGCTGTTCTTGGCTGAGAGGTATTTTTTTGGTACGTTTTATCCGTGCTGTGTTTGTGTTCGCCCGAACAGAAATCAACCTCAGTTCAACACATGTTGCTCTAGCTGACAAACTAGTCAAACTAGAATACCGAACTGAAATACTGAACTATAAAAATCTACCGAACGGATTTTCTTAGTACAGATGAGCACTCTGCTACAACTCCGCATTGCTACCTGATTTCACTGGACGTTTTACAGGTTAGATTTGCCTCTTACAGTTGTAAAACTATCTTTTGTGCCTTTTGTTGTTGAGCGAGCTTTTAAATAAACAAGCTTCGGCTATTATTAAACAATCATGAAATGAAATGCTTGCTCCTTCTGTGTTCAAAACTAGGTAACCGGTTCCTTGGAAGTCTGGTCAGTACTTCTTCGCGTTTCGCTTCAGAGAAGTGAAGCAATGTTTCGGCGAGAATTTTAATTTACTATCGGCCGTCGGCCGTAAGCTTATTTCGAGTTTAGTTTATGTCTTGTCCTCTTTGCCTTTTTGATAATTCTACGTCTTTTACAGTAAGTAATGTTTGTTGTTCTTCTGTACTTTGCGTCGTTTTTTCGACTTTTTTTGCTTGTTTACAAGCAAAAAGAAGTAGAATAGCGTTTACCGGGGCTAAAATCTGAACCGGAAGGGATTGCATTCTTGTTAACTCTCAAGGGACTGTTTTAAGATGGTTTCCGCCCAACATTCGAGCACAGGCGACCAAGCCTCTAGCATGGTCAGTTCAGCCCCTGCCAGCACTCAAGCTGCCCCGAGGGAGGATGAAGTCATCAGTAGGACGTCGCGTCAGTCAAAACAGGCGCGCGTAAACATTTTACGAGGTGACTTTCTCGAGGCGAATACGGGGTCACTAAGACAAATGAATTCGATGATCTAACAGTATACAAGCTGTACTATGAGTGATGGTCAATGCACTCGTGCTCGACTAGGGAATCCGTCTAATTTCTCAAGGGAATACTTTCCGCTGTGGGTGATCAAAGCGCGTGACTTGTAAAGTGTCACTCTATAGCTGTGCTTCAGCACTTCCGTTCTTGTAGAAAAAACGTGACTTGTCAAATTTACAAACATTATATAAGAATCAAAAACGTGAGTAGCCCAAATCTTACGTCACATAACCAATTAAGAATGTAAGGGGTTCAGCGCTCGAAGGCTGCGAAGTTTAAAACGATTAAGAACGCAATTTTTACTGGTACAAGTCTTTAGGGACTAATATTAATTTATTATGGGGAGGGGTTTTTAAAAAAAAAAAAGAAGGGGGGTTTTTTATAAAAAAAAAAAAAAAAAAAAAAAAAAAAAAAAAAAAAAAAAAAAAAAAAAAAAAAAAAAAAAAAAAAAAAAAAAAAAACAAAAAAAAAAAAGGAAAAAGAAAAACAGCAGACCGAACGCCTATTACACTGCCAAAAAAGAGACGCGAACGCCTATAGGCCAAACGGGCGCAAACCAATCACGTCGAGAATTTTTTTATAGTTTTGATTAAACCTAAAATCACATAGCGAAAACAAAGACCGCTTGGACATGTCCAAGCTATTTAAAACTACCACTACGTCAGACCCATGTCACGCGATCTCTCGCTTGTAGCTATAAATAATCATTCACCTATTTTCAGTTTGAATACTCTGCGCTCTGTTTGTGTGAAATATTTATTGTTGTGTTACTCAAGCGTTTGGCTCGGAGCGAGTACAAGTCGTACAATTTACCCGGAACGTGTTAAATATTGCAAAACAACGACTTATTTTCTGGATATCCCAATTTTTGTTTTGAGTTTACGGTATTTTGAGAATCGAAACGTTATCGAAACGTAAGTTGCAAGCTCAGCAAGAATGTGTCAAAGCACGGGATACACGTCATCGCGCCAGGGGAATTACCAAAAGCTTGTCGGAAGACGCTAAACGGAGAAACACAATGGGATAGCCTTTATAGTCTACTCTTTATTTTGGCGTGATTTGGCTTTCTTTTAAATGAACTGGTTTGGGTTATTTTATTGAACATTCGGAACAAAATAAATATTTGCATGCTAAGCAGGCATTTTTCCGGCTAGGCATGTGGTTTTAAAAAGCAAAAGATGACGTGGTAAAGGAAATTCATGTCACGTTCACTCCGTGACTAACGCAAACACGACTTGTGTGTTTCTCAAGTGACTGCTTTTCTAAAGATTTTACTGTGCGGCGCCGTGCCTTTAATTTAGCCAAAGCACTGAAAGAGGTCAGGAGGTCAAACATTACCCGCACGAACACACTAAAACGTTGCTAATAGTTAACCAAAAGGAACTCATTTCGTGACAATTGATTATTTCTGCTGAGTTGCACAATTTAGAATTGCAACATCATCTAGCAAAGCGCACTATTACTAAAAATAGATTTCACCACAGTGAGTCGTGAGTCGGACAACAATTTTAGTTTTGGCAAAGGCTTTGTATGGAGGGGACGCATTCTTGACAAGAAAGGCACAATTTGAGGCCGAGATTCTCGAAAGGCTCGAAAAATGATAGATTTCAAACATTTTTGCTTTAGTAAGTGAAAAACAGATTGAAGGTATCCAAAAATGGCCCAAAATTGAATTTATTAGTCGAAGATCCGGTAATGACACCTTGATTTCCACTGCAAAATTATTCAGGCTGCCGAGAAATTTAAGCGGCGGATAGCGAATTACTATCGAATTATATAATTGCGAAGGATAGCACTTGTATGTTTGCTTCATTTAGGCACCGGAAAGATCGTCGGTTGCAAGAAGTTCAGAATTCTTCCCGAATTTGACGGCACTGATCGCCGGCCATCCGATCTGTTTCGACACATGATAGATAGAGGGCGAAAATATTATGCTATTCAAACGCCTTTCTAATGGAATTGACGGCGGGTTTGATTTAAATAAAGCTATTATTTATCCCCATTACTATTACAGACTGCAGCTACAGCTGCCGAGCTCGAACAGTGTATATTAAATAGTATTTGCCGCGACAATTGTGTAACGAAATTGACCTCTTTAAATATTCGGGTCAGGCAAGGGGACCGATCGGAAGAGCGTTTCTTTGTGTAATTTTGTGGTGGCATAAATCTGAGGTTAGCTCTGTTGTGTTGCAAAATGTGCCACTAAAGACAGTGTAAACGCTTTGAATTTATCATAAAAATAAATGTTTTCTTTCAGCAAATCCCGGCAGCAAATCGGGCCTTTATAATCCATTCAATAACTGAGAGTAAAACATTTTACACATTTATTGAATAATCGCTCTGTTTGACAAACCTTTTGTTTCAAACCACGGTTTGAGCTTTCTACGTTGCACAGGTAAGGCTTTCCGAAGTCCGAGCCAATCTGGCCATGGTTTTGTGAAACAATCGCTAAATATGCCTCCAAAGTGCCCGCCAACCATACATTGCTCTTACAGAATTTTGACTCACACCGGGGGTCAAATTCTGTGACGTCATTAGTGCGCTTCGCTAATTGCAACATCATTAAATGTGTTAAGTGATATTTATAAGTGTTTTTGTAGCTTTCGAATAACAAAATGTTTTGTGAAATATTTGAGAAGAAAAATAAGCGATAGGAAAATAGAACGACGTTTCGATGACGCCATGTCATCATTCATCTGCTTCCTTATGTCTCCTCTGGGAGAATAGGGCCTTTGATCCGTTCCCTCCACTCTACACTGTCTTCCGCAACATTAACCGCCTCTGCCCAGGTGGCAAACCCCATCTTCCGCCTCTCCCCCTCTACCGTTCTCCTCCACGTTTCCTTCGGACGTCCATGTCATCATTATCAAGTTAAAATTATAATACGGAGTTCAGGCTTATATAGTGATCTAGGGTTTGATAATATATTAGCATATTAAGATTTTAAATAAACAGTTTAGCACGCACAGAATTGGATTGCGTGTTAAGTTTCGGCTTTATGTTTCTAATAAAGAGCATTTCGTAAATTAAACAGTCCAACTTCGTGCGGCATTTCTTTAAAACAGAAAACTGGTCTTGTACATTGTAGACTTGCAGCTGGTGGTCTTCTTTCAAGTGTCGGTTTTGTAGCCTGTTGTGAAATTACTTCCGGTGGAAGCAGTAAACGTTAAACGTTTCTTCCGTTCAGAAGTTAATGCATCGCCATTAGAAAAATAAACAGGAACCTTTTTTGCTGGAAATGTAGTCGTTAGAAATGGGATGTGTAGCCGTAAGGTAAAGAATAACGAGGAGAAGCGGCTTTTGGTAATATCCAAACGAAAATTTAACTCTCAATGTGGGGTTAAGATTGCGTGACGAGACAAAAGGTAACTCTGTCGTGCGTAACCTAACCTGCGATCAGGCGTTATTTTTCTGCATTAAGCCGAGTAGAAATCTTTCTAACTCGAAAGGAAACAACTATTTCGATTAAACATGTTAAAGGCAAACGTCAAAGTTTACCTTTTTTAACCAAGCCAAAGTATATGAGTCGCAAAGCACCCAGCCGTCGCGACTGACAAGTACAGCATTTACTCCGCGAAAATAAAAAAATGCTTGAACTGAAAGACGTTTGAATTCTTCCATGACATGTTCGAACAACAATGCCCAGGATAAACCTTCTACTCATACTAACTTCATGCAAAAAAAAGTCGATATCTCGAAGAGATCTTTTCAAGTCTTTTAATTAAAATTGCGTTATTAAGTTTAAATTTTGTCTCACTTTCGTCCGCCATTTTGTTTGTTCAAGATGTATTTTCATGAGGCTGTTGTCAATTACACCGTTTTGCACTGCTAATTACACGTTTTGCACTGCCAATTACACTTTTTGCACTGCCAATTACACTTTTTGCACTGGTTTGGGATAAATTGACGTGTTCTTAGCCAATCAGAATGGAGAAATTGCTGCTTGTATATTATTAGAGTTGAAACCTCGCTCTTGTTTGGCCTGAAACTCTCATGCATGCTCATCAACTTACGGGCGCTCTCATCAACTTTGAAGTCGTGCTCAAATGTCTCATGAGAGGGGATGAGAGTTTTCTCTTCTTTTCTCTTGCTCTTGGTCGACTCTAGAAGACTCGTTCTCGTTTGATGAGAGTTGAGGACCACTCTCATGAGAGTAAGGGACCATTCATTTTTTAGAAGGGGGGAGGGCCGGAGGAATCCCTGTGTGTATTCAGTTGAAACTTTTTGGCCCTCCCCCTATAGTAGAGTAAAAAAAGGAAGGCCCTCCCCCTAAAGTGCAATATTAAATTTTGCGACCCCCCCCCCACACACACACACACACATGCACCTAAAAAAAAATTCACATCAAACCTCTTTTTTTGACAGAGCTCCATTCCGCTGTGTTGCACAAGATTATCTTTGATCGCAAAAAAATCTATGCTACAGTCAAACGTACGCCGTGCTATATACACGAATTGAAGCCCTTCTTCATTATGTGGAACACTACTCTTGCACTCTTTAGCATCAGAAGTGACCTTTAACGGTCAAAAATGCGAAAAATAGCCTTATAAACAAACACACTTAGGCACGAATCAAAACTACATTAACACAATTGGTCCATTTACGTGAGCCAATTAAAAACCAGAATTTTCGATCCTGCAGACAAGTACAAATACGGCAAATCGATTGATTTCAAATCATTCAATGAGACTTTGACATAGGAGCATCTGATGAGGTCCACTGAAGGACCGAAACTTGAGTCTTGCTTTAGATAAAACATTTGCCAGAAGAGATGGTTGCGGCATACTAGAGACTTCAAATGCAGTAATCAAACTGCCATAGAATTTATTTGGTGGATGCAAGTAATGCAACAAAACAGATCAACAATAATGGAGTTAAAGTTTTATGTCTTTTATAGCTCCCAGAGCGCAAATCACAACAACTCAAACTAAGGGGAGCTTAAAAACAACTCAAAGAAACCATTGCTCTCAATGTTTAGAGACTGCAGTAGCCTTCAAAAGACTCGGATCTTTATAGACCCTCGCAACTGTGGTAACGAAACGTTATCCTACGAACTAACCGCCACTTTAGAATACGAGTTGACAGTTAGAAATCCACTGATCCGATACACAATATAGACTACAACATTCCTTTAAAGGCTTTTAAGAATCTTTCAACAAACATGAGCCGATAAACCTAACAAAATATGCCACAGAGCTAGCAAACACAATGGCATAAAGATCATCACTGAAAGCGTTAATCAAATCAAATAGAGAGCGTTAATCAAATCATCCGTTAACAGACTGAAGGCTAACATTTAGCAACCAGCGGGAGTCGTGCTTGGCCTGTCACATTTTATATCACTTAATATTTATTGAAAATAAAAGATTTTGATTTGGATTAAAATGCAGTGTTTTTCTACGCGACCCCCCCTTTTCAAAAACGAAAATAACGATGACCCTCCCCTTTTGCCACTGTAAAAAATTAGTGACCCCCCCCAAGATTCCTCCGGCCCTCCCCCCTTCTAGAAAATGAATGGTCCCTAAACTCTCAACAACTCTCATCCTTGTTTGACCTGGGCTTAAAAGCCCCTGAAAGGTACTGCAACAGTGCTAGTGGCAGTCATGTTAGGTTTTAGACCCAAAGCATAAAATTATAATACCAATTCACAAATTTTACACCCTAAAAGGAACAAGCACCCTTGACATTTTTATAGGGGTAATCTTCTTGGGCTTTGTGTTTTTCGGTTTTTTACACAAAATCTTTTGTATGCCATGCTCTTTGCCCAACAAAGGTCAAGTTTGACTCTTGTCAAACAGAGCAGAGCATCGTATCTGCTAGACTTGCTCCAAGTCGCTCGTTAGATTCGCAGGAGACCGCTGGATACAGAAACGGAGGGCGCGCGCGGGCATGAGAAACAAAATGGCGGAGGATCGTTGCGGAACGAGCGACTTGTCTCACCTGCAGCGCGCCAATTCTGAAATATGGCGTCACCGGTGGATTTTTCCACCGGTGACGCCATCGAGATTATGTCAATCATATTGTATTGCGCGCGAACTTACTGAGCGCGCTGTGCCCGCCAACTTACCGGTAGCGCGCGCTGCTCGCGAGACAAGCTTGCGTTTAACTTTTCACCTCTTGAGCAGACTTGTTTCCTTCTCACATCGGCAGTTAAACCGTTTTAGAACAAACAACACAAATGTCTTTTTTGTGCATGTCCCTTTTAAATCTTACAGAAATGAGAGAGCCATCAAGGGCCTTGAGTATGATTTCCCACAAAAAAGGGAAGAAAAGCGCAATTTTAACACACGCCACAGCGCGCGTCAGCTGCACACGGCGCACGAAACTGACGTCAATACGATAAAAGAAACCAATAGCCGATTCCCTCTATAGCGCGCGCCTACAGGGAATCACGGTAGTTGTATTCAACAAACCATGCGCGAGACTCAGCAATGATACACGTTGCTGAGTCTCGCGCATGGTTTGATGAATACAACTACCGTGATTCCCTGCAGGCGCGCGCTATAGAGGGAATCGGCTATTCAATGCACACAAGCATGATGCAATTTTTTCGCGGCAATAAACGTCAGCCAGAATCGATTTCCTGCAAGTGACACAAGTCGCTCGTTCCGAGCTTTTCCTAACTGTTTGTTTTCCTTCGCGCGCGCGTTCACAGAAATGAATCCCGCGCGATCTCTCGCGCGCGATTTCAAAGGTGATTTTACTCAAGTGGTCTTTCTCGCTTGATTTCAAAGCGATTTTATTTAAGAAACTATAGATGCAAAGAAAAAACGAGCGACTTGGGGCAAGTCTACGTATCTGCAAGTACCTTTTGCAGTAACACGGTCACGTGATCAATATAATGGGTACTGTATATTTCATACTGCAAACCATTGTAGCTACCTGTGTGAGCAGCCATGAAGCTCTGATACCCTTCGAGAACCAGCTTTGGCATGTAGAGCGTCGACATTTTGTGTTACAAGCCAATGTATTCTCCCCAATTTCTCCAGCTCTGCTAGAGCAAAATGGCCGCCATTTGGCTCTCTAGTAAAAAACTCTGGCCAGCCAACATAATTTCTTGCCCAATACCTCTTTCTATTTGCGCCACTTTTGAGAAAATCAGTGTATTGAATTGGTCGACTGTCGCTTATCGCATACAGACCAACATCTTCGGATCGATAATCCCGTATCCCAGATTCTGTAGAAACTCCCGCGCCGGTTATGACGAACAAACGTCGACTATTTCCAATGTGATCGTCGAGTGCCCTTACAACTTTTACAATTTCTTGATCAGTCGTTTGGTACTTTGGGACGTAAAGTCTGTGACTCGACCTTTGAAATAGTCGAAATACCTTTAGAAGGGAGAAAAATTCACGACATTTCCGAGAAGTATTCATCGTATATATAAAAGGTTACTGCTTACGTAATGAGACTGTTTTGGAAGTTTACCGGGATAGACTGGAAACTAGCTGTAAACAACATGGCGCCTGCATGGACTTCTTTTCGTTTGTTTGTTAACTGAAAGACTTCTTTTTCGGAGCACACAACGCATCATACAGTAAAATAATCGCCATTTTGAAGAGTTCCTGGATGACAGAGGTGGCTGGAAAGGTTCATTTTATGAGATTTGCCGTTTTTAGACGGTTAACCAAAGGATCCATAGACTAGCCTGCGCCGCCGACTCAAGCCGCCGACGAAACTATCAAAGATAATGGCGAACTACACAACGAGCTCAACTAGAAATGTTTCCGGAAACGGTGCAGTGGTTCGTTGCCTTTATAACACCGTGGACGACGAGGAAATGGTAAGAAGCTATAAGTAAAATAACCTTTCTCAATAATAATTTTACTGTAAATCCTCATCGTTAGTCTCAGTGCAATAAATATTAAAGCTGTTAAGTTTTATACTTTCGCTGTGATATTGCTGTCAATTTATTGTCAGAGTTCTTGAACTTTATCATGCTTCTTTTATAGCTTAGGTTTATTTATATAAGGGTAAGAGTTATGAAAACACAAAATTCAGGGTAAGTGTTTGATTGCAACATGGGAAGATGGTAACTGGTCATTTCGTCAATGGTCCTTCCAAAAAATGCGTGTATCAGAAAATTTTAGCCAAATTTCAGGGGTCTCATCTTCTAGAATTTTTCTTTGATGCCTTCTCAAAGTCTCGATTTCTTTTGCAAGGCTAAAAAGGTCTTGGGCTCGCAGAAAATATATCAGTCTTGCTGTCTCACAAAGTCTCACATTTACCATTCAACACCCGTAATGGCCAGTTCAATTGACTTAAGGGCATCTTCATAGGAGCCTCGTTAGTGGGGCTGGCCCAGTTTCTGAGATCTTGCCTTACCACTATTTATTCAACTATTTATTTCAACATGTTCACTCGCGTAGGTGGGCTAGCCTGGTACTTACGGAAATCCTGGTTTTTATGGCCGAGATCCTAGTAACTGGGCTGGAAATTTTCCCATATGGACACTTCATCCCAGTTACCGGGATGACAAGCTTTTCCATGAAAAGACAGCCAGCACTCCATATTTATAATTATGGTATGTTTCAACAATTTTCTAGACCAGGATGACTTCTATCAGTCACTCATGAGTTTTCAGATTTACAGCAATGATAAATACAAGCGACACTTTTCTGTAGACCAAAATGCTTGTTCGTTAAATTTTACGCCTGGATGATCCTGTCATAATATTTTTCATCTCCATGACTGGGCTGAAATTTCCCATATGACTGGGAAACAAAATTCATCCAGCTAACCTGGCCAGCCTGGTTCCTGGCTCATACGATGAGGTCCTAAGTTGAATGCGTCAACTGCAGTATTTTGTAATAAAGTCTACCAGACTCCAACTTGACACTAGGGAGAGAAAGCAATCATAACAATTGATAAGGAATTTTTTAAAGAGATAAACAAAATACTTTTTGACTTTATTTGGAAGGGAAGGGACAAAGTCAAGCGTCTGGCGCTAATTAGTGAGATCAAAGAGGTAGGACTGAAGGCCCCACATCTGGATTCTATAATTGAAACGCAAAGGGTCCTTTTCTGCAAAAATTAGCGAGCGATCAAGCACAAAGTTGGAAAACAATTCTCCTGCATTATCTAAGACCAGTAGGAGGCAAATTTGTTTTATGCTGCAATTACGATTTGAAAAAAATTGCCAATAAAGCTGCCACTGTTTTATGAGGAATACCTCAAAAGTTTTGCAAAATGCTCAGCAACAAATTACGAAAGTCTGCAGGAAATAAGAGACCTTTCAAAAACCATTTTATGGAACAACAAGAGCTCTTAGAGCTTACAACTGCGCTGGTCTTGTGAGCACTTTAGGGGAGCCATGTGGGGGGAACAAAAAATGCACCCCCCCCCCCCTATCCCCTTTACCTGCGTCAAACAATGTTGCGACTGACAAACAAGATGGTAGGAAAACACCTTGCGTGACATTTCATGGTAAGGCGTTGACTAGTTCCATCCGAAATTAAATATTTTTTTATATGCTAATGCTGGCCAAATTTAATTCCCACGATCCTGATCCGTGAAACAAAAAAATCTTTTAAATCAGCAACCAGTGTTGTCTTAAATTACCGTTTAAAGATTGAATAACCAGCTCCGAAAATGGAATATTGGAGCAAATAATTAAATCAAATTTGAGAAAAACACTAGACCTGTGTTTTGCTGAATGGGAATTCCCCGGAGAATTAATTTAGCAATGACGTAACCTTTGCAAGTCAGGGCATGTTTGTCTCGGTGGTTTTTCATCAGATTTCAGAACGCCAGCACATTCCAGGACACAAACGTAATGTAAATAAATGTAAATTCTTGCCAGCTAAAGCGTATTTATTTAAAGCGTGAAATTTTTATTAGTATTTTCTTCGATGCAAACGCTTCAAAATACTTCACACTGAATTTTGTAAGTAAAGATTAATGGATTCGCAAAAATTTGAAAGGTAGCTGATAATAGCTTTGAAAAATTACGTGACTCGAGGTCTAGCCAATCGAAAGTGAAACTTGTCATGTCAGCGCATTCTTTTACACCAACGTAATGGTATTTATTCACAGATTCTGGCCGGCTGAAATATATTTTTCTTTCGACGCATGAAAATTTAGAATTTCCTTTGAATAAAACGCTTCAAAATCGAATATTTCACATTAAACATTCCTTGTAAAGACAAAAAATAGGAAAATGTTTCCATTTGTTACTGATTTGTAGCTTCTAAACATCGCGTGACATGAGCCTAACCGAGTGGAGGTTTGGTGCAGGTCACCGACAAAACGAAAAATAATAATAATAAACCCCGTGCAGAGCAAGAACTGCGCAGCGTAGTTAATAAGTTTATTTGTATTGAAGGCAAGTCTGTGTATTTTAATTAAAGCACTAGCAGATAAAAGAATTCTTAGAATGAGGGATTTGATTTCCGATAACAATGCACTTATTTTAAAAAGCAATTGCAAATTGAGAGAACTGAATATCTTGCCATTAGATGTTTTTAGGCTTGTTTCTCTAATTGATGCTCTACCAGTAGAATGAGATTAAGGTAACTTCAGGGCTCAAAATAACGGCCGGTCAACGGCCAAAATGACGATTTATCCGGACACAATTTTGGTTCCGCGGTCATTTTGACCGGTCACGCACACGGCTTTCAAAACGGCTTTTCAAATAAATAACACACACACACAAATTATTTGCAGTATTTCTTGAAATTTTACAGTAAAATCATAAAATATCATAGCAGCTTGCAGTCACAAATTTGTAGAATATAGATGAGATGGTCACGCTCTGCGAATTTGTTAAGCGGTTTGCTTAAATAAAACAGGAAACATCCACGTCTGTAAATACGCTAAACAGACAACAATGAACACGGCATCAATCAACGTCTGCTATAAAACACGCGTACAAGAAAAATAGCACTCGTTAGTGGATTTAAAAAACTATATACACCTTTAGAAAGTACGAGTTCGTAGTGTGTTTTTCACCAGCAAGATCATGAGAAAACAATAAAATCATTAAACGCTTTGAATGTTAAGTCAGCAATGTTTCTTTAAATTGTGCCAATTTCGCAACTGAACATGTGCCCATGTGTGCTGACAATTTGACCACCTATGACGTGGTGCTACTTAATTGTCGAAGAGAGTTCCGGTAAACGTTTGCTTGTACTGTACAAAATAAAAAAAAATAATGGTCTCCGCGTCCGGCGCCTACAGATTGAAACGATAACTGTCGATATCTTTTATTCTAAGCCATGGCATTCAAGTATTTCACGCCAATTCTATCGGTCTTCTTGTGTAAGGCTACTTCTGTGGATATCTATGAGTAGTACTTTGCCGTAAGTAATTTTCAGTAGCTCAATCAGGCACCGCATAGAACAGGCTTCTCTGTTGTAGGCGACGTTGAAAACTTGGAGAGATCCATGATTTTTGAAATGCGAAGTGACGTAGGCTTTCTCGCTAATCTCTTGGCAGTCTTGAAGAAAGAGAACTTTTAAACGAGGGCATCTTTTAGGAAGCTCGATGAACAACGAGTCTGAGCAAAGGCAAAGTTATCTCACTTGTAGCATGGGCATATATGTCCTATTACTATTTAGTGTTCGGTAATAAAGACCAGTAAAGTGCTTACAACCAAGATCGCCTCGACCCATAAGTCGTTAACTAATGTAAAACTATGCAGAGTAACATAACATTACGGCTACTGAGCATTTTATTTTATGTAGAGTAGAACGCAGAAGAAATGGAAATTCAAAAAGCGAACATAATAAAATGACACTTTTAGCGATCAAAACATTACAACGAGTGTTTTAGCTTATGGGTCGAAATTTTTGGCGGAATAGGCTATTGTTTCAAAGTAAATACTCAATATTTTGACCGGTCAAAAACGAGACATGACCGAGCAAAAATTGATTTGGCCGGTCAACATGACCGGTCAGTATCCAAAAATTATTTTGAGCCCTGTAACTCTAATCGGGCAAAATGTTTTAATCAAAACTGTGGTTTCCAAATCTGTCTATAAGGAACTTCGAGATAGAATCATCACCCCACCAACTGCTAAGCTGAATTTTAATGCTCGATTTATAAATGATGTCTTAGAATGGAAAGAGATTTACGCCTTGCCTTTTCGCGTTGCATTAGATACAAAACTGCGTAAAATTTCAGTATAAATTACTTAATAGGTGTCTTGATACAAATATTCTTTTATACAAAATTAATGTTGTACCATCTCAAGCCTGTTCCTTTTGTGGTGAAATGGACGAGTCCCTACAGCATTTTAATTTTTGTGTCTTGCCATTACTCAAAGATTTTCTGGGCTGAAGTTATCAAATGGCTCAATGATCTTGATATAAAGATTGAACAACTGTCTGACAAAGATAATAATGTTTGGCATTCTGAAGTGCGAGAACGAGTAATTTGTTGATCATATATTGTTAGTCACCAAACAATATTTTTATTCTTGTAGACAAAGCAAATCTTTACCTTTAATAAGAGTATTAAACTCAAAAATTACATTGATTTACCAAATAGAGGCAATGATATCAAAATCAAACAACAAGTTATCAGCTCACAATAAGAAATGGAGCAAGTATAGAAATAAATTAGTATGCAATCGGCGCACCGGTATCCACATCATAATATTACTTGTAAAACAGCATTTAAAATAGATGAATGAACGGAGGACTCTTTTGTGTAAACATTTTTTTTTTGAAGTATTTATAGTGTCTGTAATAGTTTAGTAGAGTAGTTTATAGTAGTTTAGTAACTAAAACATTGTATTTTTTGAAAACTAAAAAAAACAATTAAAATACAAAAAAAAAATAACAACTGGGTCCTGTCCTGTTGTTGAATGATTAATTACATCACTAACACTTTGTTTCTTTCATCTCCTTTATTTTATAGAAAAAGCTTATTGCAATTATTTATATTGTGACATCAGTGCTAAGGTAGGTTGCCTGGGGGGCAAAAATATCTTTTTTTAATGATGGCAATAAAAAAATATTTTGCAAAGGGTCTATAGAATATTAAGTAAAAAAATCCATATGCTGTGTTTGGCAAAATCGTTTGGCAAGGTGTAAACCTTGGCATTTTCCAGATTTTTCTTCTGGAAATAAACACATCATGTTAGTGTAAGAATATCTTTGTGCATGTGTCAATAATGTTTTATTATTTATTGCTAGTTATCTCTTTTGATTTCTTTGAAGTATCCTTGGAGCTGGATCAGTGATAATTTTTGCCATTGTGAAAAGAATTGTAAGAAGCCCAGAGGTATAAGAATTTCCTTTAGTTTAAAATTCATATTTATTAAATTTATTATCATTACACTGTCAAGGTAACAGATAATGAAAATAATAAATATTATTATTATTTCTCATAATTTCTACCATCTTCACAGGCGCACACCTAGCCTAGCTAATGTGTGGTTGATTCCCTTTAAAAATTCTGTGACACCTTTTCTCTGTGCTTCAGGTTCACCCTTTGTTCCACTTAGCCTTAGCAGACTTGCTTCTCTGTTCTCTGTGGTTCTCTGGAGCCTGTCTTTGGTTTCATGACAAACATAGCAATTGCTTTATCTTGCATGTTTTTGGAGAGGTAAGTGGATTACTTAATAACTAACTACGGATCATGTTTATTACAGGTAGTCTTATAAATCTGATAATTATATACCTACATGTATGTCAGTCGATCTGCTGGTCAGCAGGTGGTCTAATAGTCAGTCGACACCCAGTTTCAATCCTCACATCTCGAAGTTCGAGTCACTCGAAGTTTGAGTCTCGTGGATTGAGTCTCGAGTCTCATTATTGAGACTCGAGGATTGAGAAACAAGGTGGTCTCGAATATTCATGACTCGAAAAGGGTTTTGAGGAAACGATTTATTTGTTGAGGAAAGAACAAAAGCCGCTCGCACCTCATGTACAAGTGTTAAGTGTCAGTAGTGAAGTGTCAGCAAGGTAGTGATCAGTGAAGTATCGGTCGACATACATCTTGACTGATAAATCGACTGACTAGTGACTGACTATCGACCATATCATCTATTGACCAACCACTGACTGATCATTGGCTGACACTCAACTGATATGTTGGTCAACTATCAGCCAACTGTTGACTAATGATATAAATTATTGACTGGCGTACTGGATGAGACTTCCTAAAGTAAACATGATCTCAAAATATTATAAACAGGTAGATTTGTTGCTGGAAAAGTAGCAACAAATGGGGATGCCGTAAAGATTTTTTATGCTTAATGATAAACCGTAGACTAGCTACATTGGTCGGAAGAGTTCCGTTATAGTATTTTTTATGATTATCATAAGAGCAACAGCGGAAGATGTTAGCCGCCAAAGTGTTCCCGTCAACCTCCTCCAATGGAAAACGAATTTTTTCTCGGAAAGCATTTTGTAAGTTTGTATTATTGGATAATATTATTCAAACTTGTCGGCAGAATTTTTTTCCTTTGATGTTTCCGAGAATCATTCTTAAAGAAAGAACTGTGCATTATAAAAATATTACTTTTAAAATAAGGCCCAAGAGAAACGTCGCGTTGCTGTTTTAGGTTGGTTTCCTCAGAAACGAAACGTTATTGTTTTGGATTCAATGTGAACTATTTACACAGCATATCTACTATCCAAACAGAAGAACGCTTGTTACGACAATGTCAACACGTTGTACTGAAGGCGAACAAACTCTTTTTTTCATGTTCTTCAAATATCGAAAGGATAATCCTCAGCAACCCCCAAAAATATTGAAATTTTTTAGCTACTACAATGCTTTTAAAGTTCGAATTAAGCGATGTATTGGCGAAAAATACAAAGCGAGCTCTTTGCGTGTTTACCAGTACTTGATTGTTAATTAAATTTTAACAGACATCACGTAAGATTCACGAGTGTTAAGTTATCCGCAAACTGCTAGCTGGAGTTACCAGAAACTCATTCAACTTCTTTATTCTGCAACTCTACAGATTGCCGGCTACTATACACGTGACTCTCAATCAATACGTTATTGTCCATTTTCATCGGTATCTATCTCCGATCCTGTAACTGTAACATAACACAACATCCTCCCCTTTTTGAGCGAGCGATCAACGATTCTTCCGTACTTCAACTTAATAAAAAAAATCAAAGTTTAAATAACTGTCTTTTTAACGCCTGCCTTAAATTTCCTAATAATTCATATCCCTTTTTTTTTTCTCCTACACTCTTAACGGACATTCCTACCGGGTCACTACGACGGGTGAAGTGTGATCAGGGATTCTCTCGCATCCTTGTGTTCACACCGTCAACCTGACTGTGTTTCTCTTCTACTCCTCTCTGTTTCTTTTCTCCCCCTGAGCTGTAGGGTTCCGGTCCTCCCGGCTGTTCCACTAGCACTGGGTGTCCTCCTTCTCTTCGCGGTTGTGTCCCATTCAGTCTCAACATGTCGTCTTTTCCTCTTACCCTTCTCCCCCTCCCCCTTCTCCTCACTCCTCCATCCTTTCTACTCTTACAACTTTTTGTCCCCTTTTCTTCCTTCCTGAGCTCCTGTCAGTACCACTCACGTTTCACCCGGTCTCCGCCTCTGCGGCCTCCCCCTTTTAAACGGTGATCCTGCCAATTCTTCTTCGTGTCCCTCTTCCCTCTGTGTGTGTCCTCGCTGCTGCATCTCTTTACTACTGGCCTCGCACTTCTTCCGACGTCAAGTTCCTCGCTGGTGGCCGTTCTGTGACTTCTCTTCTTTCTCGGGATCGGTGGGCCTCCGCTTTCTCCTTCGCGCGTCTTCTTCACCCTCTCTCTCTCGCCTCGTCCCCATGTGGAGGGTGTCTTCCTTCCGTCCATCTTCTTCTCGACACTTCGGCCCCAACTTGTGATAACTTGATTCTTTGGGTTTTTTCCTCTCCCGCTGGCTCCCTTACTCCGGTCTTACCTTCTGTGGGCATCCCTACTGTGTCAGTGCCTCTGTCGCCCTCCTCTCGGGCCGACTCTTGTCGCTACACCTGTACGCGCTCTTTTTCTGTTCGCGCCTCCTCTGTTCTGGGCGGCCGTGGCGATTCCTCTCCTTGCACACGCCCTTCTACTATCACTTATCTTAGGGTCGGTCACTGACATGGGGCTCTTCCGGGCTTTTCTCTCTTCCTCCTCCCTTCTCCCTGCTTCTGTCGGCAGTTGGGGCCCCTCTCCCTCCGGGGTCTCCTCGCGGCTGTCTCCTGGGGTACGCTTCTCCTCTCTGTCCTTCTCGTTCCTCTCCTCCTTCACCCCCCCGGTGGTCGCCCACCATCCCGGCGTGAGGCGTGGACTACTCCAGTCCTGCTTTTCCTCTCCTTCGTCTTCCTTTGCGTCTCGTGCTCCTGACTTCCGCTCTTTCGAGCAGTGGGCGCCGCTCCCTTCGGGTGTCTTCTCTTCTGGTCCGGGCTGTTATGACGAGTTGTTTTGTGATTTTCGCGGGGGTGGGTGTGTTGTTCGTGCACGGTCCGCGTGTGGCTGCGGTGATGACTTCTTTGACGGCTTGTGATCCCTTTAGTGGTTGTTCATGCTCGCATCGACTTGATGATAGTGGGCTGCCGTTTATCAAATCTCTCCTTGGTTTCTTGTCTGACTTGGTGGCGTGCTAGTGTCGTCGCTTCTCTTCTTCCCACCTTTCCCCTTTTCATGTCCTGCTTACTCTTTCCCCGCGGGACTCTTCTCGGGAACCGTCCGACCCTCCTTCTCCTCCCCCCCTCCCGTGTCGATCTTCCCTTCTTCCATTCTTTCATTTCGGCTTGTGGCTTCTGGCATCGCCCGTTCTCTACTTGTCGCCATTTCTACTTAGTCTGAGGATCAAGCGGTTTCTAGGCTTCCCTCTGGTTCTTCTTCTGTTCCCTGTATTTTTTCTCTCACTTTTCCTTCTTCGTCGCCTTCTCCACCCATTGAACGTTTTCAGGCCTCAAACGAATGCAAGATAGGCTACTATACTCTTCTTCTCTTCATTTGTCCTCCTGTGGTGTCTGCTGGTCGCCACTAAAGCTTAGGGTGCGGGCGGTTGAATGGAGGACGATTGCATTGACTTGCGCTTGCTGGGCGCTGGTGCTTGTGCGGGCGGATCAGGCATCTTTGGTCGTCTTGCTGTCTTCTATTTACCTTGACACCGCTGCCACCATGTTAAGTTATCCGCAACTGCTAGCTGGAGTTACCAGATAACTCGATTCAACTTCTTTATTCTAGCAAAAGCACTCTAACAAGATTGCACGAGCTACTATACACGTGACTCTCAATCAATACGTTATTGTCCATTGTTCATGCGGTATCTAATCTCTAGCGATCACGTGTAACTGTAACATAACACAACAACGAGTATTTTTTACTACAGTTTACTTAAGTCAAACAAACACTTTTTTTGTTGATAAAACTTTGATTAAATTTTAAGACACATGCAGTACTGTAAAAATTAAAAATTATTGGGAAAAGTCAGCCGCATGTAACTGATTTAGCTGATTTAATTAGAAAGTGTAGACATTTGACGGAACGGCAAGGAATTTTAGTTTTCACGAATGAAAACACCAGAAGAATTCGCTTTTGCTTATCATATTGGCATAGTCAACATATTTCCGCGAGTCGCTTTAACGATATGAGGAATGAGAGTCCAACTGTAACTGAATAATTTAGATGTTAGCTAGTTCGGGCGGTTTATTCCCAGATTTCTTTAAAGCAACTTAAGCGCTTTTGTTTACACGCAGCTGAACACGAAAATAGAAACAGTCGATCAATCACCTTGCAAAACCAGTTATTCTCAAGCTCATGCATTTGACTTATTTCCTTGTCTTCCGCATCAAAACCTGTTTTCCTCAATTCCTTACAATTTAACCCAACCTTGCCAAAACCGGTTTGCCCAACACCCAAGGGACCAATATATGATGTTGTTATTGGTTATTTCGGTTGTTAATCCAATTATCCTTACTCCCAAGGGAAATACACACGCATCATGAAAACAACTAGGATGCCCTTAGGCATCCCAAAAAGAAATTCATTGTACACAAACCCACTAAGAGCTTACTAAATTGATTTTGGTTTTGTTAAACACTAGATAGCACATCTTGCGTCATTCCTTCTGACTGTCAACTATGGTTTAAATGCATTCATCAGACTCCAAGAGAAGGTTCATATTATCAGCCAGCTGCAGTTGCAGTTCTCCTCAGTAAGTACTAGTAACAACATATCAATGAAACAGAGAAATTTTCTATGGACTGTCATAAAACCATAACCAAAATATTTACATTTTGCTAATCAGCTTTTTTTGTCAAAGCAAATCACACATAGCTGATGTATAAGATAACAGTGGCAGATCTAGGGGAGGGACCTGGGGGGCCCGGGCCCACACCATATTTTTAGGCCAACTAAGGCCTGAAGGGACAAGAAAAATTAATTTTGGGAGCAGCCCCCCCCCCCCCCCCTTATTCCAGGGTTCTGGATCTGCCACTGGATTAGTGTAGGAAAATACCATGTTATGTAAGGGCCGAATCCACTAGCGGACAAATTTTGTAACAATTGGTAGATTTCATCATTAACGTGTCACTTGTTACAGAAAACAAGTGCGAATGCGTTTTTTGAGACCTAGAACTTGTCCAACATTTCAGGAAAACAAAGAAGCAGTTGTCTTATGATTGGTCCGCGTTGCACGCGCGATAGATGTTGTCAAACAATTGCAAAAACAAGTGCGAACGACTTCTTGGACAAGGGCAAATTTTGTCAAAACGGACAAATCATCAAAGGGGCCGAAGTCCTGCCCAAGGCAGGACAATTCATGACAAGTCGCATTCCCATGCCCATCGTAATGCCAGATAACAATACATTGTTGATTGGCTATTGTGTTTGGCCCAAATTGCACCGAAAAACAACACGCACTCAAACGTTGTTGGGATAGTATGCACCGTGATGTGGCTCTCACTATCATAATCTAGCCGCAAAATCTTTTCGCGAGAGGCAAAGCATATTTATAAGTGAAGTGTTTCGGCCAAATGTAAGAATGAGAAATGAAAAAGGTATCTTGAGACGACTCATTATTCTACTGCATGAGAACACGCGTACTTTAAATGCGAATTGTTTTAGATTTTTTTACCGCGTTGTACTGCATATTTGATGTTTACCCAAGACGGCCGTGCTGAGAAATGTACAGGGATGGCAGAAGCACGTGCAGAGCTATTGTACTAATAATTACACCTTTTGTTTTCTTCAAAATGTCTCTGACTTGTCGCGACAATTTTGTTTTTGTAAAAAATGTTATGACATTTAAAACTTGTTCGCTAGACTAGCGAACAAGTTTTAAATGTCATAACATTTTTTACAAAAACAAAATTGTCGCGACAAGTCAAGTGCGATTCGGCCCTAATGCACAAAGTGCTAAGGATTTCTTTTCCTTTTTTTGAAAAGGATTTTTTGTTTTTATTTATGTCATAATTATTTCATCAGGTTTCATCAAGTAGATTTTACATTTGGCTATCCAGGATATTTTATGCTATGTGTTGGTGAGTACAAGTGGCCAGTTTATTGGGAAAATTCTAGTCATGAATTAATTATTAAAAAGAATGGTTAATCTTTGCTTCACCACGCATCTGAATTTCATTTGATGTGATAATGGTTTGGATGATCAACTGCTACAATGTAGAGTACAGGGTAACCCTATACTTCACAGAGATCTTGGGTTCTAAATCCCAGCATGACCATCTTTGAAAGTCAGATTTTGATAAATTGTGGTTTTATTCGAAAAACTTGATATTAATTGCCTCCACTTCTGGCAAGGAAACAATTTACTACTGTACAATGCGACTGTAAATTAAACATGCTGTGAGTTGTTAGTCCCTGCAGGTGGCCACAATACATAAAAATTACATGTATGTTGCAGTCACTTGTTGGAAAGCAATCACTCAATTTTGGTCATGTACAGAGTGTATTGAGGTATAGGCTCATTATAATCGACTTCTGATCTGATTTTAGCTGCTTAGGTGACTTAAAAAGAGAATTTAGTTGAGTCATTTGCTTGGCTCTCAGGCACTGTTACAATCACACAAACAAATTTAGTGTTCACTTGCCAAGAAATGCCTGCAGTGCTTCTTCATGGGGTAGTTGTTTGTCAGAATGGTTAAATATTTATAGTAGTTACTATAGATTACAAGTTAACAGTTCTAGGTGCACAGACTATCTCTGAGAATAAGGTACCTCTCTGGCTCTCAACAGTGGTCCTACATGTAGCCCAAAAACAGTAGACTGAGGTTGTCTATTACCCCCATCCTCTCCTGGCCCACCCCATCTCAGTCTGTCTTTATCTGCAAAAGGGATAACATCCTGTTTGATAAACAACATTAATTTTATTTCAATCCTTTCTTTCCTCATAGGTTGATCCCTGTTGCTATTATGGCCCCTTTACTATTTCACTCTGAAGACATTGCTAGTTCTGAAGACTGTACACGGTAAGTCCTAACCTTAGATCTTTTATCCTTTTATTAACCCTTTGCAGTACAATATAATTCTACATATCCCCCCCCCCTGCACCTGTCACACTGATTAAAACAGTGGTAAGGGAGTGAGGGAAGAGGAAAACAGGTTAGCTAGAAGACATGCTCTCACGCAAACAGGGCTCACTACCCAACACTAAAAACATGTCTCAGTTCAGGAGCACATGGAATCCTGGCACATTCGTGTTGAAATGCACTGACTTACCTACAAGGAAATGCTGATGCTCTTTGTTGTTAACTTCATTAATTAAAATTGCATTTAACTGCATGCATCCCAATCAAGAGCAGCAGTAATGTGCTACAGAAACCTGAGTTAGGTACAACGCTAGGCAGTCTTCTACTCAGTTCTAGTACTGGAACAGGCTTTAAGCTCACTTTTTACATTGCTTCAGTGTAAACTAAAAGTATATGATTTTGCGAAACCTTCACTTTTCTGTGAGACATGCTTGTGTGTTTTTTCCAGTTGTCTTTTACTTTTTGATCGACCAAAGGCACAGGTAGGCTTCATAAGTAAAGTTCTTCTAATGCTGGAAACTGAAGCTGACTTATACTAAAGCTGTGGACTTTTTATCTTTATCACCATCATTCTATTTGTACTCTGCAACAATACCTGCCAATAGCAGGCTAGTTTCTCTTTTTTGATTCAAAATTATTTTTAAATACAAAACCCATTTATTTAACCTATGCCAATATGATCAACTGTGGTCTACATATTGTACATTTGGGTATCAAATATTGAAAATGATTTCAGTCCCTTCTATAGTTTAATTAGGCTGCCGCTCCGATAAAGAGTAACCCAATTCCATAACATGGTCTTGATTGCTGTACATGTACACACAATCTACATTTATTCAGTAGAGGTTTACTATTAAATAATTTGCATTATTTACAGTTAGTTAAACATTTGAAATTTCAGTCAAAGAACTGAAACATGACTCGTTGATGTATTTTAATTTCGTTGTGCATTCTTTTATATTTGTTATTATAATTTTCTTTTTTTAGAGTGGTCAAATGAAGTCAGATTCAGTGTGGGGATATTATGGTTCAATAGCACTGATCTCCACATTGTCCTTTTCCATTGTAGCCCTTGTGGTTAGTAAAATCAAATTTAAAATCTAACAAACATTGTAACTGATGATGGAACAGGTTTCTCCGAAAAAATGTATTATTAACTTGAAAATTTTGACGTTTTGTGTTTACAAACCCCGCCAGTGAGTCTGTTGTTACTAAAACTACATGTGTGTCTACATGTAGGGTTGTAGATTTAAAAAAGAAGTTTACATAGCTTAACACTTTAACCTATAGTTGAGCAACAAGAGTTAACATGTAGAAGTGATAAAGAAACAATTAAAAAAATAGGTTAGTTTTATAGAGAGATTTTGTTATAAGAGGACAAAGGGGATGGAGGTGGTCAGCTGGAAACATAATTTTTTTTTTTACAGCTGGTATATTTTCTGATGCTCCGAGTTTACAGAAAGGCTGTTATTTATTCAGGTTTGTGTTTGGAATTGTTGTACATTTTTACAAATTAATGCTACCCTATATTTTTCTCAGTCCCCCTCAGCGCATACTGAAGCATTAACACACGCTTCTCCCTGGACGATCCACTGCTCAAATTGAGTTTCAGCAGGAGAGTGTGGTACTGTGGGTGTTAAACTCTGACATTTTTCCCATTTTTTGCACCCTATATTTATGACTTGTCAGTAAGGTTTCCTCGCTTATTCATGCTTATTAGAAGCGTGGAAGTGTTGTTGTGCACTGTAATGTAAGGCTGCCGGTTTAGCTACCAGTCGAGTTCGCACCGTCCAAGTTCGCAGCCACCTTCAGAGTACACTTACCGTGTTTGCTCCCAAATAATATTACCGTAGTAAAAACTGCTACATCATTATTAGCGTAGATACCTCATTTATGAGACTTCATATTGTGTACCGAACTGTGCTAAAATCAAGACATTGCAATTTTCAGTTGAGACTCGATCTCCTATCGCGAATCGCTAACTTTTCGGGTAGGCGTCAGTTTTCTAAAAGACAGGTACTTGATCCTCTTTCAGTATTTATACGTTGGTTGTGATTTGTTTTCAGGAGTATTAACAGACCTTCAGCGGGCCAGCATAGACGCCATCCGTAATAAAATCTTCTTGTACATACTGGTGTTTTTGATATGCTGGAGCCCAGGTAAGTCTTTAGCTGCATTGTATAGCAATCTAGCTAGCATGCCAGTTCGTGTATGCAGCCGATATTTTTTTTTGCCCGCAAAAACCCGTCTGCTTTCGAGGGTGTCCTAAAGCAAGAAGCAAAACACCTGACTGCTGAGAGAAAAAATCTATTGAATTCAGCATAAAGATTACACTCCACGTAATAATAGTCTTTCTTTTTATCCTCTACCACTCTATTGTTCTAATTTACAAAAGCAGTGGGCTTCTTGGCTCATTACTTTGCTTAAAGGGGTGCCTACATGATAGCGGCATGGTTTTCTTGCAGAAGAAAAAAAACGTATTTAAGGAATAATTAGGACTTTCCTACTTTTTTTTTTTTAAGGCAGTCTTTCTTTTTATTGCAAGAGTAATCGTTGCCTATTTTCTCCTTACAGACGGGTGATGCGAATAGAGAAAATCATCATTTAACTGTAGCTAGGGAATATTGGATTGATGCACGAAATTCTAACAAGTTATAGAGTACAGTTAAAACGAAAGCAGAGCTCTATATAATAGCCTTTGAGAACCTTGATCATTAATAATAAATACTCACAAATTTTGTATTGCTTTTGTAGCACTGGTGGTAGCATTGTGCGACTACGATCCCAAAATATCACTCACAAACATGCGTCATTGGTTTGCCCTGTTTGTGGTGCAAGTAAGTTTGAACAGAACTTTAAAGAGGCTCGATGTAGTTTTTTTAGCCGAAGGGTGCTTGTTTTGAAAACTAAAATTATCTGGGAAGCCATTGTTCGATTTTTACCAAAATACACCATAATGATCAAATATGACCAAATGTTAATTTTTTACCCGTCACTTAATCACAAAGGTTACCATAGCAACCATTGACGTTTTCTTTTGTTCTCAAACAAGCTTGATTTTCTCGAAATCTAGATTGACTCTTGGTATTCATTTTTTGATATGTTCAAGTATAGTAGATTGACTACCTGTACACAAAATTTTAGGAAAATCTGTAAGAGCTTTTTTGAGTAAATCAAGAATGAAGTTTTTGTTATTTCTTATAATTTCCTACAATTGGCAGTCGATATATTTTAACAAATTAAAGCAGAAACTCTTTCGCCTTTAGTTAATGGTTTTAGATGGTGTAAGTATTTATATTTCAGTAAGAGTAACTGCGCTCAAATAATACAAAACAATTTAAAAGCGCCTATTTTATATTAAAACAGGGTTTTTCTGAAAATGTCATTCTTCATTTACTTTAAAACGCTCTTACAGATTTTTCTAAAATTTCGTCAACAGTTAGTCAATCTACTTAACTTAAACATATCAAAAAATAAACACCAAGAGTCAATCTAGATTTCGAGAAAATCAATCTTGTTTGAGAACAAAAGAAAACGTCAATCGTTACTATGGTAACCCTTGTGGCTAAGTGATGGGTAAAAAATTAAAATTTGGTCATATTTGATCATTATGGTGTATTTTGGCAAAAATCGAGCACTGGCTTCCTAGATAATTTTTATTTTCAAAACAACCACCCATCGGCTAAAGAAACTACATCGAGCCTCCTTAAAGTGACCATGTTTTTACCCAATTATCCAACAGTCCACAGTTGTGTATATTTAAATCGACGAATTATCAATATATCACGCAAACTCGAGTTAATAATAAGCTCAGCCATAGACATTTTGTGTGTAAAAATCTTGGTAAGAGCTACTTGTTGCCAAGAGTAAGTGATCGTGAAGATACTTTAAGAAGTTAGGTGCCAACCATTGGACAGCAAATGACGAAAGTAGCCAATCAGAAATTGAAGTGGTGACGTGTCAAAGCTTTTGTAAAAGCGCGGAAAAATTTACGTCATCAAGAACACAGTTGGTTCTGCTTTTGCGTCTGATTGGCTGATGTAGGTGCATCTATAATTTGATTGGTTAATCGACAGGGCACTTTGTACAAGTTAGGCAATAAGGTAGCTTACGGCGCTCTCCATTAGTCAGAGCTAGCCGGCCGGTCTGCTGGATTTGAATGTAAAACGGGTCTTTTTTCCATGAGATTTTTCCACAAATCCATGACAACAGTGAAAAAATATTTATGCATTGACTGATTTGCCAGGACAAATCTGACTAACAACGGAATTCTGTTCTCGAATATACCGGTCTGGCCGGCCAGTTCGGACTAATGGAAAGCGCCCATAGATTAAATTCCATCATCGTACTTCACCCTACTTTTTTTTTCTCAGTATAAAAACTTCCGCATAATTTGATGTTATTGCTTGTGTGTCTGTTGATAGGGTCTGACTGCACCCATGCAAGGCTTTTTAAACTGTATAGTGTACGGCTGGTCCAGAAAGAGCTTCCGTGACGCTTCGGAGCAGCGAAGAAATATGTTGCTGGATTCCGACGAATATGTCTCTTCTCAACGCCGACGGACCTCTTACGGATCCATGGGTTCATTATGATAACAACACCATGGCAAAGACTGCAAGGAAAGTTCATTCTCCCGTGCCGTGTTTAGCGTGCTAGGCTTGTCACGCAATCTTGTCTCGAAGGAGGGATGGCGTGACGAGTAAAAGAGAACGTCAAGATTGAGAGAGATCAAAAGATTGCATGAACCAAATACAAGTCTTTTACACGGACGCGGACGATTCTATTTTGGCTTGTAACACGGTCCAAGATTGCGTGACTTGCCAAGAAAACTACGGAAGGTTTTAACAAGTGCTTTGGGCGTGTTCCGAACTCACCCGAGTTCTAGCGTCACGTTTTGTCAACATAAAGTAATAGTTTTCTGTTTCTTACTTAAAATATGGCGTGTAACAGAACTGTGTTAAAATACCGTATTATCCGCCTAATAATCCCGGGGCCCCTGGGGCTTACAAATAAGTAAGGGAGTTTTTGATGGAGTATTACTGCGGGGTGGGGAGTGGGGCGCTCATAAGACAGATTCTCCACTAGATTCCTGCATGCAGACTAACTGCACGACCATTCTAAACGCGTTTTATGAATACAAATTATCGCATAAGGAAAGATTGATATCGTTTTTATTCATGAGTTCTTATTACCACATCGCCAACTAGAGAGTCTTGTATATAAAGTGTACAGCACAATAAGCATAAAGTAATTTATTTCAAAACCATATAGGTTTATTCCTAGCTGAGGTTAGGCAGGAAAATGCAGTGAAATATTTCTAAACGAATGCCTTTCCTAAAAGACAACTACTTAACATTAAGATGCTGCAATCAAAGCTGCCGCTAGTAGTCAAGTGTCTTTTCACTTGATTTGGGAGGTGTTTTAATTAAAGTGTGGCTGGAACTATCTCTCGAGCAAAAATCTCCAGTTTCGATCTAAAAGGGAACTATCCTCGCAAGGTTAGCCTGCAGAACAGGCGTTTTATTTTTTGCAGTGTTATTGCGAAGCGCGCCCCACGAGCGCGAAGCGCGAGGGAAAATAAATTTTTCCTTCGCGCTTCGCGTTCGCCCTCGCGTGACCCGCTAAATAAAAGCCTAGCACTTCGCGCTTCGACCCGCAAAATAAACCGCGTGTTCTGCAGGCTACGCAAGGTGGGCTGGGAAGTGTTGGGTTTCATTAAAAAAGTTCGATAATAAAGAAGACTTGGTGTAAATTGTATTGATTTATTCTTTGTTGTATTGTCATGCTTTTCAGGCTTCAGTATTGACAATTTGATTGACAATAATACTATTTATAGATAGACATTAAATTGTTTTTAATCCAGTGTTTCAAGTTACGTCTACCTTATTATAGGAAATTAACGATACATGTTATTAACGCGAATTTCAAAAATTCGCGTTAATTTTATTGATGTTAATTAATATAAACACGTTTACTATAAGCATTTAACCAGAACTTTTCTCAAATTCGCGTTAATTTTATTACGCGTCAATTTTGTTCGCGTTGTTAAAATGCCTCGTTATTGCCCCCGCAGGGTTTTGGCCCAGAGGCCAAAACCCGAGGAGGCACACTAGGAGTCCCCGGGTGTATACATACAAGGACAAAATATTTTTGCAAGCGCGCACTGTGGTGTCGGGTACTTGCAACCACGAGGTCGCGTTTGGTCACCTTCGCGTTTCGAGCTTCACCATCTGCTAGCAGCGTTTTGTTTTCCGGTTTTGGCCTACGCGTGTTCACAGATTTGTTCGAGCGGTTTCTCTGCTTTGGTTGTGTTAAGTGATATTTGAAGCAAATGTTAGTAATACGTCGAAAGATTTCGAGCAATTGGTTTCGTGTTCTTGGTTACGTGCATGTTCCAAGCGTTTATACATTTGTAAGGTTTGCTTTCGGAGGTTTGTTGTATCGTATACATCTTACAAGTTACAACGAGTAATAAACAAAAGCGTGAACTTTGTCATGTAGTACAAGGTACAACGTAATTCGTTTCGCTAACAAACTGTCAGATTATTTGATCCAAAGAGTGGGTTGTTCTCTCGAATCCTGTGCCATATTTTGTTACTCGTGGAATTTTTTAGGCTTTTTGGCCTGGAAATTATTGTAAGTTTATTTTGAATGTTATAAGCCCAGGAATAAGCTTGTGTGTTGTCATCACGAATAATGTGTTATGTGTTATTTCCGCTAGGTGTTATTTACGCGCGCTAGGTAATATAATTCGACTTGAACTTGTGAATATTTTTAGGACGTAACGGTGTCACACAACAAGAAATTCCGCATGACTTAGTAGAGTTTTCCGATTAAACGGAAATGGAACGACTTTTTCCGCCTGTTATAGCTAATTAGATGCAAAGTGCCGTTTGTTTCAATTTGCACAATGAAATTTCAGTTATTATTCATTGTTTACGAGCAGATTAAATTAGCGTCTCGTGGTGGAATGCAAACTATATTCTTTTTAAACTGCTTGAAAATCAAGATACAATGTTTACGTATCACAGTTTCCCAGAAAAATATATTGAAAACAGCAGTATATTTTCTGAGACAGCTGAAGAAAAATGTTTTTAGGTGCAAAGTACCCATGGTATAAAAAATAGTTACTGAAAGGAGACGGCTTTTTTATCGCATACGTAAAAGCCTGTGAAACCTGTGAAACTCAAAAGTAACATAGAACAAAGAACGACCAAGACAACAAAAAACCTCGAAACAATAAAAAGCAGGAATCAATAGCCCCAAAACAAAGAAAAATTTTACAAGTTCTTACACCAGAGTAAACCCCAAACGTTAACGAACATGAAATTTTTCGCAGCATAACTTTTGCAAAACTTATTTTCCATCCAAACAGTTGCCATTTGTGGAACTTTACACTTCTCTACGGTTTTGCAACTTTGCTTATTGCCACCATCTACCAAATAAATAAAAAGATGGGAGCTGAAAAATGAGGCGGTATCTTTTTGTTCTATTGTTTTCTTTTCATTTGCTCATAACAAAATTCCACGGGTAAACATCACATATCACCTTTTTTGTTACACCTTAGAAGGAACGTACAACATGCGAACATTACACTAGCCTGTGTACAGCCGTCCCGCTCCGCTCAAAAAAATCGCGATTTTGCCTTTTGTTTAAGAACTAATTCTTTTTTCTTTCGAAACTGTGCCCATGTCAAGTGGACTGACTGCCTTCAGATATGTCATTAGGCGAGAGCAATACTCTTTTTGAGAGCTGCACTGCATGGTGACATTACAATGCCCTCGAGCAGTGGACAACACGCGCAGAAGAAAAAAGTTACCAAAGCGTAAAATGTCAAATCATCGATACACACCTATTGAAAATATAATGATTGTGCAGGCTGTTGAGAAATGTGGCCGCGAGTGGCGTAGCTTGACCAGGTTAACAGTTGAAAATATTTTTGTGCATTTTATTCGAAATAAAAAAGTTTTTTTTTAAAAGAAAATTTTTACATATTATATTGGCAATGCACCACATTTTACTGAATTGGTAATAGCTCTCTATCATGAAACGTGGATTACGCAAAATTTAAGATTCCCTGATTTCGAGTTTTCTGTTTACCGTTATTACGGTAATATCGATGTGGTGAGTAAAAACAAGCAAGCAAATTAATGAACTTTTAATGGGTTAACTAAGTGAATTTAATAAGATTTTCAATAGGCGGAAAAATGTGTTCCATTTAAGTAGGGTTTTCCGATTAAACGGAAATGGAACGAGTTTTTCCGTCTGTTATAGCTAATTAGATGCAAAGTGCCGTTTGTTTCAATTTGCATAATGTAATTCAGTTGTTATTCATTGTCTACGAGTAGGTTAAGTTAGTAAGCCTTGCAGTAAATATAATGACTCGTGTTTGAATGCAAACTATATATTCTTTTCAATCCGCCGGCTTGAAAATCAAGAGACAATGTTATAACTTCACCCTGGAAAACAGCAGTAAATTTACTGAGACAACTGAAGTAAAATGTTTTTAGGTGGCAGAGTATCCATGATGTAAAAAAAAATAGTTACTGAAAGGAGGCGGCTCTTCTTATCGCATACGTAAAAGCTTGTGTCAAACTTTGGCTTATCCTCGGCGTGAAACCTGTGAAACTCACAAGAGACGTAAAACAAAGAACGACCAAGACAATACCTCCAAAATCAAAGAAAAATTTTACGAGTTCGTACACCAAAGTAAACCCCCAAACGTTCACGAAGACGGAAATGTTTCGCAGCATAACTTTTTCAAATTAATTTTCCATCCAAACAGTTGCCATTTGTGGAACTTCACGCTTCTCTACGGTTTTGCAACCAAATAAATAGAAAGATAGGAGTTTAAAAATGAGGCGGTATCTGTTGTTATATTGTCAAACACTTGTGAAAAAGTGTTCTGGTTTTATTTGCACATAAAAAAAATTCCACGGGTAAACGCCGCATATCACCTTTTTTGTCGCACCTTACAGACATACATCATGTGAACATCACACATTTTTTTTTCTATCTTGCCTCGTGTTCCGCTCTTGTTTTTTTCGAAACTGTGGCCATGTCATGTGGACTAACTACCTTCAGACATATAGAGAGAGCAATATTTGTTTTGAGAGCTGCACTGCATGGTGATATTACACTGCCCTCGAGCAGTGGACGACACACGGAAGAAAAAAGTTACAAGCTTAAAATGTTACACACCTATTGAAGAAATAATTAGTATTATTATGCAGGCTGTTGAGAAAAGTGGCCGCAAGTGGCGTAGCATGGTCGGGTTAATGGTTGGAAATATTTTTGTGCATTTTATTCGAAATCAAAAATTAGGTATTTTGTTTTTAATTCTTACATATTTTATTGGCAATGCGCCACATTTTATTGCATTGGTAATAGCTCCCTATGGTGAAATGTGGAACGCGCAAAATTTGAGATTTCCTGATTTCGAGTTTTCTGTTAACCGTTATTACGGTAATATCGATTTAGCGAGTAAAAAATACGCAGCATCAAACTTTTATATCAATCCAATGAAGGGAAGACTGCTGAAACGCTGTTTGCAAATTTTCGGTATGGTCCAAAAAAACTGTTTAACTCAATTCCAAACTTCTAGGATAACTTTTGACATCTTAGACTACCGTAGAATCCTACTTTCTTGAGGGATAGTCAAACAGAGAAAACAAGCAAGTAGATTAATGTGTATTTTTAATGGGCTAACTAAGTGAATTCAATAAGATTTTCAATAGGCGGAAAAATGTGTTCCATTTAAGTGAATTTTCCGCTAAATCGGAAAACCCTAGTGAATTTTCCGCTAAATCGGAAAACTCTAGTAAAAAAGAAGCCTAATTGTGCAGTCCATCGGCATTAATAATTAAAGGCGACAAAAAACAAATTATAAAAAGGCGGGGGCAGCTTTATAGTGAGAACTATTACTAGTTTAACAAATAAAGAAGCCTAAGCCATGTTTTATACTGTCATAAAACACGACGGGCATTTGAGAACACGAGGGAAATGTAGAAAACATGAGCCGCAGGCGAATGTTTTCTACATTTCTCGAGTGTTCTCAAATGCCCGGAGTGTTTTATGACAGTATAAAACATGGCTTAGGCTTCTTTCTTTGCTTTATGATATAGATTTTAGACACCGCGAGTGAAAAGTTTAATTAAAAATATGTACAACAAGAGCGAGTAACCAAAGATGAAAAGCAGAAAATAGTTTACGGGAAGACCAGAAAACTGACACAATTTCATTCAGTATTCGGCGTAAAATAAGGCTAAGCATTTCAGGTAAGTTTGTTACCTTTTAATCTTGATCTTGTCTTTTTGAACTTCGATAAACTTCACCGACTGCACCGAGTGCAATTTCGTCTCAGCATAATATAGTAGTCTCGATGACATCCGTCCCTTGCTTCGTTTGACTTGAACAAGGCGTATAATTTCCAGAAAAGCTATTGCTTCGGATATTCCCGTAAACCTTAATTGTTGTCACAATCAAGTTCCAGCATGAATAGACGATTTAAGAGGAGATTGTCGAAGAAAATCTTCGAAAGAAAACTCTCTCGCTCGCTTTCCTTGCGAGTTTCATTCAACTCAAGCAGTGGACACCGCGCCACAATTTTTCCCGCCTCACTTCGTTTACATCAAAATGAAATGTCCAGTGGATTTATACTTAAAAAGGAATTTAATAAAACAATTATTCCATTCGCCCTTGTTGGATACGAGTGGTTATAGCCAACGAACAGTCAACGACGCGCGAAGCACTCGAGGAAAGCTGACGAAAAACAATAAAACATGATTTTTCTATGTTTTATACTCTGATAAAACATAGGTTTTTAGCCAATCAGAGCGCGCGTAGACTACTATCTATATTATAAATTCCTATAATAAGGTATGTGTTACAAGAGAAATACGGTCATTTATTATATAAACATCAGTGGAATACCAGGAAATCTTTCGCGCGAAAAAGTCATATCTTCACACGTGAAAATAACATGTTATTTTCACATGTGAAGATATCGATTTCAAAACATTTTCTGACAAGTTTGCCCTGTTTCAATGCTGAATGAGCCAAAGTAAATCGATATTAAGTCGAAACATCTTCAGATCTTCACTGGCACCATATTCGGCAATCTTCGGATATCTTCGGAAATTTTCGGAAAAGTTCGGAAAAGGTTCGGAAACATTCGTACGACCTTCAGACAACATTTTGCAAACCATCGGAAATCTTCCGAAAATGGTCGGCAATCTTCGGAAAATCGTCAAAAACATCGTAATTAATAGTAGGTTTATATAATAAACAGAATATTACATGGTTGCTTGGAGATATGAAATTTATCTTCTCGTGTTCAAATCGATATCCCACTCGTTCGCTGCGCTCACTCGTGAGATATTGATTTGAACACTCGAAGATAAATTTCATATCTCTGCGCAACCATGTAATATCCTCTATTTATAATAATTCTTGAATTTGCGCTTCATGATCAGTTCCGGTGCGATGAAATCCCTACCCTTTTCCTAAGTTTTGAACGATTTTGGCATTTCGTTTACTTTACATACGTATTGCTTTGTCTGGCACTCGTATGTAAGTGAATTCAAAAAGGTGAGCTGCCCAGCTTCTTGACTTTTTTTGCTAGTAAATGGTTTTGTGCCTTACTTTTTCGTTGTGTGACAGTGAAATCCAGCAAAAATAAATGCTTTCTGACTGAGTAAACTGAGTGCCACCAAAATCGAAACAGAATTGGGGTGGGTTTCGGGGGAGGGGGGGGGGGGGTAGGAGGAGGATTGGAAAAGTAACAGGATAGAGGCCCGGGGGGGGGGTACTCCCTATAATGGCCTATACGGGGAGGCTCCGCCCGAAAGGGGTACCTTTTTCAGGCTCCAGGTATATAAAAGGGTAGGGATTTCACAAATTTAGGTATATGAAAGGGTAGGGAAATCTTTCATAATGATATTTTAAAAGGCCTTTACATTAAATATTTCGAGCAGACGCAACTTTTGGATTTATCGTCTTAATTTATTAAGCGCTTCATAAAAATGACAAGAAAACATCCCGTTTTAGGTAAATGTGATGTGCAGGTATATGAAAGGGGTGCCTTTTTGCAATAAAAGGTATACAAAAGGGGTACCTTTTTTTATCAAAATGGTATATAAAAGGGTAAGGGGTTGGATCTTCGGGCGGAGCCTCCCCGTACAAAACTTTTTCGAGTACCCCCCCCCCCCGGGGATAGAGGGCGACTGAATGGCTAAATCGCAGAATAACCCGCAACCAGCCGTAACCTTTTTAGTGCAAAAGTGGAAAGCACTGTTCGGCCATCCGTAATCTGCCCACGAACGGAACGGACCTCCGCCTCAACGGCAGGGTTGCTAGAAGATGCGAAAAAGGCTAACCCTTGTAATTCTAAGGTCCGAGCAAAAAGAGCCTACTAAAAGTAACCTGAGATCATGCCCTCCCTCCCTACTTACCACTCTCTCTCATCTTTGCAAGGGAAAAAACGCCTGATCGCAGGTTAACTAAACGAAGCCGTTTTCTCTCTTTTATTACAACTTTTTGCTATTCTGTTCTTCTACCACCGAATTTGGTAGACGCTCCAAAGCATTGTGTTTGTATAAGGGAATGCTGAATGCTACAAGAACTTTTTGATACACTAAGCTTGTGGATGTCCTTGTAATTTTTTCTCGTGTACTGCTATGGGCACGATTACTTTATGCTAATGTTAATGTTGCGTAAGCAGAATACGTACAAACTATTTTCAACTATTCAACTCTTGTGTTCGGTTATTACTTGTTAGCTGAGTTTGTACCACACTAAGCTAAGTAGCTGACAACGTACACGCATAAAAGTTGGGTGTTGCGGCTATTTCTTTTGTTGTTGTTGTTTTTTTTGTCTCTTAATATGTTAATGTTTTTCCCCACCTCTGCATGCTTTTATTTAGCTTCGTATGTAAATTTCGTCCCGAATATTTTGTTTTATCTTTTCCATATTCATTCGCTTCAGTGCATCGTTTAGTACGAGTGTTATTTTTGGATTCCCTGAACCTCGCATTTCCAGCATTTGGTAAGTCGTCTTAGTTCATTATATGATCTTGTATTTCGTCTACTTCAGTTCCTTGTTTTCTTTGGTCGGTTATTCTGTTGTAATTCATTTTATATTTACTTTCTTCTTTTTGAATACATTTGTTGGACAAGGTGAAGGAGTCTGTGTTTCGTAACGAAGCGGCCCTTCTCCTCTTCATTGGGCGTCCATCTTTGCCAAAGGATGAAGCGGCAAGGTATAAACTCACGGCGCGCGGAATGAAATCACTGGCAGCATGGTAAGTCATTTTTCAGACTGCGTTAGTTAACGTTTGACCAGCTTCTTTGAAGCTCTTATGAAATGTAATCGTTTAAACAACATGGAATTCGAAACGCCCCACAGCAAAAGTTCTATCGAAATGTGTCACAGCAGGGCTTAGTTATTTTATGACGTTTTGCCAAATAATCGCTCTCAAATAAAAAATAATGTTTGCAAAGAAATTGCTTCTATGGATCTAAATGCGAAAGCATAGCTTTATTCAACCAAATGTGTCTTTCGGGCGTTATAATTTCAACTTAAAAACAAACGATCACATCGCAAAACGGTTGTAGAATCTTCTTTACCTTTGGCTATCGGTACAGTCTTTTTTTTGTATCGCTGTATTATTACAATGTCCCTTCACTGTTTTTACCCGGTTACTTTCATATTTCACCGAATTTGGTGGCAATTTCCTATGCCAAAACTTGGCCAAAATCCGTGACACAATAAATTACTGAAGTGTTGCTCACTACCCAGCTAGGAGGTATTCAAAGCAAAGGTGTCAAATACGCCAAACATGAACGCGCAGTTATATTTCATGATTGAAAAAAATGAAATGATTTTTATAATGTCGAATCAAATGCTTATTTTCGCCTGAGGAAATACTTGGGTAAAACTTGATATTCATGCTCAAGTTGATGGCCGAATCTAACTAACAGTTCCCCGTATGATTGTGTTTAGCAAGCCCATATATTTTGTGAAAATGATAATTTTCTCTGTCTTCTCCCGTGTCCCCGAGGGGGGGGGGGACTCCCATATGATAGTGACGGGGATGCTCGTCGTCTCGCTTAGGGGTATAAATTTCGGACTTTGGGTCTCGCTTAGGGTGTTCTGGGGAAAATGCAAGAAAATGACAATATTCTTAGCCGTCAGGGTCTCGTTTAGGGTTGCACACGAAGAAATATACAGATATAAGTTCTTTTTCTCAGAATTTTGGTATCTTTTAGGGGTCTAAAATAGCTTGAGCCACGCCCAGATTGGTCTCTTTTAGGGGTTCTTTTCAAAATTTCCGACGAGCATCCCCGTCCCTTTAATATGGAAGTCCCCCCCCCCCGGGCCCGTGTCCCGACCATTTCACAAGTAAGAAAGACATTAAAGTGTACCTTACATGAATATTTTCTCTTGCTTTATTTGTCGCCTCCACAACAAGCAAGTTCAGTTTGTTAAGCCATCAGCCTAAATATTAATCGAACTTTTAAAGTTAACAAATTTAGCTCCATTGGCCCAAGTGGAATCCCGAAGCCGGATCGCAGCGTCTCTCATATTTACTGGTTCGTACTTTCTATGCTTAGTTTCCGACAATTACAGTCTGTAGTTCTAGTTTTTCATCGATGATGAAAAGCAATAACTTATTCAAGGCAATTAACCCTTTTCAGACGGGGTGGACTTTTGAGGCCCGCGCTGAGTTTGAACGCTTATAACTTTTTCAAGATTCAACCAAACACTGCCAAACTTTCTGAGTTTATCTAAAATTTGTCTGGAAATAAATTGGTAGATAGGATGTTGTGTCACGAACTTAAATTCACTATTGCAACGGCATTTGATAGGCATGCTTTCCAAAATTTGTCATTTTCGTGTTTCTACTTTAATGTAATTTATTTTTTACATTTTTACGGTTTTAAGCACAATTTTATTGATGTTCTGTACTTTGCAGTAATTTTGGGTGGTTTTTTGGCATTTTTGAAAAATTTTGAAATCCAAGATGGCGGCTGTTTTGACATCATGATGTTATTGTCACGTGATGTGACGTCATCATTCCCGGTCTGAACAGGGTTAAAGGAGCTACGTCTCGGGCATTTCGCAGATTTTCTGAAATGAGTGGTAGGCAATGAACTGAACTCATGAAAAACATTATCGTTGAACATCTAAAGAAAGATATAACCTTAATTTACGCATAGAGTTCAAACTTTGGCCATAAATATCAAATTTTTTTAGAAGACGCGCAGAAATTAAACATGCAACTTGAAAATTTTAACCTCTTTTATTTTAAGTTGCAATCCATTTCTATCTATCTGTCGTGACGTTTCGCTTGAATTAATATTCAAATATTCATAGATGCTTTGAACAAGCTGTTTTCATTGGTTGCTATGAACTCGCGACAATACTCATTATTCAGTCATGACGAAAATATGAGATTGATGAAAAATATGAAAGATCATGCCACAGACATGCACACTGTGCACATTTTTTTTGTCGCACCATTGACATCACTACCTACACTATTGAGTATTGGTTTTGCCTTTGCCTCCCTTTCCACGAAACAAATCTTGAACGACCATTGTTTTATTGTATCCAATCAGAAAGAGGCAGGGGAATAGCGTTTTCCCTTCGACACCACTTCTTGGTGCTATGCATTCCGACGGCTCAAAAAATTTGGATACCCGTGTTCGTTTGAGGGCTAGTTCTGGACCGTTTGACTAAATTTTCTATCAAATGATACGAGAAGATTCGTCAAGCCTTTCTCTTTTCTGGTGCGTAGTTTCAAAGCTGTGCGTTGTGATTTTTAGATTGAAAGTCGGCTTGGCGCTGGAGCTATTCCAGTTTGGAGCTGTTTGACTTTCCACCCTTTCCATATAATCAGATGTATAGTAAGCAGCGAAAGCAAAATATCCTTTAATCTACTCAAATTCACCATTTCGAGCAAAAAGAACGACACTACGCAAAAGGTAGGAAAACTTACGTTTATTCAGCATGAATTTGATCATGTTTTGCGCCATTATACGCAATTCTACAAACCGTTCGGTAATTTCCATACATTCTCTATAACTAGTAATAATCATGGATTAGCGGACTGCGTTCAAGACAATTTTGTGTGCCTTTTATTCGCCCGCTTTACACGATTGACCTCCAAAGACTCGAACACAAGCACATCGAAGAACATGGACAACTACGTTGTTTATGCGCTCCTTACTGCGCACGTAATTCATGTCGCAATAGTTAAGCGCGCGCTGATGGTCGCCGTTGCGTTAACTTCGCTTGTAGCTTTTAAATGGCTGGTAACCCCCGAAATTTTAGATGGACGACTTTCTCTTCCAATTTTTAGCAAATTGTAAGAAATTGAACAAAAATCAACGAGGGAAGTTTTAAAATTTTCAATTTTTCTGTCCACGCGGCATCGAATACTCACTGAATCCCGCTTTGTCGCAGCTGTTAGGCGGGTGCAAATGTGTCATCGCTAAATGATGAGATTTACTTTAAGAAACGTCACTAGCTGAATCAATTTCAATACTAAATCAATATAAACAATATTAGGAAGAGAAAATTGTATTTCAGGAATTTATTTGCAATATGTTTGGACTGAAAGAGACTGCAATCAAATTCAGTAATGAGACGCGAATTTTTTAGATTAAGGGTGGTCTTTTGGAAATCCAATCTCCGCAACAAATTCAGTGGCCCCCAATTTTATTACATTTCTGACATGGGTAACTCATTATCTCACAGTGGTGAAGGCTTTACAAAAAAAGCAATGTGGAAGACTTTCGCGCGGACGTACTTAACTTCAAAGCGACACATGAAATGACTCACTTGTTTTTCACTTTTTTCGAGTTCGATGGCTGAATTAAACTCTACTTCCCTGGATGATATGCTTTCCATGATATTTTCGGTATTATTTTAACTTTGGGTAAACGTTCCACGCATTAATTTTGTTTACTAAATTCAAATTCGACGCCATTTTGATATGCATGAGATTGAGGCCACCTGCATGAGGTCGAGGTCATTTGTAGCAGTCCAAAAAGTCTGAAATGGTTATCGGGCGATCGATGCCCGCGGGACTGAGCCAAAGAAACCGCGGGACTGACGTCGGACTAACGACGCGATTAGTATGCGTTCTCCTTCGTCGAACGCAAAAATGTAAATGTGCACTGTCTGCACACAAACAGTGTCTGTTTTCTTCGTTTGTTTCGCAAAAGTCAAACATTTACATTTGCTTTTCCATTAACTGTTAGTGAGGTTTCGTTTTGGATTTTGTCGAACGTAAACCCGTTACATTGGAAACAAAGCCCGCTTCATTGTATCTGTACAAGCAATACGATCGTGTCCTAAATAAAATAATTCTTTCACAATGTGAAGTTTGCAAAACGAGCCGTGTAAACAACCTTTTTGGTTTGGCAAGTGAATTTAAAGGATTGTTGCCATATGCATAGCTAATATATAGAGAATAATACATGGTTGTGCGGAAATATGAAATCTAACTTCAAATCGATATCTTATCGATACCGATTTGAACACGAAAAGGGCAGGCGCGCGTACGCTCATTCGATAACCATTTTCTTCGACTTCTGTGTTCTTCATGGGTTTACCCCAAATTTCCCAACCTATGGTGCTCCACTAGCGCACTTCGCACGCTGGAGCTCCGCTATTAAGGTGGCTGAACACAGTTTTCCGATCTTTAGAGTACCTGTCTTATACATTGCTTTCACGCCCAAACGATTGCAGTTGAATAGCATAAATTTCTCAGTTTACAAGATAGGCTATACCGCATACAGAAAGACCATGTTTTGTTACCATGGCAACCCAGCTAGTTAAAAATCAAACAAAAAATTTGAATTCGGCTCGGTTTCCGAAAATTCAGTCATTAGATTTTTTCATCGTTTGTGTACAACTAACTCGAAAAAATTCTGAGATTTTAACACTGAAGTAGTAAAGTTTTAACAGAGGGAATTTTTATTTTTTGCAGCTTTATGTTTTATCGTAATTTAATTTGACTTTTTTGTGATCAACAGTTTCATTGCTTTTAAAAGTACAGCCTTGCAAAAGCATGTTAAAATTCTAATGACGGGTTTGTTAGAAATCGTGCTATCGCAGCTTTTTGATCAACTGCACATGCGCAGTATGTAGTTTTGTTTGTTGTCCCATTTGTCTCAAAGCCTTGAGCGCGCGCGCACAGACTCAAACCAGGAGAGTCGCCTAATCACCCCGCCCCTTGCGAGTACCCCGCGAGAGTAGGCTTTGGTAGATTCTGCTCCTAAAAGTGGCATATTATGCTACTAACAGTGCTCAAAATTTTGCCAAATGATGCAAAAATTATGCCAGATTTCCCAAATTATGCTTCTGATTTCCGAAATTATGCTCACAAAATGACGTAGATTCTGTACATAGAGGTGCGCAATAACGACACCAAATTATGATGTTTTTCAAATAAACTGTTGTTGTAAATTTATTTGTTTTTATGGCAGTTTGTCACGGCCGTCAGCTGTCCAAATTAGCTGCTCGCATCTCTGAACCGTTTGTAAAATGCCTCCAACGACTTAACAATCACAATTGTATAGCTAAAACAGGCATTGCAAGAACAAACTACCTAAATTTCATTTATTTCTGTAGAAAGTACACCATATTTACTACATTTTATGAATTTAATATGCTACAAAAAGTGCTTAAAATTGCTAATTATGCCGTGGCAGTGCTCGTTTCACAAATTATGCTTTTTAGCTCCAATTATGCCAAAAATTATGCTAGCACAATCTACCAAAGCCTACGCGAGAGTCCCGCGAGAGGTGAGATTATAGCATTTGAAGGCTTGGTAACAAAACCATACCACCTTTGACATTCAGGCAAGTAAACATGGCCGCATTTGCTGAATGAAATTTTACTTTATTCCCGTCCATTTGAAAGTTGGAACTCCAAGTTGGGGACCGGTCATAATTTATCTCCTGGGAGGGAGCTGAGGGTTTTGGGATAAACATGGTAAAATTTATGTGATCCCCCCTTTAAATGTTATTCCATGAAGTGATCCCCCCTCATTACTATTGATAACTTTCGTGATCCCCCCCCCCCCCCTCCCGCCGATGTCTTTGCACCCATACTCCGGCAGTTATCAGTTATGGAGCCCTGGCAAAAATATCTTCTGCCAAACCAACACTCTACGAAATTGAAGGTTTTTTTAACAGCGTTGCCAACAGATTTACGAGTTTGTGTTTCGTCGCAAGTAATCTGGGTTCAGGAACTAGCTGCTTGAACAATAGCAAATGCGATTGGCGCTGAACTTGATAAGATAGAAGAGCTGTCAAACATTGTGAATAATTTTCTAAAGAGTGAGAAATTTAATAAGTTCATTTTAGGCATACTAAATAGTTGCATTCGGAGGCGATGAGTTCGCCTATTAAGAAAAAACACAAAGACGAATCACTGCGCTGCACACGGAACCTCAGTCCGCTCCTACAGGTTTACAAAAGCGCGGATCGACCCCCAGGAGAGGTGACAAATGCTTCATGTTTAACAAACATGCTACAGTCACAATGTTTCAGCTATCAGGAGTTATGGTTCACAATTTAGAATTCCCCTGTCATTTACAAAGATGAATATAAGCTAAGCATGTTTTAAAGGATAAATATAAACGTGTTAACACAAAACGTTCTCGATAAAAATTGAAATGTGCACATTCCCCAGTATGACAGTTTCCGTTTTATAAATAAAGTTATGTAAGAACAAATTGAGACCGCAAATGCAATCATCTCCCAGTAGAAAAGGCGCGTTTATTTTGTACGCTCTTAAACTTGCATTATACACACAAATTTGAGTGGTCATGCATCTGAATCCTTCCAAAATCTTTAGTGATCCTCCCTTTAGGGCTCTCAGTTACGACCGATCCCCCCTTCTGTTCATTTATAATTCAAGTGTTCCCCCCCCAAAAAAAATCCTCTGCTCCCCCCCCCCCCCCAGGCGATAAATAATGACCGGTCCCATATGTTTTTTTTAAAACATTGTGAATTTTGCAAATTGATATGCAAGGTTTTTGGACCGAAAATAGTTTCAAGAGATGGTTCTCAAGGCATTAGAATTGATCGTAAACATGGTGATTATGGAAATCTCACGCGGCCATGAGAAGGTCAGTCAGATCGCTTTTTCAGTTTTCTTCTGACCGGAGCTACTCATTTCGAGAGGGTTTGCACATTTCTTTAGAAGTCATAACCAATTAAACAAAGGTACCGGACGTCTATCTTTTTTGAAGTGTTTGTTTTGTTCTGTTTTATTGCATAAACTCTTAAGTGTAAATAACTGATTTCAATCGATGAATTACACTGTTTACAAGCGAGCAATTTTGTTTTTACTGTGTCGCTTTCTTGTTTTCTATCGTTATTTTGCAGCTCTTGATTTATTACCACTCGGGCTCTAAAATTTATACTAAAAAAATTATTGCCCTCAGGCTCTGTGATCATCGTTGAACAAGAAGCTCTTAGAGCTAAAAACTGCGCTGGTCACGTGACCACCCTAGAGGAGCCATGTAGGGGATAATTTTTTGTAACAGATTTAAAGTTTTCATGGTTGACTAGTTCCAACCAACTGGAATTAATTATTTTTCTTATATGCTTATGCTGGCAAAATTCCCACAATCCTGATCCGTGAAACCAGATAATCTATAAAATAAGCATCCAGTGTTGTATCGAATTCCTGTTTAAGCATTGAAAAAGAAACTTCAAGCAGTTTATAATCGGGCGGTTAGTGTTTGACCACTTCTTTTCAGTTCTTTTTTTAAATTGGCTAGAAAGGTACGGCGCAGCACAGTAAAAACATCTTTAGAAAAGCTGTCACTTGAGAGACACACAAGTCGTGTTTGCGTGAGTCACGGAGTGTGCGTGAGCTAAATTTCCTTCAGCGCATCATCTCTTGCCTTAAACCACATGCCTTGCCGGATAAATTCCTGCTTATGCATGCAAATATTTATTTTGTTACAAATGTTGAATAAAATAAACCCAAACCAGTTGAATGACATTAAAAGGGAGTCCATTTTACGCCAATAACAAGTAGACTGAGGCCATCCCGTTGTATTTCTCCATTTAGCGTCGTCCGACGACTCAAGTCCGAGTTTTGCACCAGTCGATCAATGCAAGAAGTTTGCGTAAGCTGGAGTATCGAACCGAAATTTCCCTGATTACGTCGTCTCTTTTTTGATCCACATGCATAAACAAATTCCTGTCTGGGCTTGCAAATATTTATTTTTTCTGAATCTTACATAACATACACTCAAACCACTTGAATGGCATAAATTTCGGTTAACATTAAAGAAGTTTAAAAATCAACTTCTTGAAGTTTTTGCAAAATAGCAGTTAAAACTGCTATTTTGCAAGAAAAGCACAGCTTTCAGTGTCATTTGCAAAGTCGCGAGATTTAAAGCACGTAAATAGAGAATCATAATAATAATAATAACTTTATTATCGTGTCAAACTGTAGTAGCTGAGGGGAAAGGTCCCCTCTACTAATTGTGGACACCTAACCTGCCTAACTAAAAACGTAATTAATATATATGACTGAATTTTTGAAAACGTGGTCTCCGGTTGAAGCAAAACTTTTTCGCCTGTCGCCTGGCGATAGCCAGGGGTCAGGCCAGCCTGGTGCTCAAAAAAGCAGGGGGCTTGGTATCTTAAAGGATTTTGGCATGCAGCCCAGACTCCAGGCTACAGGGTGGTACCATGCCAAGCAGCAGGTCTCATAACCCAAGGGGGTGGGGTGGGTGCAAAAAGTGGACACTTGGGCTAAAAAACAGATTTGTTTTTTTGGTTTTCTCAGCAGAACTGGCCTGGTTAGGCTACAAGGTTAGGTTGCGGCAGTGATCCAGCTGGGCAAAACTCAGGTGAGTGTGTTTATTCACCAGTGACTGCTTGACTTCCCTTGATTGACTGACAAAGCCTATAATTTTCTTGGTAAAGTGCCAGTGAGGGGTTTGTGTTGTTGACCCGGTTTTCAAAAATGCAGACATATGTTGGCAGGGAATGGCTGCCTCCAGCTAGCTGTGGCTTCCCGTTAGCCAGGCTTGGGCACCGGGGAAGTCAGCTGGGCAAACAGTGATTGTCAGTGCAATTCCAGACATTCCTACCATGCCAAGCAGCAGGTCTCATAACCAAGGGGGGTGGGGTGGGTGCAAAAAGTGGACACTTGTGCTAAAAAACTGATTTTTGGGTTTTTTGTGGTTTTCTCAGCAGAACTGGCCTGGTTAGGCTACAAGGTTAGGTTGCGGCAGTGATCCAGCTGGGCAAAACTCAGGTGAGTGTGTTTATTCACCAGTGACTGCTTGACTTCCCTTGATTGACTGACAAAGCCTGTGATTTTCCTGGTGAAGTGCCAGTGAGGGGTTTGTGTTGTTGACCCGGTTTTCAAAATTGCAGACATATGTTGGCTGCCTCCAGCTGGCTGTGCCTTCCCGTTAGCCAGGCTTGGGCACCGGGGAAGTCAGCTGGGCAAACAGTGATTGTCAGTGCAATTTCAGAAATTGCCTGCCAACATATGACTGAATTTTTGAAAACGTGGTGCGCTGCTGTCTTTCTTTTTATATCTTTCAGGTTGGTGCGCTGCCGTCTTTTTTTTTATATCTTTCAGATTGGCGCGCTGCTGTCTTTCGTTTTATATCTTTCAGGTTGGTGCGCTGCTGTCTTTGTTTTTATATCTTTCAGGTTGGTGCGCTGCTGTCTTTCTTTTTCTATCTTTCAGGTTGGTGTGCTTTCTCCCTCTGGCTCTCTTCTTTTTCTTGTGCCGGGACGCCCGTTACTCTCTTTGGATCTTCTGCTCTCGCTTCCTGTCCGTCCTCTGCTGGCTCTTTTCCTCCCGGTGCTCCTCCCCATCTCTCGCCCCGGCTTTCCTCTTCTTCTTTTCTCTTTTTTTTCTTTTTTTTTTTGTTTTCTTCTCCCTCCTCTCTTTTTTTTGTTTGTTTTTTTCTTTTTTTTTTTTTTGGTTTCTTTCTGTTTTTTGTCTGTTTGTTTTGGGTTCTGTTTTTTTGTTGTTTTTATTTCTGTGTTGGGGGGGGGGGTTGTTTTTTTTGTTCTGTTTTTTGTGTTGTTTTGGTTTTGGTGTGTTTTGTTTTTTTTGTGTTGTTTTTGGTGTTTTTCTCTTTGGGGCCTCTCTTTTTTCTTTGTTCTCTTTTTTTCCGTTTTTTCTCTCTCTTTGGTGTCTTCTCCCTTCTCCTTTCTCTTTTCCTCCGTCTTTCGTTCTTGGTGGGTTGGTGTGGGGTGTGTGGGGGTCTGGGTGTCTTTTTTTTTTTTTTTTTGTTGGACTTGGGGGGGTCGCTCTTTGTGTGGACTTCTGGGTGGTCTCTGTGTTGCCTCCCTGATCCTCCCCTCTCTGGTGCCTCTGGGTCTGGGTGTTCTGGCTGTGCGTCTCTCTGTTTCGTCCTCGGTGGTCTGGTGCTCTTGTGGCGGCCTTCTGGGTTGGGTCGTCTCTTGCTGCTGGGGGGGTCGTCTGGTTTGGGTTGGGGGTTGTTCGTGGTCTTTGGTTTGTCCCTAGGCTTCTTCTGTTGTGCCGGCCGTGTTGACTGCCGTCTTCTCTTTCGGGGTTGTCCTTCGTGCGCCTCTGGCTGGTCCCTGGGTCTCGCTGTGTTGGGTGGCCTCGTTGTGTCTCTCTCTGGGGTGGCTGTGGGTTGGCCGGCGGCTGTCTTTGACTGTCTCGGGGCTTGGGCGGTGTCTGTGGCTCTGTGCTGGGCGGTCTGTCTGGGGGTGTGGCCTGGGTGGGGTGCTGGGTGGGGGGTGCGGGGTTGTGCTGTCTGTGTCCTCCTTCTTGCTTGTCGCGTGCCTCGTTGTTTTTGTGGGGTTTGGGGTTTTTTTCTTGTGTCGTCTCCGTCCCCCTGCCTTCTCCCTGACGCTGGCCTTCTGCTGCTGTGTGGGGGGCCTCCCTCCCCCCTCCGTTCTGTCTGTTGATTTCTGGTCGGCTTCTTTGGCTTGGCTGGTGCTTTGGACCCACTTTCTCCTGGGCTCCGACCTCCCGGCCGCACCTCCCTCGTGGGTCCCTCCCTGCTGCCTCTTCGTGGCTGCTGCCTGAGCGCTTGTTGCTCCTTCCTGCGTGGCGGCTTCGGGAGGAGAGGGGGTTCGGCTGGGGCGGGGCGCGGCCATCGGGGGGGGGGCCCTCCCTGACCGTCCCCTTTGCTCCCCTCTGTCTCTGGCTGTCTCTTGTGCGTTCTCCGTGTCCCCCTCTCTTCTTTGCTCTTGTGTCTCTCTCTTCCCCTCTCGTTGCGTTCGTTCTGCGGCCTTCGCGTTGTTCGCCCCTACCTTTCCCCCCTGCTCTTCTCCTTCGTGTTGTTTCTCCTCCGCTTCTTCCCGCTTCCGCCTTCTCTGCTTTGGTTGGGACGCCATCTTCGTTGTGCTCATCTGACTGTCTTTCTCTCTCTCCTTCTTCTACGTCGCGTGCGGCGTCCCCCCCCCTCTCCCTTCCCCTCTCCTCCCCTCTCTTCCCTCCTCCCTTCTCCTTCCCCTTCGCCCGGCGTGTGTTCCTTCTCCTGGTGGACTCCCCCCTCTCCCTCCATCCCCTCCCCCACCCCTCCCTGACTCGACTGTCCTCCCTGCCCTGGGACGCTCTTCGTTCCCTCCTCCCCCCCCCCCCCCCCCCCCGCTCGCCTCCCTTCGCCTCCTTCCCCTCCGCTGCGCGGATCTCCGGTCGCCCGTCGGCTCTGCGTCCTCCTGCTCCCTCGTCCCTCGTCATCGCCGGGCCTTGTCCCCCTTTGCTTCTTCCTGCAGCTCCTTGGGGGCTCTGGGGCTTTCGTGGCTCTGCCTTCCCGCTCCCCCCCCCCCCTCTCCTCCCTCGTGCGCGTCTCCGCGACGGCGGTCGTTCTTTCTTTTGTCTTTTGTTGTGGTGTCCTGTGAGTTCTTGTTTTCTTGTTTGTCTTTTGTTGTGTTGTGCTTTCTGTTGTCTTTTGCCTCTTTGTTGTTTCTTTTTTTTTTCTTCTTGTTCTTTTTTTTTTTTCCTTTTTTCCTTCTTTCGTTTCTCGTCGTCTTTCTTTCGCTTCTCTTCCCTCTTTGGTTCTCGCTTTTCACGGTGGTCGGCTTTCCTCTGCGCTTTTCGCTTTCTTGCTCGTCTCGCTCGTTTCGGCTGGCTTCTTTGGTGTGAGGGGTCTGTTCGTTGCTGTTCTGTTTGTGATTGACTCCTGTGCGTTGCCTGTTCTTTTTTGTTGTTTTTTCTGCTGTTTTTCGAGTCCTGCGCTGGCGTGACTTTTTTCCTCTGCTCTCGACGGGTCATTGACGGGATATCTCGCAGGCGACTTCTGTCTCTCTTGGACTCAGTCGGTGTGGCGGTTGGGTGTGTTTGTCCCACTGACTCCTGGCCTCTGTTCTTTCTTTCTTGTCGTGCGCTTTTTCTTTTGGTTAGCTGTCTTTTGAGTCTTTCCTGTTGTGCATCTTGGGGGAGGGTAGTGTCTCTGCCTTTTTTTTCGCTCTCTGTGTTCTTTTTTTCTTGGTGGGGCGTATTCGGCGCCTTCTCTTCTCCTTTCTCCCCTTTTCCTTTTTTCTTCTTTGGTTTTGGTTTTTTTTTTCTTTGTTTTGCACTTGTGACTTCTGTTTTTTCCCTGTTCTGCTTGCTTAGTCTCCGTCCCTGGTCTGTCTCTCTGGGGTGGTGTGTCCCTCGTCCGCTGGGGTGCTGTGCTCGTCCTCTCCAGGTGTATGGTACTGGCTTACCTGGCGGGGGGTCCCTGCGTGTGATCTCATCGGGGTGCTCTCCAGTTGCTGCTCTTCTCTGGCTCTCCTGCTTTTCTATTTTTTCTTTTTCTTTTTTCTTTCTGTTTGTTTTGGTTTTTTCTTTTTTCTTTTCCGTGTTCTTTTGTTTCCTCCTTTTTTCTCCTTTGTCCCTTCTGGGCTTTTTTGCTTTGTGGCTGGGAGGTCTCTTTTTCCCTTTTTCTCTGTCTCTCTGTTCTGCCTTTGTTCCTGTCGTTCTTTTCTCTCCTTCTTTTCCTTGTTGTGTTCTTCTGCCTTTCTGAGATTTCTGTCTTGTCTCTTTTTTGTTGTTGTGTTTTTTTGCTGCTTTGTCTTCTGCTTCTCTCGTCCCTCTATTCGTGACTCTTTGGTTTTGATTTCTGAGTTCGTTGTCTCTCTCTTTGTTTTCGCTGATTTTTTCGTTCGTTCTGTTCTGGGATTTTTTGTCTTTTTTTGATTCTCTGTGCTCCTTCTCTGTGTTTTTCGGGCTCTTTTTTCTTCTGTCTCTTCTCTCTGTTTCTCTCCTCTCTGTCCTTTCTGTTTCTTTCTTCGTATCGTGGTTCTTTTTTTGTTTGCTTTCCTCTATCGTGTTGTGTGGTCCTCTGTGAGTTTGATTTGTTTTGGTGTATCTGTGACATCGGCCGCACTGGATGAGCGCGGGGGATTTGCTTTTTGTGTCTTCCCATACTCCACGATGTCCATGATGCTCTCGGTACTGATGGTCGCCTCGTAGTTCTGTGGCAGATTGACTTTTTGATTCTTTGCGTGGTTGGGTTGCTGGACCTTGGGCTGTGTTCTGATCGTTGTTTGAGGTTGGTTTTTCGGGTGCGGTCGGGATCCTCACCGCAACCTTCCATTGTCGGCGGTTCGACTTGGCCACTTGTGGGGGGCCTCCCCTCCTCCCTCCTCCCGTGTGGCTCGTCCTTCTGTTCTTCTTGTTCTCTGTTGTCGTGTGTCTCTCTTTTTTCCCAGTGTCACTCTTGCTTCCACTTGCTGAGCTCTTGTGTGCGGAAGACATCAAGAGACTTTGTGGCCTACACGTGTCTGTCCGTGACCTGGTCTGCTTCTCGTGCGGGCGTTCTTTCTGTGATCGGGTTCCAGGATTCTGTGGTCTTTGTGCGGTCTGTTTTGTTTTGTCGTCTGTGCTTTCCGGTTTGCGGCAACTGGACATGTCTGCTGTGGCTTGTGTCCACCCTGCTGGGTTCCCCTGTGCGTCTGCTGTAGTTTTGTGTCTTCGGGTTCCTGTGAGCGCTTGCGCGGCCTTTCTGGGGTCTTGTCTGCGCGGCTGTGTCGCACCCTCGGACGCGGTGTCGTACTGGCTGGCCGCTTCGGGCTCCGCCACTTGGGGGATAGATGGCGCTTTGGGCTCGCTCTCGCGACGTGGACGTGGATGTGGCTGTGTCTTCTGTTGTGACCGGCATGTGGTTGTGATGGGGTTGTGGCGTCGGGTCTGGCCCGCCGCTGGCCGCTTTTCGTCGGCCGTTGTGGCTGTCCGCTTCGAGTGTCCGTGGCTTCGACTTGCGCTCCGTGCTTGTCGTGTGTCCGCCTGGTCGTTTTTGGTTTTTTCCCTTGGGGGCGGCACCTCTCCCTCATGCTGAGTGCTAGCCGTGATGTGCTCCTCGGTGTCCCCTGTGCCTCGCTCCTGGTGGCTGATCCTCTCTCTGCTGCGCGGACTCTGGTTTTGCTTTTCTTGTGTCTTTCTCTTCCGGCGGGATCCTCCTTCTTGCCGGGATGCGCCTTCGCGTCTCCCCGTCCTGCTTCTTGTGTGTGCACGCGCTTGGTGGCGTTTTCGGTGTTTTCTGTTTTCCCTGCGTGTTGTTTTTCTGTCGTCTTCCCTTTTCTCTCTCTCTCTCGCTCTGTGCTGTTCCTTCTTTCTCTTTCTCTGTTCCTCTGTCTTTCCTTTTTCTTGTTCTCTCTTTTCTCTTCTTGTCCTCGGTTCTCTTGCTTCTCTCTGTCTCTGCCTCCCCTCCTCCCTCGTTGGGGCGTCCCGTGACCTGGCTCTCTTTGCCTGGTCTTCCCCTTCTGTCGTCGGTCGACTGTTCTGGTCCCTCTCTTCCTCTCGGTGTCCAGCTCTGTCCTGGTGCTCTTCTCTGTGGGTCTTGCCTTCCTGTCTGGCTTCTCGCTGTTATCTCGTGTGCGCTCCTCGTCCCTTTCGACTTCCTTCTCCTGGACTCCGTGCTTCCTCATCGTGTCACTCGTGCACTCTTGCGGTGACCCTCCTGACTGCGTCTGCGGCTCTTCCCGGTATCTGCTTCTTCTGCGGTGCTCCGGGGGCGGTCGTCCTTCTTGGTGGGTCCCCGCTCCGGTCTGGGTCTCGCTGTCCTGCCGTGCGGTGGGTCGTCGCGTCTCTGCCCTCGCGTCGTGGCCTTCTGTGGCAGTTCTCCTCTCGCGCTTGCGGGTGTGAGTGGTGGGGCGCTGTCCTGATTCTGTGGCCTCTCGGGGCTCCGCCTCGCTCTTGCTGGGGGGGTGGGACTTCGCTGTTCCACTCCCCTGTGTGCGACGGTGGACACTTTGTTTGTGCTGGCTCTCAGGTCCCCTTCCTCGTTCAGAGGTTCCTGAGCCTCATCTGCGGACCTGCTGCTGTCTGGCCACTGGCGACGTCCCACTTCCTCTGGTCGTCGACTGCTGCGCTCGCGTTCTCTTGACTCTCTGTGCTTTCCCTCCTGCCGTCTCTCGGGCCACTTCTCGTGGTCTTCGCTCCGGGGTGCTCTCGTCTCGTGTGCTGTCTCTTGGCCCCTTCGGTGTCTCGCTCGTCTCGTGGATCCTGTTCTGCTGTTCTCCTCGTGAGATCTGCTTCTCCGGCCCTGATTCCATCCACGACGGCACTCGGATCTCCTCCCCACGCCACTCTCCTTCCCGCTTGTCTGTTCGTGAGCTGTCGATTGGGATCTCGTCTGCGTCTGTTCCGGTCTTCCTGCTGTGGCGACTCTGGTGACACATCATTCGACGAGCTGTCTCGCTGTGATGGTCCATCTGCTGTTCGTTGGTCAGTCCACCATGGAGAGCTTCATGTGCGTCGAGTGATCGCCTGGCGTTCCGTGGCCTGGTCGTGGACTGCGGACTGTGCTCCCCGTCACTGATGGCACCTCGCTTCGGTTCTCGCTCTTGTTCTCGCCTGCGGCACGTCTGTCCGGGTGACTGTGGCCTTGGGAGGTCTGCACCCTGTCGGGGGCCTCCACGGGCCCACCAACTGCTCCCTTCTCCTTCCTGCGTGCGGCCTGCTCTGGCGATCCATGCTCTCTGGTCTGACCGGGAGGTGATCCACGTGCTGGGTTCGAGGCTTCTCGCGCTGACTGCTGATCGGGAGGGGGCGTGGGAGATTGCGGCGGTGTGCTCACTCGGTGGTGGGACCAGATGCTCGTCGGGCCCTCTGCGTCCTCTTCTCTCTCCACTCTCTGTTCTCTGGCCTCTCCTCGCTTCACTCACCTGGGGACTGAGGATTGGGTCACTGGGGAACTTCATGTGGACTCTGGTTTCGCGACGACTGTCCTGGGTGGGTGGCCGCTCGGTTCTGCGCCCTCCGGATGGGTGGGTTGACCAGTCTCTCCCGGGCCATTCGTCTCCTGATGCGTAGGGCGCGTCTTCGGGGCATGATGCGATCGGCGTTCGTTCCGGCCGAGGCTGGGGGCCTGCGCTCCGTCATGCCCGTCCTGTGCGCGCGCCTCTGCACTCTCCTGATTTGTCTGTGGTGACGTCACTCTCTTTTCTTGTCTGTGGTGACGTGGCAGCGCAGATGCTGCGTGCCATCTCGCTGGTGCACCATGTTTTTCGTGCTGTCGTTCTCCCAGTCCCTCGCTGGTTCTGTTCGTTGTCTTCGCTCTGGCTGGTGGTCGGTGTCCTCGACTGGACCCTCGACTCCGCTCGTTCCGCTGTCCTCTGGCTTTCCTTCGGTGCTTCTGCTGTTCCTCTCTCTCTCCCTGGTCCTCCTCGGGGTGGCCTCTCGTTCCTCCGTCGTGGCGGCCTCCTCTTCTCTGGCTCCTTCTGTGCAGCACGTCAACGCTCGCCCACGCACCACGCTGTCATTCTTTTTATATCTTTCAGGTTGGTGCGCTGCTGTCTATCTTTTTATATCTTTCAGGTTGGTGCGCTGCTGTCTATCTTTTTATATCTTTCAGGTTGGTGCGCTGCTGTCTTTGTTTTTATATCTTTCAGGTTGGTGCGCTGCTGTCTTTCTTTTTCTATCTTTAAGGTTGGTGCGCTGCTGTCATTCTTTTTATATCTTTCAGGTTGGTGCGCTGCTGGCTATCTTTTTATATCTTTCAGGTTGGTGCGCTGCTGGCTATCTTTTTATATCTTACAGGTTGGTGCGCTGCTGTCTATCTTTTTATATCTTTCAGGTTGGTGCGCTGCTGTCTATCTTTTTATATCTTTCAGGTTGGTGCGCTGCTGTCATTCTTTTTATATCTTTCAGGTTGGTGCGCTGCTGGCTATCTATTTATATCTTTCAGGTTGGTGCGCTGCTGTCATTCTTTTTATATCTTTCAGGTTGGTGCGCTGCTGGCTATCTTTTTATATCTTTCAGGTTGGTGCGCTGCTGGCTATCTTTTTATATCTTACAGGTTGGTGCGCTGCTGTCTATCTTTTTATATCTTTCAGGTTGGTGCGCTGCTGTCTATCTTTTTATATCTTTCAGGTTGGTGCGCTGCTGTCTTTCTTTTAATATCTTTCAGGTTAGTGCGCTGCTGTCTTTCTTTTTATATCTTTCAGGTTGGTGCGCTGCTGTCTTTCTTTTTATATCTTTCAGGTTGGTGCGCTGCTGTCTTTGTTTTTATATCTTTCAGGTTGGTGCGCTGCTGTCTTTCTTTTTCTATCTTTCAGGTTGGTGCGCTGCTGTCATTCTTTTTTATCTTTCAGGTTGGTGCGCTGCTGTCTATCTTTTTATATCTTTCAGGTTGGTGCGCTGCTGTCTATCTTTTTATATCTTTCAGGTTGGTGCGCTGCTGTCTTTGTTTTTATATCTTTCAGGTTGGTGCGCTGCTGTCTTTCTTTTTCTATCTTTCAGGTTGGTGCGCTGCTGTCATTCTTTTTATATCTTTCATGTTAGTGCGCTGCTGTCTGTCTTTTTATATCTTTCAGGTTGGTGCGCTGCTGTCATTCTTTTTATATCTTTCAGGTTGGTGCGCTGCTGGCTATCTTTTTATATCTTTCAGGTTGGTGCGCTGCTGGCTATCTTTTTATATCTTACAGGTTGGTGCGCTGCTGTCTATCTTTTTATATCTTTCAGGTTGGTGCGCTGCTGTCTATCTTTTTATATCTTTCAGGTTGGTGCGCTGCTGTCTTTCTTTTAATATCTTTCAGGTTAGTGCGCTGCTGTCTTTCTTTTTATATCTTTCAGGTTGGTGCGCTGCTGTCTTTCTTTTTATATCTTTCAGGTTGGTGCGCTGCTGTCTTTGTTTTTATATCTTTCAGGTTGGTGCGCTGCTGTCTTTCTTTTTCTATCTTTCAGGTTGGTGCGCTGCTGTCATTCTTTTTTATCTTTCAGGTTGGTGCGCTGCTGTCTATCTTTTTATATCTTTCAGGTTGGTGCGCTGCTGTCTATCTTTTTATATCTTTCAGGTTGGTGCGCTGCTGTCTTTGTTTTTATATCTTTCAGGTTGGTGCGCTGCTGTCTTTCTTTTTCTATCTTTCAGGTTGGTGCGCTGCTGTCATTCTTTTTATATCTTTCAGGTTGGTGCGCTGCTGTCTATCTTTTTATATCTTTCAGGTTGGTGCGCTGCTGTCTATCTTTTTATATCTTTCAGGTTGGTGCGCTGCTGTCTTTCTTTTAATATCTTTCAGGTTAGTGCGCTGCTGTCTTTCTTTTTATATCTTTCAGGTTGGTTCGCTACTGTCTTTCTTTTTATATCTTTCAGGTTGGTGCGCTGCTGTCTTTCTTTTTCTATCTTTCAGGTTGGTGTGCTGCTGTCATTCTTTTTATATCTTTCAGGTTGGTGCGCTGCTGTCTATCTTTTTATATCTTTCAGGTTGGTGCGCTGCTGTCTATCTTTTTATATCTTTCAGGTTGGTGCGCTGCTGTCTTTGTTTTTATATCTTTCAGGTTGGTGCGCTGCTGTCTTTCTTTTTCTATCTTTAAGGTTGGTGCGCTGCTGTCATTCTTTTTATATCTTTCAGGTTGGTGCGCTGCTGGCTATCTTTTTAAATCTTTCAGGTTGGTGCGCTGCTGGCTATCTTTTTATATCTTACAGGTTGGTGCGCTGCTGTCTATCTTTTTATATCTTTCAGGTTGGTGCGCTGCTGTCTATCTTTTTATATCTTTCAGGTTGGTGCGCTGCTGTCATTCTTTTTATATCTTTCAGGTTGGTGCGCTGCTGGCTATCTTTTTATATCTTTCAGGTTGGTGCGCTGCTGTCATTCTTTTTATATCTTTCAGGTTGGTGCGCTGCTGGCTATCTTTTTATATCTTTCAGGTTGGTGCGCTGCTGGCTATCTTTTTATATCTTACAGGTTGGTGCGCTGCTGTCTATCTTTTTATATCTTTCAGGTTGGTGCGCTGCTGTCTATCTTTTTATATCTTTCAGGTTGGTGCGCTGCTGTCTTTCTTTTCATATCTTTCAGGTTAGTGCGCTGCTGTCTTTCTTTTTATATCTTTCAGGTTGGTGCGCTGCTGTCTTTCTTTTTATATCTTTCAGGTTGGTGCGCTGCTGTCTTTGTTTTTATATCTTTCAGGTTGGTGCGCTGCTGTCTTTCTTTTTCTATCTTTCAGGTTGGTGCGCTGCTGTCATTCTTTTTTATCTTTCAGGTTGGTGCGCTGCTGTCTATCTTTTTATATCTTTCAGGTTGGTGCGCTGCTGTCTATCTTTTTATATCTTTCAGGTTGGTGCGCTGCTGTCTTTGTTTTTATATCTTTCAGGTTGGTGCGCTGCTGTCTTTCTTTTTCTATCTTTCAGGTTGGTGCGCTGCTGTCATTCTTTTTATATCTTTCAGGTTGGTGCGCTGCTGTCTATCTTTTTATATCTTTCAGGTTGGTGCGCTGCTGTCTATCTTTTTATATCTTTCAGGTTGGTGCGCTGCTGTCTTTCTTTTAATATCTTTCAGGTTAGTGCGCTGCTGTCTTTCTTTTTATATCTTTCAGGTTGGTTCGCTACTGTCTTTCTTTTTATATCTTTCAGGTTGGTGCGCTGCTGTCTTTCTTTTTATATCTTTCAGGTTGGTGCGCTGCTGTCTTTCTTTTTATATCTTTCAGGTTGGTGCGCTGCTGTCTTTCTTTTTATATCTTTCAGGTTGGTACGCTGCTGTCTTTCTTTTTATATCTTTCAGGTTGGTGCGCTGCTGTCTTTCTTTTCATATCTTTCAGGTTGATGCGCTGCTGTCTTTCTTTTTATATCTTTCAGGTTGATGCGCTGCTGTCTTTCTTTTTATACCTTTCAGGTTGGTGCGCTGCTGTCTTTCTTTTTATATCTTTCAGGTTGGTCCGCTGCTGTCTTTCTTTTTATATCTTTCAGGTTGGTGCGCTGCTGTCTTTCTTTTTATATCTTTCAGGTTGGTGCGCTGCTGGCTATCTTTTTATATCTTACAGGTTGGTGCGCTGCTGTCTATCTTTTTATATCTTTCAGGTTGGTGCGCTGCTGTCTATCTTTTTATATCTTTCAGGTTGGTGCGCTGCTGTCTTTCTTTTCATATCTTTCAGGTTAGTGCGCTGCTGTCTTTCTTTTTATATCTTTCAGGTTGGTGCGCTGCTGTCTTTCTTTTTATATCTTTCAGGTTGGTGCGCTGCTGTCTTTGTTTTTATATCTTTCAGGTTGGTGCGCTGCTGTCTTTCTTTTTCTATCTTTCAGGTTGGTGCGCTGCTGTCATTCTTTTTTATCTTTCAGGTTGGTGCGCTGCTGTCTATCTTTTTATATCTTTCAGGTTGGTGCGCTGCTGTCTATCTTTTTATATCTTTCAGGTTGGTGCGCTGCTGTCTTTGTTTTTATATCTTTCAGGTTGGTGCGCTGCTGTCTTTCTTTTTCTATCTTTCAGGTTGGTGCGCTGCTGTCATTCTTTTTATATCTTTCAGGTTGGTGCGCTGCTGTCTATCTTTTTATATCTTTCAGGTTGGTGCGCTGCTGTCTATCTTTTTATATCTTTCAGGTTGGTGCGCTGCTGTCTTTCTTTTAATATCTTTCAGGTTAGTGCGCTGCTGTCTTTCTTTTTATATCTTTCAGGTTGGTTCGCTACTGTCTTTCTTTTTATATCTTTCAGGTTGGTGCGCTGCTGTCTTTCTTTTTATATCTTTCAGGTTGGTGCGCTGCTGTCTTTCTTTTTATATCTTTCAGGTTGGTGCGCTGCTGTCTTTCTTTTTATATCTTTCAGGTTGGTACGCTGCTGTCTTTCTTTTTATATCTTTCAGGTTGGTGCGCTGCTGTCTTTCTTTTCATATCTTTCAGGTTGATGCGCTGCTGTCTTTCTTTTTATATCTTTCAGGTTGATGCGCTGCTGTCTTTCTTTTTATACCTTTCAGGTTGGTGCGCTGCTGTCTTTCTTTTTATAGCTTTCAGGTTGGTCCGCTGCTGTCTTTCTTTTTATATCTTTCAGGTTGGTGCGCTGCTGTCTTTCTTTTTATATCTTTCAGGTTGGTGCACTGCTCTCTAACTTTTTATATCTTTCAGGTTGGTGCGCTGCTGTCTTTCTTTTTATATCTTTCAGGTTGGTGCGCTGCTGTCTTTCTTTTAATATCTTTCAGGTTGGTTCGCTGCTCTCTTTCTTTTTATATCTTTCAGGTTGGTGCGCTGCTGTCTATCGTTATATATCTTACAGGTTGGTGCGCTGCTGTCTATCTTTTTATATCTTTCAGGTTGGTGCGCTGCTGTCTATCTTTTTATATCTTTCAGGTTGGTGCGCTGCTGTCTTTCTTTTAATATCTTTCAGGTTTGTGCGCTGCTGTCTTTCCTTTAATATCTTTCAGGTTGGTGCGCAGCTGTCTTTCTTTTTATATCTTTTAGGTTGGTGCGCTGCTGTCTATCGTTATATATCTTTCAGGTTGGTGCGCTGCTGTCTATCTTTTTATATCTTTCAGGTTGGTGCGCTGCTGTCTTTCTTTTTATGTCTTTCAGGTTGGTGCGCTGCTGTCTATCTTTTTATATCTTACAGGTTGGTGCGCTGCTGTCTATCTTTTTATATCTTTCAGGTTGGTGCGCTGCTGTCTATCTTTTTATATCTTTCAGGTTGGTGCGCTGCTGTCTTTCTTTTAATATCTTTCAGGTTTGTGCGCTGCTGTCTTTCCTTTAATATCTTTCAGGTTGGTTCGCTGCTCTCTTTCTTTTTCTATCTTTCAGGTTGGTGCGCTGCTGTCTATCGTTATATATCTTTCAGGTTGGTGCGCTGCTGTCTATCTTTTTATATCTTTCAGGTTGGTGCGCTGCTGTCTTTCTTTTTATGTCTTTCAGGTTGGTGCGCTGCTGTCTATCTTTTTATATCTTTCAGGTTGGTGCGCTGCTGTCTATCTTTTTATATCTTTCAGGTTGGTGCGCTGCTGTCTTTCTTTTAATATCTTTCAGGTTTGTGCGCTGCTGTCTTTCTTTTAATATCTTTCAGGTTGGTGCGCAGCTGTCTTTCTTTTTATATCTTTTAGGTTGGTGCGCTGCTGTCTATCTTTTTATATCTTTCAGGTTGGTGCGCTGCTGTCTATCTTTATATGTCTTTCAGGTTGGTGCGCTGCTGTCTATCCTTTTATATCTTTCAGGTTGGTGCGCTGCTGTCTTTCTTTTTATGTCTTTCAGGATGGTGCGCTGCTGTCTGTCTTTTTATATCTTTCAGGTTGGTGCGCTGCTGTCTTTCTTTTTATATCTTTCAGGTTGGTGCGCTGCTGTCTTTCTTTTTATATCTTTCAGGTTGGTGCGCTGCTGTCTTTCTTTTTATATCTTTCAGGTTGGTGCGCTGCTGTTTTTCTTTTTATATCTTTCAGGTTGGTGCGCTGCTGTCTTTCTTTTTATGTCTTTCAGGATGGTGCGCTGCTGTCTTTCTTTTTATATCTTTCAGGTTGGTGCGCTGCTGTCTTTCTTTTTATATCTTTCAGGTTGGTGCGCTGCTGTCTTTCTTTTTATATCTTTCAGGTTGGTGCGCTGCTGTCTTTCTTTTTATATCTTTCAGGTTGGTGCGCTGCTGTCTTTCTTTTTATATCTTTCAGGTTGGTGCGCTTCTGTCTTTCTTTTTATTTCTTTCAGGGTAGTTGCAGTCTTTCTTTTTATATTTTTCAGGTTGGTGTGCTGCCGTCTTTCTTTTTATATCTTTCAGGTTGGTGCGCTGCTGTCTTTCTTTTTATATCTTTCAGGTTGGTGCGCTGCTGTCTATCTTTTTATATCTTTCAGGTTGGTGCGCTGCCGTCTATCTTTATATATCTTTCTGGTTGGTGCGCTGCTGTCAATCTTTTTATATCTTTCAGGTTGGTGCGCTGCTGTCCTTCTTTTTATATCTTTCAGGTTGGTGCGCTGCTGTCTTTCTTTTTATATCTTTCAGGTTGGTGCCCTTCTGTGTTTCTTTTTATATCTCTCAGGTTGGTGCGCTGCTGTCTTTCTTTTTATATCTTTCAGGGTGGTGCGCTGCTGTCTTTCTTTTTATATCTTTCAGGTTGGTGCGCTGCTCTCTTTTTTTTTATATATCTTTCAGGTTGGTGCGCTGCTGTCTATCTTTTTATATCTTACAGGTTGGTGCGCTGCTGTCTTTCTTTTTATATCTTTCAGGTTGGTGCGCTACTGTCTTTCTATTTATATCTTTCAGGTTGGTGCGCTGCTGTCTTTCTTTTTATATCTTTCAGGTTGGTGCGCTGCTGTCTTTCTTTTTATATCTTTCAGGTTGGTGCCCTGCTGTCTTTCTTTTTATATCTTTCAGGTTGGTGCGCTGCTGTCTTTCTTTTTATATTTTTCAGGTTGGTGCGCTGCTGTCTTTCTTTTTATATCTTTCAGGTTGGTGCGCTGCTGTCTTTCTTTTTATATCTTTCAGGTTGGTGCGCTGCTGTCTTTCTTTTTATATCTTTCAGGTTGGTGCGCTGCTGTCTTTCTTTTTAAATCTTTCAGGTTGGAGCGCTACTGTCTTTCTATTTATATCTTTCAGGTTGGTGCGCTGCTGTCTTTCTTTTTATATCTTTCAGGTTGGTGCCCTGCTGTCTTTCTTTTTATATCTCTCAGGTTGGTGCGCTGCTGTCTTTCTTTTTATATCTTTCAGGTTGGTGCCCTGCTGTCTTTCTTTTTATATCTCTCAGGTTGGTGCGCTGCTGTCTTTCTTTTTATATCTTTTAGGGTGGTGCGCTGCTGTCTTTCTTTTTATATTTTTCAGGTTAGTGTGCTGCTGTCTTTCTTTTTATATCTTTCAGGTTGGTGCGCTGCTGTCTTTCTTTTTATATCTTTCAGGTTGGTGTGCTGCTGTCTTTCTTTTTATATCTTTCAGGTTGGTGCGCTGCTGTCTTTCTTTTTATATCTTTCAGGTTGGTGCGCTGCTGTCTTTCTTTTTATATCTTTCAGGTTGGTGCGCTGCTGTCTTTCTATTTATATCTTTCAGGTTGGTGCGCTGCTGTCTTTCTTTTTATATCTTTCAGGTTGGTGCCCTGCTGTCTTTCTTTTTATATCTTTCAGGTTGGTGCGCTGCTGTCTTTCTTTTTATATCTTTCAGGTTGGTGCGCTGCTGTCTTTCTTTTTATATCTTTCAGGTTGGTGCGCTGCTGTCTTTCTTTTTATATCTTTCAGGTTGGTGCGCTGCTGTCTTTCTTTTTATATCTTTCAGGTTGGTGCGCTGCTGTCTTTCTTTTTATATCTTTCAGGTTGGTGCGCTGCTGTCTTTCTTTTTATATCTTTCAGGTTGGTGCGCTGCTGTCTTTCTTTTTATATCTTTCAGGTTGGTGCGCTGCTGTCTTTCTTTTTATATCTTTCAGGTTGGTGCGCTTCTGTCTTTCTTTTTATTTCTTTCAGGGTAGTTGCAGTCTTTCTTTTTATATTTTTCAGGTTGGTGTGCTGCCGTCTTTCTTTTTATATCTTTCAGGTTGGTGCGCTGCTGTCTTTCTTTTTATATCTTTCAGGTTGGTGCGCTGCTGTCTATCTTTTTATATCTTTCAGGTTGGTGCGCTGCCGTCTATCTTTATATATCTTTCAGGTTGGTGCGCTGCTGTCAATCTTTTTATATCTTTCAGGTTGGTGCGCTGCTGTCCTTCTTTTTATATCTTTCAGGTTGGTGCGCTGCTGTCTTTCTTTTTATATCTTTCAGGTTGGTGCCCTTCTGTCTTTCTTTTTATATCTCTCAGGTTGGTGCGCTGCTGTCTTTCTTTTTATATCTTTCAGGGTGGTGCGCTGCTGTCTTTCTTTTTATATCTTTCAGGTTGGTGCGCTGCTCTCTTTTTTTTATATATCTTTCAGGTTGGTGCGCTGCTGTCTATCTTTTTATATCTTTCAGGTTGGTGCGCTGCTGTCTTTCTTTTTATATCTTTCAGGTTGGAGCGCTACTGTCTTTCTATTTATATCTTTCAGGTTGGTGCGCTGCTGTCTTTCTTTTTATATCTTTCAGGTTGGTGCGCTGCTGTCTTTCTTTTTATATCTTTCAGGTTGGTGCGCTGCTGTCTTTCTTTTTATATCTTTCAGGTTGGTGCGCTGCTGTCTTTCTTTTTATATCTTTCAGGTTGGTGCGCTGCTGTCTTTCTTTTTATATCTTTCAGGTTGGTGCGCTGCTGTCTTTCTTTTTATATCTTTCAGGTTGGTGCGCTGCTGTCTTTCTTTTTATATCTTTCAGGTTGGTGCGCTGCTGTCTTTCTTTTTAAATCTTTCAGGTTGGAGCGCTACTGTCTTTCTATTTATATCTTTCAGGTTGGTGCGCTGCTGTCTTTCTTTTTATATCTTTCAGGTTGGTGCCCTGCTGTCTTTCTTTTTATATCTCTCAGGTTGGTGCGCTGCTGTCTTTCTTTTTATATCTTTCAGGTTGGTGCCCTGCTGTCTTTCTTTTTATATCTCTCAGGTTGGTGCGCTGCTGTCTTTCTTTTTATATCTTTCAGGTTGGTGCGCTGCTGTCTTTCTTTTTATATTTTTCAGGTTAGTGTGCTGCTGTCTTTCTTTTTATATCTTTCAGGTTGGTGCGCTGCTGTCTTTCTTTTTATATCTTTCAGGTTGGTGTGCTGCTGTCTTTCTTTTTATATCTTTCAGGTTGGTGCGCTGCTGTCTTTCTTTTTATATCTTTCAGGTTGGTGCGCTGCTGTCTTTCTTTTTATATCTTTCAGGTTGGAGCGCTACTGTCTTTCTATTTATATCTTTCAGGTTGGTGCGCTGCTGTCTTTCTTTTTATATCTTTCAGGTTGGTGCCCTGCTGTCTTTCTTTTTATATCTTTCAGGTTGGTGCGCTGCTGTCTTTCTTTTTATATCTTTCAGGTTGGTGCCCTGCTGTCTTTCTTTTTATATCTCTCAGGTTGGTGCGCTGCTGTCTTTCTTTTTATATCTTTCAGGTTGGTGCGCTGCTGTCTTTCTTTTTATATCTTTCAGGTTGGTGCGCTGCTGTCTTTCTTTTTATATCTTTCAGGTTGGTGCGCTGCTGTCTTTCTTTTTATATCTTTCAGGTTGGTGCGCTGCTGTCTTTCTTTTTATATCTTTCAGGTTGGTGCCCTGCTGTCTTTCTTTTTATATCTCTCAGGTTGGTGCGCTGCTGTCTTTCTTTTTATATCTTTCAGGGTGGTGCGCTGCTGTCTTTCTTTTTATATCTTTCAGGTTGGTGCGCTGCTGTCTTTCTTTTTATATCTTTCAGGTTGGTGCGCTGCTGTCTTTCTTTTTATATCTTTCAGGTTGGTGCGCTGCTGTCTTTCTTTTTATATCTTTCAGGTTGGTGCGCTGCTGTCTTTCTTTTTATATCTTTCAGGTTGGTGCGCTGCTGTCTTTCTTTTTATATCTTTCAGGTTGGTGCCCTTCTGTCTTTCTTTTTATATCTTTCAGGTTGGTGCGCTGCTGTCTTTCTTTTTATATCTTTCAGGTTGGTGCGCTGCTCTCTTTTTTTTATATCTTTCAGGTTGGTGCGCTGCTGTCTTTCTTTTTATATCTTTCAGGTTGGTGCGCTGCTGTCTTTCTTTTTATATCTTTCAGGTTGGTGCGCTGCTGTCTTTCTTTTTATATCTTTCAGGTTGGTGCGCTGCTCTCTTTCTTTTTATATCTTTCAGGTTGGTGCGCTGCTGTCTTTCTTTTTATATCTTTCAGGTTGGTGCCCTGCTGTCTTTCTTTTTATATCTTTCAGGTTGGTGCGCTGCTGTCTTTCTTTTTATATCTTTCAGGTTGGTGCGCTGCTGTCTTTCTTTTTATATCTTTCAGGTTGGTGCGCTGCTGTCTTTCTTTTTATATCTTTCAGGTTGGTGCGCTGCTGTCTTTCTTTTTATATCTTTCAGGTTGGTGCGCTGCTGTCTTTCTTTTTATATCTTTCAGGTTGGTGCGCTGCTGTCTTTCTTTTTATATCTTTCAGGTTGGTGCGCTGCTGTCTTTCTTTTTATATCTTTCAGGTTGGTGCGCTGCTGTCTTTCTTTTTATATCTTTCAGGTTGGTGCGCTGCTGTCTTTCTTTTTATATCTTTCAGGTTGGTGCGCTGCTGTCTTTCTTTTTATATCTTTCAGGTTGGTGCGCTGCTGTCTTTCTTTTTATATCTTTCAGGTTGGTGCGCTGCTGTCTTTCTTTTTATATCTTTCAGGTTGGTGCGCTGCTGTCTTTCTTTTTATATCTTTCAGGTTGGTGCGCTGCTGTCTTTCTTTTTATATCTTTCAGGTTGGTGCGCTGCTGTCTTTCTTTTTATATCTTTCAGGTTGGTGCGCTTCTGTCTTTCTTTTTATTTCTTTCAGGGTAGTCTGCAGTCTTTCTTTTTATATTTTTCAGGTTGGTGCGCTGCCGTCTTTCTTTTTATATCTTTCAGGTTGGTGCGCTGCTGTCTTTCTTTTTATATCTTTCAGGTTGGTGCGCTGCTGTCTATCTTTTTATATCTTTCAGGTTGGTGCGCTGCTGTCTATCTTTTTATATCTTTCAGGTTGGTGCGCTGCTGTCAATCTTTTTATATCTTTCAGGTTGGTGCGCTGCTGTCTTTCTTTTTATATCTTTCAGGTTGGTGCGCTGCTGTCTTTCTTTTTATATCTTTCAGGTTGGTGCCCTTCTGTCTTTCTTTTTATATCTCTCAGGTTGGTGCGCTGCTGTCTTTCTTTTTATATCTTTCAGGGTGGTGCGCTGCTGTCTTTCTTTTTATATCTTTCAGGTTGGTGCGCTGCTGTCTTTCTTTTTTATATCTTTCAGGTTGGTGCGCTGCTGTCTTTCTTTTTATATCTTTCAGGTTGGTGCGCTGCTGTCTTTCTTTTTATATCTTTCAGGTTGGTGCGCTGCTGTCTTTCTTTTTATATCTTTCAGGTTGGTGCGCTGCTGTCTTTCTTTTTATATCTTTCAGGTTGGTGCGCTGCTGTCTTTCTTTTTATATCTTTCAGGTTGGTGCGCTGCTGTCTTTCTTTTTTATATCTTTCAGGTTGGTGCGCTGCTGTCTTTCTTTTTATATCTTTCAGTTCGGTCCGCTGCTGTCTAACTTTTTATATCTTTCAGCTTGGTGCGCTGCTGTCTTTCTTATTATATCTTTCAGGTTGGTGCGCAGCTGTCTTTCTTTTTATATCTTTCAGGTTGGTGCGCTGCTGTCTTTCTTTTTATATCTTTCAGGTTTGTGTGCTGCTGTCTTTCTTTTTATATCTTTCAGTTTGGCTTGCTGCTGTCTATCTTTTTATATCTTTCAGGTTGGTGCGCTGCTGTCTATCTTTATATATCTTTCAGGTTGGTGCGCTGCTGTCTATCTTTTTATATCTTTCAGGTTGGAGCGCTGCTGTCTTTCTTTTTATGTCTTTCAGGATGGTGGGCTGCTGTCTTTCTTTTTATATCTTTCAGGTTGGTGCGCTGCTGTCTTTCTTTTTATATCTTTCAGGTTGGTGCCCTGCTGTCTTTCTTTTTATATCTCTCAGGTTGGTGCGCTGCTGTCTTTCTTTTTATATTTTTCAGGTTGGTGTGCTGCTGTCTTTCTTTTTATATCTTTCAGGTTGATGCGCTGCTGTCTTTCTTTTTATACCTTTCAGGTTGGTGCGCTGCTGTCTTTCTTTTTATAGCTTTCAGGTTGGTCCGCTGCTGTCTTTCTTTTAATATCTTTCAGGTTGGTGCGCTGCTGTCTTTCTTTTTATATCTTTCAGGTTGGTGCGCTGCTGTCTTTCTTTTTATATCTTTCAGGTTGGTGCCCTTCTGTCTTTCTTTTTATATCTTTTAGGTTGGTGCGCTGCTGTCTTTCTTTTTATATCTTTCAGGTTGGTGTGCTGCTGTCTATCTTTATATATCTTTCAGGTTGGTGCGCTGCTGTCTATCTTTTTATATCTTTCAGGTTGGTGCGCTGCTGTCTTTCTTTTTATGTCTTGCAGGTTGGTGCGCTGCTGTCTATCTTTTTATATCTTTCAGGTTGGTTCGCTGCTGTCTATCTTTTTATATCTTTCAGGTTGATGCGCTGCTGTCTTTCTTTTTATACCTTTCAGGTTGGTGCTCAGCTGTCTTTCTTTTTATATCTTTTAGGTTGGTGCGCTGCTGTCTTTCTTTTTATATCTTTCAGGTTGGTGTGCTGCTGTTTATCTTTATATATCTTTCAGGTTGGTGCGCTGCTGTCTATCTTTTTATATCTTTCAGGTTGGTGCGCTGCTGTCTTTCTTTTTATGTCTTTCAGGTTGGTGGGCTGCTGTCTATCTTTTTATATCTTTCAGGTTGGTGCGCTGCTGTCTATCTTTTTATATCTTTCAGGTTGGTGCGCTGCTGTCTATCTTTTTATATCTTTCAGGTTGGTGCGCTGCTGTCTTTCTTTTTATATCTTTCAGGTTGGTTCGCTGCTGTCTTTCTTTTTATATTTTTCAGGTCGGTGCGCTGCTGTCTATCTTTTTATATCTTTCAGGTTGGTGCGCTTCTGTCTTTCTTTTTATATCTTTCAGGTTGGTGCGCAGCTGTTTTTCTTTTTATATCTTTTAGGTTGGTGCGCTGCTGTCTATCTTTTTATATCTTTCAGGTTGGTGTGCTGCTGTCTTTCTTTTTATCTCTTTCAGCTTGGTGCGCTGCTGTCTATCTTTTTATATCTTTCAGGTTTGTGCGCTGCTGTCTATCTTTATATATCTTTTAGGGTTGTGCGCTGCTGTCTATCTTTTTATATCTTTCAGGTTGGTGCGCTGCTTTCTTTCTTTTTATGTCTTTCAGGATGGTGCGCTGCTGTCTTTCTTTTTATATCTTTCAGGTTGGTGCGCTGCTGTCTTTCTTTTTATATCTTTCAGGTTGGTGCGCTGCTGTCTTTCTTTTTATATTTTGCAGGTTGGTGCGCTGCTCTCTTTCTTTTTATATCTTTCAGGTTGGTGCGCTGCTGTCTATCTTTTTATTTCTTTCATGTTGGTGCGCTACTGTCTTTCTTTTTATGTCTTTCAGGTTGGTGTGCTGCTGTCTATCTTTATATATCTTTCAGGTTGGTGCGATGTTGTCTATCTTTTTATATCTTTCAGGTTGGTGCGCTGCTTTCTTTCTTTTTATGTCTTTCAGGATGGTGCGCTTCTGTCTTTCTTTTTATATCTTTCAGGTTGGTGCGCTGCTGTCTATCTTTTTATATCTTTCAGGTTGGTGCGCTACTGTCTATCTTTTTATATCTTTCAGGTTGGTGTGCTGCTGTCTTTCTTTTTATATCTTTCAGGTTGGTGCGCCTCTGTCTATATTTTTTTAGAAAATAGCACAAAGAAAATACGTGCGCTGATTGGTAAAATGTGTTTCTATAACTCGTGGAGACACAGAAGTTGTCGTAGAGGCAATCATTTCGGCGCTGAATAAGCATCAAAAATAACAACTAGATTGTGTCAATTCACAGCACAGGTAACTAAATTCACACGGCGCTGACCTCGATTTCTGGGGAACTGGCTGGCTGTCTTCGCTCGGTTCCCAGTTCTTTCTCCCTTTCTTTCTCGGGGATGTTTTCTATTTCTTAATATCTTTCAGGTTGGTGCGCTGCTGTCTATCTTTTTATATCTTTCAGGTTGTGCGCTGCTGTCTTTCTTTTTTTCTTTCAGGTTGGTTCGCTGCTGTCTTTCTTTTTATATTTTTCAGGTCGGTGCGCTGCTGTCTATCTTTTTATATCTTTCAGGTTGGAGCGCTGCTGTCTTTCTTTTTATATCTTTCAGGTTGGTGCGCAGCTGTTTTTCTTTTTATATCTTTTAGGTTGGTGCGCTGCTGTCTTTCTTTTTATATCTTTCAGGTTGGTGCGCAGCTGTTTTTCTTTTTATATCTTTTAGGTTGGTGCGCTGCTGTCTATCTTTTTATATCTTTCAGGTTGGTTTGCTGCTGTCTTTCTTTTTATATCTTTCAGCTTGGTGCGCTGCTGTCTATCCTTTTATATCTTTCAGGTTTGTGCGCTGCTGTCTATCTTTATATATCTTTTAGGTTGGTGCGCTGCTGTCTATCTTTTTATATCTTTCAGGTTGGTGCGCTGCTGTCTTTCTTTTTATATCTTTCAGGTTGGTGCGCTGCTGTCTTTCTTTTTATATCTTTCAGGTTGGTGCGCTGCTATCTTTCTTTTTATATCTTGCAGGTTGGTGCGCTGCTGTCTTTCTTTTTATATCTTTCAGGTTGGTGCGCTGCTGTCTTTCTTTTTATTTCTTTCAGGTTGGTGCGCTACTGTCTATCTTTTTATATCTTTCATTTTGGTGTCCTGCTGTCTATATTTTTATATCTTTCAGGTTGGTGTGCTGGTGTCTTTCTTTTTATATCTTTCAGGTTGGTGCGCTGCTGTCTTTCTTTTTATATCTTTCAGGTTGGTTCGCTGCTGTCTTTCTTTTTATATTTTCAGGTCGGTGCGCTGCTGTCTATCTTTATATATCTTTCAGGTTGGTGCGATGTTGTCTATCTTTTTATATCTTTCAGGTTGGTGCGCTGCTTTCTTTCTTTTTATGTCTTTCAGGATGGTGCGCTTCTGTCTTTCTTTTTATATCTTTCAGGTTGGTGCGCTGCTGTCTATCTTTTTATATCTTTCAGGTTGGTGTGCTACTGTCTATCTTTTTATATCTTTCAGGTTGGTGTGCTGCTGTCTTTCTTTTTATATCTTTCAGGTTGGTGCGCCTCTGTCTATATTATTTTAGAAAATAGCACAAAGAAAATACGTGCGCTGATTGGTTAAAAATTGTGTTTCTATAACTCGATGGAGACACAGACAGTTGTCGTAGACACGGCAATCAATATTCAGGGCGCTGAAATAAGCCATGCAAAAATAACAACTAAGAATTGTGTCAAATTTTAATGTCACAGCTGACAAAAACCAGGTTAAGACTAAACAAATATTTGCACACTTGAAAACAAGCGAGTAAGATGTTTACAGAGCCCGTTACACATTCAATATTGGCTGTGAAAAAAATTATCGAAGCGGCTGACCTTCCAAAGAAGTAGATGAATTCAATTGGCGCAACTTCACTCCATTTTAGGCTTTGCAGCACTTCAGAACTATTCAGAGCTCCTTAACAGGACAAGATATTCGTCCAAAATGCCGAGTCAAACTTCTTTTGACATCAAAATAATGCACTTTCACCTCCAAGGTTCGAGTCGCTCGATCGGCAGCGTCAGTCGTCAAACCATTCGGTTACGTCGATGAAGCGAAATAAAACCACAATTCTTGTCAAATTCTTGACTCCTTCCAGCGCTTGACTTCAGTTAAACCATCGGCTTAGTTATTTCTCATAATTACATTAACTTTGGGGCCTGTTTTCCTTGTTTGTTTGGCCAAAAAACGGTAAATTTTAGCCTTGAAGCAAATGTTGAACAGTTGATTTATTTCTGTTCATTGACTTCCTTACTATGATTGGTTGATTATGTTCATGACGTAAAACCGCGAGGTGAAGAGAATCTACGTTTTGATGTTAAAGAAAGCGCTAAATATTACTTTGATGTGCGTTATTTTCTTTGTGCTGTTTTCTAAAAGAAATAGAAAACATGTTTTCTGTGTTTCTATCGAGTTATAGAAACACTCGTGAAAGTTTGGGAGAACTCGAAAAAGCTGTGGAAACACTCGTCTATCGACTCGTGTTCCCACAGCATTTCTCGTTCTCCCAAACTTCCACTCGTGTTTCTATAACTCGATAGAAACACGGAACATGTTTTCTATTTCTTAAATATCTTTCAGGTTGGTGCGCTGCTGTCTATCTTTTTATATCTTTCAGGTTGATGCGCTGCTGTCTTTCTTTTTATATCTTTCAGGTTGGTTCGCTGCTGTCTTTCTTTTTATATTTTTCAGGTCGGTGCGCTGCTGTCTATCTTTTTATATCTTTCAGGTTGGAGCGCTGCTGTCTTTCTTTTTATATCTTTCAGGTTGGTGCGCAGCTGTTTTTCTTTTTATATCTTTTAGGTTGGTGCGCTGCTGTCTTTCTTTTTATATCTTTCAGGTTGGTGCGCAGCTGTTTTTCTTTTTATATCTTTTAGGTTGGTGCGCTGCTGTCTATCTTTTTATATCTTTCAGGTTGGTTTGCTGCTGTCTTTCTTTTTATATCTTTCAGCTTGGTGCGCTGCTGTCTATCCTTTTATATCTTTCAGGTTTGTGCGCTGCTGTCTATCTTTATATATCTTTTAGGTTGGTGCGCTGCTGTCTATCTTTTTATATCTTTCAGGTTGGTGCGCTGCTGTCTTTCTTTTTATGTCTTTCAGGATGGTGCGCTGCTGTCTTTCTTTTTATATCTTTCAGGTTGGTGCGCTGCTGTCTTTCTTTTTATATCTTTCAGGTTGGTGCGCTGCTATCTTTCTTTTTATATCTTGCAGGTTGGTGCGCTGCTGTCTTTCTTTTTATATCTTTCAGGTTGGTGCGCTGCTGTCTTTCTTTTTATTTCTTTCAGGTTGGTGCGCTACTGTCTATCTTTTTATATCTTTCATTTTGGTGTCCTGCTGTCTATATTTTTATATCTTTCAGGTTGGTGTGCTGGTGTCTTTCTTTTTATATCTTTCAGGTTGGTGCGCTGCTGTCTTTCTTTTTATATCTTTCAGTTGGTTCGCTGCTGTCTTTCTTTTTATATTTTCGGTCGGTGCGCTGCTGTCTATCTTTTTATATCTTTCAGGTTGGTGCGCTGCTGTCTTTCTTTTTATATCTTTCAGGTTGGTGCGCAGCTGTCTTTCTTTTTATATCTTTCAGGTTGGTGCGCTGCTGTCTATCTTTTTATATCTTTCAGGTTGGTGCGCTGCTGTCTTTCTTTTTATATCTCTCAGTTTGGTGCTTTTGCATCTTTCACTTTATATCATTCCGTTTGGCTGGCTTCGATCTTTCTTTTTATATCTTTCAGGTTGGTTCGCTTCTATCTTTCTTTTTTATATATTTCAGGTTGATGCGCCTTTATCTATGTTTTTTATCTCGTTTGTACCCCTGTGTATCCGTATGCTAATTGTATGTAACCGTATGTACCCGTATATTACTCGTATTTATCCGTATGTTACTTGTATGTTACTCGTAGGTACCCGTATATTCCGTGTTACCCGTATGCTACCCGTATGTTACTCGTAGTTCTCGTGTGGTGTAATAGTCATGATCCTATTACAGTCCGACCTCTATTAAGCGGCCACCCTCGGGACTTTAAAAAGTGGTCGCTTAATAGAGTTACAATATAAATTGGATAGGAATGACAGTAAATAGGATTTCATTGACTCCGTATTGCAAAATGCTTTTAAAAAGTGAACATATATGAAGATAAATCCAACATTATGTCAAATTAACAAAACATTAAGTGCATTTCCAGCCAATGCATAGTTTTTGCTCTAACACTGAGGGCACGTAGTTGAAATGTACCTTGTACTTTTCGGGTTAATATGTACAGAAAAAGATGCAAAACATCGTTGACAAGTTTCTTAGGCCTTAATTTTTGCATCAACAGTTAGTACGTGAAAAAATTGTGCTCAAGATATTTCACCATTTCGCTTGCTTTAATTGCTTGCCATATATTTTGCTGGCGGCTTAAGAGAGGTATAAAACCATATGAATAATAAAAATCAACTCAGAAAAAATATCGCTTTCAATGCTTAGAGACTGTTGTAGCCTTCAAAATATTTGGATCTTAGACCCTCGCAACCGTCGGAACGAAACGTTATCCAGCGAGCTAACCGCCACTTCAAACTAGAGGACGGTTCGGGGTCCACTGATCTGATAAACATTATAGACTACAACATTTTTTTGAAGGCTATTGACAATCTTTCAGAAACATGAGCCGATAAACCTAACGGGTTATGCCAGAGAGCTAGCAAACACAATGGCATAAAGATTGTTGCTGGAACGTCTCTAGAGAGCGCAGAATCCTCCGTTATACAGACTGAAGGCTAACATTTAGCGTCCAGCGGGAGCCGTGTTTCCCCTGTCACTTTTAATATATCCGCCACGTTGAATTGACTCCCACAACACGCACACCGCACTGTGGACAACAAGAAATCGACATTGCCCTACGTGAGTAAAATTGATTTTGCCGTGAGTGAAATGGATTTTGCCGTGGAGAAATTGATATCGTCGTGGAGAAATTGAAATTGCCGTGTTCAAAATGATTTTCCTTGACAGTTGTGGGCCACCGTACTTTCTGCTCAAACGCGACAAACGATATAGGGGAGACCAGGGGAGTGGGGGTATGGTCCTGGGAAAAGATGTAAATCAAATGCAAGTTTCTCCAAGAGGCTTCTTCCTACATTCTTGGAGCGTTTTTGACGACAAAGTTAAGGCTTCGATTAGGTTAAGTTCGAGCCTAATGACCCATTACTGATATTCGGTTGCCGTAGTATGAAGCGACTAGGAGTATCTCTGCTTCCCCTTTGGATGGGATGGCCGTCCATTGCAGGGTTTTCCCCAGCATTCAATTAGAAACTTCAATTCGCCAGTACCATTCATACACCTGGGTGGTGAGTAAAGTGTCTTGCCCAAAAATACTAACATACATCGGCCCCGACCAGGGCGTGAACCCGGATCAACCTTGCTGCCAGTTGTTTGTTTTGTGATTAGAACTACATCGCACTAACCATTTGGCCACTAATGGCTAGTCCTAGACAGATTGTGCTCGCAAAATCATGAAAAGTTGCTCTTTTTAAAGCCAAAAAGTTGCTAAAATGTTGCCCAAAAACCCAAAAAGTTGCTACTTAAACCGCAAAAGTTGCTACTTTAATATATCAATATTTCATACAAATATTATTAAATATCATCAATCATTGTTCCTTTTGGATAATTGGAACTTAAGAAAGTTCAATATATTAATCTGAAGTGTATATCTTGGGCACATGTATATTATAAAAGGTTTGCACAGTTGCAGAACAAAACTTAATATATTAAATGCTCTTGCATCTTATTGAGCAATGTCAATGTCGACGCTGGGCAACCAGGCCAAGAAAGCCTGGGTGACCAGGCAGTGGTAATGAACCAAAAATAACTGGGGACGAGGTGGGCTTATGATGTCCTCTCAACACCTCCTCAACACCCATTCCCTGCTAGTATGCAAAGTATTAATGTTTTTACAGAAATAAATGTTTCCTTTTCAAAATTTCAACCACATGTCAATTTTTGTGATTCTTATTAGGCATATCAATACAAAGTTGCTCAAAAGTTGCTCAAGGTTGCTAAAATTGGAAAAAGTTGCTCCAAACGCCAAAAGTTGCTCAAAAGTTGCCGAGCACAATCTGTCTGGGACTACTAATGGCCCCCTGACCAACAAGCATACCACATCCCACGAAAGGACCTAAGGCCCCTTCGGCCCGTCCCCGGGTCCCACTACTTGCTAGAGGCCTAACACGCTTCATAATACCGAGGGTAAATAAAATTTCAGTTACAGTAAAAGTTTCAGTTCCCAGACCCCCACCCTACTCCCTAAATTATGCTGTCTATTATCAAAATGCGTCCCCGCTCTTCTTTGCTTCCTTTTATAAGACCAAAAGACAGTGACAAAAATTTTTTTGCATTCAAACTGAACTAGTCAGAATGTGATGAGCGAACAAATCTGTGTAATAAACATGCAACAACAATAACAAAAATAACAAACACTAACAACTGAGCGCAAACTTGTTCTCACGATTCTCAGTTCTAATTAGAAAACCAAATTGATTGCAAGGCTGGTACAACGGCAGGAGGGCAAGATTTATTGGCCAATATTTCAACTAGCAGAGCTAGTCTTCTTCAGGGCCAGTACTATAATATAAGGAATATAGTACTATAGTATAATATTATAGTATAATATTATTATACTAATATATTAATATATATTAATATATATTATATTAATATATTAATATATATTAAATATATATTATTATATTAATATTATTATTATTATTATTATTATTATTATTATTATTATATTATTATTATAGTATAATATTATTATACTATAGTATAATATTATAGTACTGGCCCTGAAGAAGACTAGCTCTGCTAGTTGAAATATTGGCCAATAAATCTTGCCCTCCTGCCGTTGTACCAGCCTTGCAATCAATTTGGTTTTATAAGCACTTAGAGTGACGTCTGGTACGAGTATTTCTTGAACAAGAGATCCGGCAGCAGAGAAGCCAAGCAGTTTTTTCTTCGTTGCGTGGTCCCCTGCATCCAAACTGTTTTTCTAATTAGTCTATGAGCTGCAGGCTCCCCAGTTGTGTATGGGACGAAAAAAAGCGGCGAGCAATGGCGAGCGAAGCTCGTCATTTTTCCTCTCGCTTTGCTCGCCAATTTTTTTTTTTTCGCCCCATACCCGGGAGCCTGTTTCGTTTACTGTCACTTTACTTGACTGGGTGTCCTGTGCATCTACCTGTACATAATGTGCGCCGCCTTTATTGGTCAGCGGTATTACAAAATGGCGGCGTTCAGTGCCTCTGGAATTTCATCAGTTTGATCGTTTTCGTTTCGTTGCGAAGCGGATGAATTTTCGTTCTGTTACTGTCACTGCACCGGGAAAGATAATTCTTCACGGAGAACATGCAGTCGTTTATGGAAAGGTAGGCAATTTTCAAAAGTCTTAATTAAGATTTCTTGCGGTAGAGTGGTTAGAGCCGGCGCGGCAGCAGGGTTTCGTTGACCGTGCTTATCCATGGCTAGGCCCGAGTAAACGACTGTTATTAAGTCTTGTGTTAGGCTTAACTTCAATATTTCCCTTTAACAGAAAGCTGTTGCATCCGCCATTGGTTTAAGGACCAAACTGAAGCTGGAATTAAACAGTGATGAGCAGGTTACATTGAATCTGCTGAACATAAAAACAACTTGTAAATGGAATGCGGAGGAGCTGCAAAGTGATGCCAAAAAGCTCGTTGGTAAGCTATTTTTTGGGGGCTTACCAACCTAAGGAAAACCTTTGCAATAAAAGCTTACACATCCAGTGTCAGGAAATCTGAGCAATTTACAAAGATTTCTGGGATTGTTTAGGTAACCACTGTGAGCCACGATATGTCAATGGCTGCCTCTAAAAATAGCATACATGTACATTTGTATACTGTAGCCTGGACAGTCAACCCAGAGAGCTTAGTGGCCAAAGGCTCTGTATGTTCTGACTGTGTAGGGAAGGGAGGACGGGCCAGGGGTTCATGTACTAAAACCCGAAACAACGAAACGAAACCACCCAAACGAAACCACCGAGACAAGCGAAACCACCAAAACCACCGAAACAAACCGCCGAAAAGACCGAAACGGCCGAAACGAGCAAAACGAGACGAAATCATGGAAACAAGCAAAACCCATTACAATTATTGAGAGCTAACCGTAAACAGGCTAACTGGAGTGCATAGTAGGCTAACCTAAGTGAAACGTAGGCTAACCGGAGTGTGTAGTAGGCTAACAGGAGTGTATAGTAGGCTAACCGGGGTTTATAGTAGGCTAATCGGAGTGTATAGTAGGCTAAACGGGGTGTATAGTACGGTAAGTGGCGGAAATCTTGAAGTTTTGCTTGTTTCGGTGATTTCGTTTCGTTTTGGCGGTTTCGTTGCGCTCGTTTCAGCGGTTTCGTTTCGGTGGTTTCGTTTTGGCGGTTTCGGGTTTTAGTATATGCCGGGCCAGGGTGCATTCCATGTACATGCCACACCAAAGATACACCAAATTTTTTTACAGGTCTACGCTAAGGTCCTCTATTATTCTTACCTTTAATAAATCATCTGTACGACAGTTCAAAGGTGCCAACTACAGTCTTACGCCAGTACGCTGCACAATTTTAAAATGCACGCCAAAGATCTTCAGCGTAACCTACTTAGAATGCAGCCTGGAGGAGGGGGGAGAGGGGTCAGGTGAAATTGTAATTATTAGGCTGCTTGACCTAGTTATACATGTAGGTCCTGTTTCACTGTTTAGATCCTGTTCCAAGACAGATGAACCATTGTTAACTCCTTTAAAGGAGCTACGTCACAGTGATTTCCCAGATTTTTGGTCTAAACTGTTCTGAAATTAGTGGTAGGCAACCACTATGAAAAACATCTTTCAATATCTAAAGGATGATATAACCTTAATTTGCAGATAGAAATCAAGCTATGGCTATAAATATCGTTTTTGTGAAGATGCGTGGAAACAACTTATATTATATAACTTATATAACTAATATTAATAGGCCTTAATTTTTTTAAGTTGCAATCCAGTTTCATCCGAGCCATCCGCAGCCAAAGACGCTTGTTTACAGTTTCAGTGCTCTAATATAGCAATTTTTAATTCAAATGAACTACATGTACAATTATTTTTAGGTTTCCTGCGACATAAATAGAAATTCTGGCTGACAGTTCAAAAATCAGCTTAAATCTGAAACAAAACCCCTTTAAGGTGGCTCCATATAGTTTAAAACTGTGAGCACTGCTGATGTAAGCTTTCGAAAATCTGCATGCGCTTGGCTTATACATGCTAAGGCAATAATGATCAACCATAGATTGATTTTGCTTTATGTGGCAACTGTTTTTTCCGGAAAACCTACAGTATAACATTAAGACTTTTTTTTAGAGAGAGATACAAAGACACAAAATGATTTACACTCATCAAAGAAGCTACCTTTACAACCCATTCTATTTCCTGTTTAAAATTCTCATTCAAGTAGTATCTGTGTACCTTAAAAATTATGGAAGATTTCACCAAAGGAAACTAAGGGAAATTACACTGTTCACATGAAATCTTACTTAAGGCACATTTGTTTGGGCAGTCTCAATTCAACACTTAAAGCTGCCATTATTTTAACAGAGATGATTGTAAAACACTATTTCATTGTTGCTTACTGCATTTTGATAGGTTTGAGCAAACTGGGTCAGTGAGATGGAAAATGGATGCTTACTGTAAATCAGATTTCAAAATATAACAATTTAAACTAGTGCACCCCACATCATTAATACATTGTATGATTACCCTAAAGGGGGGGGGGGGGGGGGGGGGGGGGGGTGTTTTTGGACCCAGGGGCGCCACAAGGGACCCCCAGAAACGGGAACCCGGCGAGGGCCAGCCGGAAAGACTTTCCTTTTTTTATGATTACCCTAAAAGCCAGCCATTTGGTCCTTTTACTTATCCACCTCCCTATTTTTGATTTCAAGCAGTCATATACCCCATCATAGAGTACGGTAGTTCTCACTTTGAATAGAAGATGGATTTAATTAGTATTGACCCAGTGTTCAAATGCTGAAGGGCTTCAAGACATAATTCATAGGTGTCAAACATCTAGCTAGGCAGAGCTAAACTTGTCTATAAGCAAAATGTCTCAGGGTTTGTAGGAGATGCGAGAGGGGAGACAGGAAAAAATTAAGATAATGCAGTTGGACAGCTGTCAGTGAAATGTGAACTCTGAAATTCAATCCTTGACCAACGGTTTATGCTTTTTGCTGCCGTAAATCATCTGAGTGGACCTCTCAGGAAACAGAAGTTCACTTCTACTGGGTCAAAAGGTCACATCTGTCAGTTGTGATTGGTAGATTTCGATCCATTTTGTTTGTTTCTGTTTTTCATGGTTCGTTTGCAGTCGCCATAATTATGATTGACCGTCGCGAAAAACGCAATCGTTAGTTGGATTTTAAATTTCTGAGTTCGCATTTCACTGAAAACCACAATAATTTTCTGTCCATCCAAGGTTCAGATGCATCATGTTGCACACTGAAAGGAAGAGAGTTGTTCAACAAGTTTGTTGACCATTGTGAGGTCACAGCAGTGGATAAGAGGCTCATCAAGGATGCAATAAGTGTGTTTGTTTTCCTAGTGGGTAGGATCATGGTGGAATTTGAGAGGTGAGCTTGAAAAATAAATAGTATTACATCAAATTATAGATGATCAAAAATAATAATCTTTTAGATATTGTGGGTTATACAGTAAATGGTTTGAACCCAGGAGTATCAGTAGTTTGTGTAGTGTGATCATCCGGGTGAGAGTAGCTCTGAAAAGAACTGTTGTTGGTGACTGACGTTTCAACAACCTAGTAAGTAAAGTTACTGTTGACAAACTTTACATAAGTCCTACAGCCAATAACATCACGGCTAAACTGACCAATCAACTTCACGGACCAGACTTATAACATCATCGACAGACAACAACTTTTCACTTAACTCTGAAGATGACTTCCGCTCAGGTTGTCGAAACGTCAGTCACCAACAACAGTTCTTTTCAGAACTACTCTCATCTGGACGATCACACAGCACAAACTATTGTGGGCTATGTACAACCTACAGGCATATTAATTTTTAAACTTCTACATGTACTTTGTTTTCAGACTTCCTTCATTCTCAGTGGAAGTTGACGCATCAATTCCAATCGGAGCTGGTCTTGGATCATCAGCATCATACTGTGTCTGTCTTTGCACAGCACTCCTGGCAGCAACAGGAAGGATTTTGCAATCTTCTGTGATAGCTTCTCCCACAGGTGTCTCAGCCACAGTTTCATCTGCCACTGCAAGTGAAAAAAATGTGTCTTTGTCTGCTGAAGACCTGGAGTTAATTTGCAAATGGAGTTTAGAAGCTGAAAAGCTTGTTCATGGAAAACCATCTGGCATTGATAACTCAGTTTGTACATATGGTAAGTGCAAGTTGTATAGGCATTTTGGGGGCCTGGCAAAAAAATTGCTTCACACTGGTAAGATTCATGTTACCTTTAGTTAGCATCAAAGTGTTCATTTGTCACGAGTGTGGATCAAAGAAAAATCTGAGTCCCTGTGGGAAAATGAACCCATGTCCTCCCAGATACCAGTTGGGCGCTCTAACCAACTGAGCTACGAGAGACTTGTGGTGAGCTGGGCCGTATTTACTTCTAGGATCAGCAATGTCGAAAGCATCATGTGCATAATAAATAATGATGGATTATAGCTAGGGATGGATTTTTTAATTGTCAGTACAGTCAGTGTAGCTGCTGTAAGTTGTCATGGCTTTGTTTTCTAACCAAGTGTTTGTTAAAACCTTTTTTTGGTTTTGTAGGAGGAGTTCTTACATTTCAAGATGGTATCATCAAACATTTGACAAGGTATTGAAAATAAAAATAATGGTTGAGCTAAATTTCAAGGGCATCAACACCTTCTCATTGAGTAATGATCCCAGTTATGGAAAACCAAACTTATTAAAATAGAAAAAAAAATTACCACTCATGTATTTTATGTGAATCCATCTTCTGTATTAAATACAGTATTACACCTACTGAAATGCTAGTAAATAATAAAGATGGTAAATTTTGAGCTTGGTGATAAATAATGAATATGAATTGTTCAACAATGATACCAGCATGGGAGAAAGAAAAAATCTGAGTCACCGATGGGAATCAAACCCATGGCCTCCCAGATACCGCCTGGGTGCTCTAACCAACTGAGCTACGAGAGACTCGTGATGAGCCGGGCCATTTACATGGTTGATATGTGACACGCATCCTGCATGCTGCTAGTATCAGCAATGTCTGGGAGGTATCTGGGAGGTTATGGGTTCGATTCCCGTCAGGGACTCAGATTTTTTCTTTGTCCCATGCTCGTGTCATTGTTGAACAATTCAACTTCCTTATTAAAAACTGAAATGCTTCTTTCAATTACAGTAATAAAGGACTGGTTTCTTTGCATTTGTACTACAAAGCAGGGCTTGAATAAAGTCTGGTCGTCCAGGACAAGTAGATTTTTCTGCCAGCAAGTAACTTTTCATGGTAACTTCCCTGATGGGCACAGGCCCAGGCAGGTCATCCCCAGACTAAATCGTGAAAAAAGTAAACTACATACTTGTAAGACACGCATGCAACTGCCCTCGGCAAGTTACATTGGACTGCTGCATGACTTAACAGCAAGCTGGAACTCATGGTTTTTTTTTCAAGCCTGCAGAATAATAAAATTTTAATGTAGACAATGGTGATGTATTTTTCTTGATGAAGGTTTTTGCTTAAATTCGGCGAGATTTGGTTGTCATGCCATGCTTCTCTCTGCCATGGTTGTATGAAGTTGATCAAGTAATAAATAATGGTAACAGTATCAATAAATATTTATTATTGTTGAACTGAATTTAAATTGTGTTGTTAACTACCACAGAATTCCTCAACTCAAGATTCTTGTGACCCATACAAAGATACCTCGTAGTACAAAGGACTTGGTGTCTGGCCTCAGGGAAAGATATCAACAGGTAAAGTGATCAACTAATGGAAACCTTGAATATTAACAAGTAAACAGGTCAAGTGAGGTCTTCTTCTGTATTTTGTGTTATTTTATTCCAAACGTTTGCCAGTCTGTGGTATCATAAGGGAATAACTTCAAACATTTTATAGGAACCTTGTTTACTTGTATGTACTTCAGTGTATAATTCATACTAATTACAGTGAAAATACCTGAAGTTTGTTCTGAGTTGGGTTACTACACAGGAGAACGTTTGGCTTAATGTCACACAAAATGGACCAAGGCCAACAACTCTCTGGTTGTTCCTGTGTAAATTATTAATTATTGCCCTTTACTAACCCTGATTTGACAAGAAACACCCAAAACATAAAAGCACAAAAACACAGGGCCAGACAACTAAACTTGGAGAGCCATTTAATCCTGCTAAACTGTGTACAATCTGAAGGTGGATTGAAGTCATCATTTTCAGTTATCTGCAATAAATTAATTATAATTTAATAATAATAATTAATAATAATAATATTAATGGTTTATTAACAGTATATCCATAATACATGGCTCTTCACCTGTTAATACTAACTAAATATAAAAATTACAATTTGATATGAATATGAAGAATTCCTAAAGCTAAAAAAAATACAATTAATATAAAAAGACAAAAATTCCTTTAGCTAAAATAAAATAACAAATACTTTAGATAATGCAAGCTTTTAAAATCTTATCATTTATTTAAAAGCTACTATTGACTGCATCTTGACCTAAGAATGTGCTTTCTGACTTCCCCGCAGAAAATTTTGAAATCGCTACAAGCTCTTAGGTTGGCAGGTAGGTTATTGAACAGGCTGGTAGACATGTCCTGGAAGGTTCCATGTTCCAAGGGAATTGCAAGTCTAGGTGCTGAACTTGACCGCAGTGTTGGTACCGAGGTTACTGTATCAAGTTTTAAGTAAGAAGGCCAATGATCTGAATAAAGTGCCTTATGAACTTGTTTAAGTTCACAAACTTTTGACCTGTGATGTCACTGATGTAATCCATATCTCCTTGACATTCTCTTTCAGCTCCCAGCTGTTTATAATCCTCTGTTTGATGCTATTGGGGCTATTGCAGAAGAGAGCTGTATCTCTCTTGAGAAACTCTATCAAACCCAAGGTATGTTTTGTTTGTGCTTAATCTTTTTCTTCTGACATTGAATGATTGTTCAAAACTTCCAAGCCTCTCCCCTTCCCTCCCTCCCCCCCCCCCAAAAAAAAAAAAAAAAAATTATCCTGCACACCTTTGGGGAGGAAAGCCATTTAACTATCAACAAAAACAGTGGTTAATGTTTGCAATAACTAAATCACTATTAAATGAGGTACGTGTTATGTTCTTTTTGTAGCTGAGCCAAACAAGACAGAGCAAACTTTTCAAGAGCACTATTGTGTGTTAGAGGTAAACATTTCTCATTATATTTTATGCTGGTTCTCCTTCTCAAACCCCCTAAAAGGGGGGGAACATAGTCCATCTTTCAGGATGGAAGTAGGCCTCAGTATTGTTTTCAGTTGGACTGGTCAAAATTCACTGTTTTGTTTTGAGTTCTTGTACAGGTCGTGTGGCGTTGGGGGGTTTGCAAAAAGATTTTTCCATGTGGTCAGTTACATACATGGAGTTCCACACAATCATACGATTTTGAACGGTTTCAGTGCTCCATCCAATGGGATTGCTTATGACAATTCAATTGTTACACTTCAACGCACAGATCATCACCATTTTAAAGATCCACTTTCCCATAGCATTACTTACAAGTTAGCGTGAACAAGGTATGTACATTTGTAAGACGATTCTTATTTCCATTTTATCGTTTTCAGAAACTTATTGACCTGAATCAACAGTTGCTGGTAACGTTAGGAGTTAGTCACAGCTCATTGGACCAGCTGTGTCACGTGACAGCTAAACACGGTATGCACTCCAAGCTGACTGGAGCAGGCGGAGGGGGATGTGCCTTTACACTTGTCACGCCAGGTACGTTACACATGTCACGCAAAGTACAGTTACTATCGGTGAAACGTCGCGCGATATTAGCGCTATAGTGAATACGTCAAGTAATGGTGCTCCTTCAAAATTGTCTTTTTTTACAATCATTATAACTGCACTATATTCATTGGTGTTTTGTTTTTATCTTTGTTAACTATTGTTTTAAGATTTTTTCGATATGAAGGTTGTTTTGTTCATCGCAAAAATGATTTACGTGTAGCTTGTAACACTATCTTGTAGACATGTGTGCTTGCCACTTACCCCAAAAATTGCCTCCCTCACTGCAACCTAAGAAAGCAGCGATAGCTTCATTTGTCTGCAAGGAGAAACTCTTGTTTTGTCTACAAGGGTTAGTTTTTATAGTTCTGTCAGAATTGATAAGGACGATCATTCTCAATCCCGAAAATGACCTCAGTACTTATAAAAGGATCGTTTGGTGTATTTGTTTTATGCCAGTTTATCCGATTTATTTCCTAGGTACGAGTGAGGAATCCGTGACCGAGGTCACCCGTGAACTGTCCAGCCTGGGGTTTGAAGTTTGGGACTCGTGTCTTGGTGATCATGGTGTTACTCTGGCATTCACCTGACCCTCCCCTCCCTCAGGATTGGCGAGTCATTCTGTGATAGAAATGGCCTTTTCGAGTCGTTCTTGTTAGTTGGAAATCAGCGCGAAAGCAGTCTTTTTTTACTGTTGTTCTTTGCGCTGGTTTCCAACTAGCTGTACGGCTAGAAAAAGGCTGTCTTAGAAGTCACGATAGAGACGCTTATCGAGTTATAAACTTTATTCTTCTACCGATAATAACACTGTGCGTGAATGTTTATTGAAACTAAAACTAATCTTAAATTTAAAGCTAGTGCCGTTAGCGTTGTTGTGTGGAGATATTTGCCTTCACACATTTTCCATCGTGGACAGAGTCCACAAAGTAAAGAATCCTTAGAGAATGGTATTGGTTGTTTGAGTTTAACTCACAAGCTAGCCGGCAAGGGTTTTATGAAATACTGCAGTTCCTATATACATTTGTCATTTTGCTACTTTTAATACGTTATATATGTACAACAATTTGCCTCCGTTTCTCAAGTGTGATTTTGTTTCATATGTACCGTATTTTCTCGATTAAACGCCGGGTCTCTAAGCTGGAGTTGAAAATAGGCCCTAGTATTGTTTTTGAGATACCATAAGCTGTAAGTATAAAAGCCAGATACATGTTTGTCAAAAATAATAAATAAAAACACTTTCTTAATAAAAATCGAGCTCAGATTAACTACATGATTCGAATAAACGCCGGGTCCACCAGGGTGAGTTTGAAATAAACACCGGGGGCGTTTAATCGAGAAAATAGTATGCATGAATCAGTATTACTTACCGAGATCAATGTATTCTATTTAATAGCAACCGACATAAGCGTTCTTTTGCATTTTGTCAATGCAGATCATTAATTTACGGTATTGTACATTTGGTAAATATTTAAGGCCATTTCGTTCCCCAGTGGGCGGCCTTGGTCGTAAAGTATAACTTAGGTATACGTAAGGTCCTTCAAACCAAAACATCCGTTCTTTGTCAGTTCTTAGAAAAGTGGTTAAAGCCACTTCCAAAATACTTTATTCATTCTTTGTCTCTCTTATAGTATCCTTGAACCTTATCCCAGTCCTCTCGGATTTGCTGTTACGTACAGCGTTTTCATAGATCGGGAATTCTGGCTGCTTTACGACGTGATAAACGTGTCCTCGACAGTGGGCCAGCGGTTTGATACATCCGGGCATCACAGTTCATCGCCCCGCCCGCAGCCAACCCACCACTGCGTCCCATTCTCCTCGCAGATCCTGGGACAGTTCATTGATTGTTGCCACGGTTACAAACATGAAGACCAACTTCAGCAGCTTCACAATGGTCTGGTGTTTGCTTGTCGTGGTTTTATTTCTCTTCTCCACGTTTGGAAACATCTCGTTTCTGTACGTTTCCTCTATGACACCTTTGGCTCCTGGCCATGCCCCAGGCCCCATGAGGCGGTACTGGGCTGCACAGCAAGGTCCGAAAAAACACTTGAAGGCCAGGAAAGGGTCCCTGAAAAAGAGCCTTCTGAGATCTGGTTTACATCCAATCAAATCTGCGAGTTGGTCTTTGTACGGAATGCTGGACACCTGAAGAATAAAGATAGAGGAACGGTCCGTTAAAAAATGTTATTTTTGAAACAGATAATCAACATTGAGACATAACATTTTGCCTTGGTTTAGTAATGGTCCAATGGTCCTTTTGTGACAGGAATAATTCACTGAGAACTATTTTGTGTTATTTTGTGTTTTCACTTTAAAAACCACCGTGTTAAAGTGCAGCAAACACGGCGCGGTGACTCTAAATTTTACAGGTTGGATTGAATACCTCAGAAACCAAATTTTCCTGAAATTTTTGACATCGATTTCCCTTAAAATAAGAGTGTATTTCTGGCTATATAATGAAAATATTTTTGCCCTATTCACAAATTTGGCAGAATTTAGGGGGAAAGTCAATCGACGTATTGACCTTTGATGGTACTAATCAATTGTCTTATCAAATCAAAACGGATTTCTTGCCTGGATAGTGAGTCTCCTTGAAGCGTAGAAAATTTGCCTGAGCATTCTTTTCTCCAATCCTATGTCGTGCAACATAAATTCTCTTCTGGGTAACCTGGCCAGCCCCTTGAACACACGAGTCACCCAGCGAGCCTGCAACTCAGCCGCGGGAAAGAACGCGCCAGAAGACTGGATCAGACCCATGATGGCAAGGGTTGACTTGGGGTGGTGGGGTGGGAACACTTGTTTGTACAGCGATACTTGGTTGTCTTCAACTGGCAAGATGTACTTGTCCTTTAGGAACTCAAAATTGATATCATAGCCCGTGCATGCTATAACGGCGTCCAGGTTTTCCACTCTTGTGCCGTCGGTGAAAACCACGCCATTCCTTGTAAAGTGAGAAACTCGGGGTTGTAGTTTAATCGTTCCGGTGGCGATACGAAGGGGGAGATCATCACTAATCACCGTGGGGGCATTCAGGATTCCGTGCTGGGGAAGAAGCCCGTAGGTCTCATGGTCGAACCTCTTCTGGGCGCTTCGTACAGCCATCCACTCTTTGATCTTGCTCGGCAGGTTTTGAAAGAATCTCGTTTCCACGTGCTGGTCCCATGGCAATCCGCGTTTTTCCAGGCGGGAAATCACCCAGGCCCCTCTGTGGGTGCTAAGGTAAACCTGGGAGGCGTGGCGGCTGAGCTCAACGGCAATATCGGCTGCAGAGTTTCCAAGGCCTGCATTGAAGATAATTTATATAGTTATCGGTTTACTGTTAAAAGCGTCAATATCATTACTACGAGGAACATTTTTTTGGAAATTGTTTTCCAGATTAACGAATAATTGAATCAGGGATATAAATATAAAAAAATGTTTTCACTGTTCACTGCTCTATTGTGCAGGAGAAAATGTAGAAACAAAGAAGCCTGCTTTTGCTTAATTAGACACCGTAAGCTTGTAAATAGACGAGGCCAATCCATATTAAGGGGGTATCGCACGGGATGCATTTGTACGTACGCAAATACGAATCGTACTTTGCTGCTGATAAAGATTAGTGACAAGGGTTGGCCGTAGTCAAAGCTTTGATTAGCGCCCGTGCAAAGTCTCCTTTCTCACTGCTCAAAAGCAACTGAAAGCAATGGTTTGAAACGTGGATAAAATTAAAGGAATTTTAACTTGATCTGCTACTGTCGGGCCGACAGAGGCTAATTTAAAAATAGAACGATGTTTATATAAGCCGGAAATTTCGGAAAGGGATTTTAATGTAATGCCACTTATGAGTAATACACACCACTAATATTTCACCTTGAACTTGGAGTGCAGATTGCGCTCTTTTTTCATGTAAAACCCGTGAATTTAGTTCTACCTTTCTATCAAAATTGCTTCACAAGCAAGAGTCTACTTTCTTCATAGTCCAATAAAAAAATTGCGATCAATTAGCTTTGATTCTTTAAAAAACACGTAATTTTTTTAACCTTTATATTGGTCGATATTATGTTATTTAGAAACTTAACGGTTTCCTACTTAACTCGCCCATAAACTGTACTAGCACCTGAACCAAATAATTTCGCCCAATTTGTTTTCCGTAGATTTTGCAAAGACAAGTTGGTCATTTTCGGCGGATATCCGTCGCACAAATGTTTACCACACAGACCACACTACTTACGAGATCAGAAAAAAAAGCTAAATTAACGGGCGGTGGAGTTGTAGAAAGGCCAGTATTTAGTCGACTATTCTAAAAATGTGATCAATCTTAGCTTTATAATTCAGTTAATTGTCCACAAAGTGTGCTAATGTGTCGTATCCAGGATGTAGTAATGAACTTTACTGACGTATGCTAAAATCGGTATTTTTCAAAAAGGCTCCTAAACCCGTTCATTATCAAAATAATAGCGTTTTGGAGGCAGTATTGCCAATACTGAATCAGTTCATTTGCAGTATTCCTTGTAGTGAATTAAGTGAGCAATTGATTTAGTTATACAATTAACGGTTTATAGGTAATAAGAAAATGGTTGGCCTTGAAGATTTACAATTCTAGTGCGTTTGAACAGTTTCAATTCAAAGTCGTCGTGTTTTGGGGCAAAATATTTTACTCCTACAGTGCCTCTCTACCCAGAGGTACAAACGGATTCTGGCAAATTGTTGGTAAACCAGCAATGGCAAATATGCAATAAACTAGCATCCCATCCAGGGGGAGTAGCAATATCCCAGTGACTAAATACAACGGAAACCTAATCTAAGTGCCTGGTATGTTCATTTGACTTTTAAGCGAGACGTGGAAGACTACATAATAATACACGGTTGCTGAGTTTCGTACTAACTCCAGAAAGACCGATTGCAAAATGTACCCTTCTGGGCTACTGAATCTCGTTATGTTAAAAATAAACTGCGCCCAAGATATCGTTTAAATATAAAGTGATTTTTTTACTTAAAAGCATAATTACCTTGTTTAAGAACGACAAAGCTAATTAGAGTAAGTATTGGATTTGTGCTTGGCGATATTAGCTCTCAGGTTTTCCAAAACTTTACACCTATTTTGATGTTATATAATCAATAGAGGAGTCGTTCCATCCATTGGCTGTCGTAACATATAAGACGAATGTTGGAAGCCATTACAAAGCCAATAGTTTTGATGCATTAAACCAATCAGAAGTCTAGTTCCAATCAGCGACAAGCACGCGGGCAAATTAACTTGCCTCTCTTCTCTGATTGGTCAAAACTTGTCACCAAGATTGTTGGAACCCATTGCAAAGTTCCACAAATGCTAACTCTAGAAAACGCTTATTTACCAGTAATAACATTTGAAAACTGTTCCAAATTGACTAATTTACATGAATACAACTTTTAAGTTAAAATATACTAGGTAACGTTATCCTTATAAAAACGTACCTATGACGAGAACCACTTTGCCCTCAAATCCACGATAACTCTTGTATTCATGGCTATGCAGTTTGCGTCCCTCGAATCTATCAAGCCCGTTAAATGCTGGAAAGAATGGCTTTGATAGGTGCCCGTTGCAAATCATAACAGCATCAAAAATGCTTTCAACTCTCCTCCCTTCCCAGTTAACGAAGCTTAGTTTCCACTGTCCAGTTTCCCTGTGGTTTGGGGTTCGGCTTATTTCCACAACCACAGCGTTGAAATGAATGTATTTGAGCAGGTCAAAACGCTTAGCATACATGTGCAGATATTCCACGACGTCGCCGTGCGGCATAAATGGCGGGAAATCCTTTGGCGCGGGAAAATCCGAGAAGCATGTCATTTCCTTGCTGGTGTTGATAACGGTGGATTCGTAGACCGACCCACTGCCCGAGTAGGAGCCATTTGCTTGGGAAAACTTCCATAACCCGCCGATATCAGCGCATTTCTCAAAGCAGACTGGCTCGAGTCCTTCGTCTAAACAGCATTTGATAGAAACTAGACCGCTAACGCCAGCTCCTATAATGGCGACCTTCATTGTAAACCGTCGCCAGTCGTTTGTCTTCGGGTTTATAAGTACAGAGGGTTACTTCGAGCGTAACTTGCCACGGAGCGTTCACTTCGAGTGCGTCCCTCTTCTCGGTTAAAATCAAACTAACAGCGCTCTTGAAAAACGTTTTGTTATAATTAGCCTCCGCACTCAGTGTATTGCCCTTTACGTAGTCAAGCCTTTGTTTTGGGATATTGCCTACCGCGCTCGCTTTGTGATGAAATCCGGAGACATTTCAAGATATTGCCTTTCAAACATTAGCGTATTATAATACTCTTGGTTCAAAGCTTACAGCGATACGTGCTTGAAATAATGAAAATTCTAGAAAGCTCTCTAGTTAAACCTCGTTCGTTCTCCATGCTTTTTCTCGGTTCGTTAAACGTGCAACTATTACGAACGAGAAGATACCTTTGCGTGACATTGGCCCGAAAACGAAGGCTTTTTAACACCTAGTGGGCCAGAACAATAGTTTCTTTGGTGCTAAACGTTTAGCGATTAAAAATTGATTACGGTGTTAAAAAGCTTCCTTTGAAAGAGTTGTGAAAATGCATTACTGCTGCGATGTTTTCCAAACACGTTTGCAGGTTTCCATGTCGATGTTTCCCAAACAGGTTTCGAAGTTTCTTTTTTTAGGTCTCCCAGGGTATGCCCTCAAATACTTTTCTAAGGGGCTCCTTCCGTTGTTCTTCAACGTATCAATATTTCGTTGATCGTTGTTACAGAAGTTAGTGGTTTGTAATGTATACACGTAGACACAAATTACTTTCAAACTGCGCTGGCTGAATGGGATAACTGCATGTAATAAGCGGCACGAAACCCGCTAGAGTACAGTACAACAATATGCAAATTTACTGATATATTTGAATGAGCGTTAAACAAAAACAAAACTTTCTTACTTTTAATCCACGCGCCGTGCTGAAAATATTGCTGATGGAATTCTGACCGATCTGAAAACAAAATTTCAGTGTCCATTTTTAGTTTGAATGAGCTTTGAACAAAAACCGAAATTTCTCATTTTCAATCCACTGGCTTGTCAAAAATATTGCTCATTTATTTAATCCCTGAATAGCTACATTAAACGATTACTACTGGAATTTTGATCGATTTAAAAACAAAATTCGTCCATTTTTAGCTTTTAAATTCCGGTGTAAAGTTGTACTGTCTAGTCTGGGCATAAACACTTATAGGGGGAAATAAGCAGCAATATATTTACTTCTTTCAGGTACTGTTTTTCGCTCAGTTAAATTTAGTTAACTCAGTTTATTAATTCCATACATTTCTTTTAATATCAGTTCTGTGACTACGATTTGGTGCAACTTCTGCCTAATTCTATAATAATAAATTCTCTTATTCCCATCAGCTGTTTGCTCGTTAATGTATCGATATTGAAAGAAAGACTGGATGTTGTTCACTGTGTGGAATTTTACAAAGGGTTAAACATACAGACAAGAAAAAAGAAGGATGTTTGATTGTCTACACGTTCCAATTTCGATGATTCAACTTGCAGTGTTAATATTTGCAAGTTAACGGAAGTTAACCAACATAACCTAACCCTAATAATAAATCACTTCACGACTTCACTTAAGAAGTGATCGTTTGTTTACCTCTTTTTATCAGTGACTTTACGCTCTTGTTTTTCTTGTTTTTCTTACTCGCCACTAAAAATGGTTTTAATCGCTTGTTAAACGTGAATGGTGGTTCAAGTCAAAGCCATGCGTTGGAATGTGGTGCCGTGGCAACACCCAGAGTCAGGGGAGAAAATTCCTGAGGTGGCCAACAAAAATCACCACTATTTAACATTTTTCCTGGATGTTTCAGCTCATACAAAAGTGCCTACGTAATCAAATCTCTACAACTGAGGGTAATGGCCGGAAATTACGACCGTCCCTTAAGCGCCCCCTTTTAAACGAGACTCGCCGAGCGGACTCCAGAGATTTAGCTTTGTCTTGATTTGTCGAATGTAGGCTTCTTGACGTAAAAGATATGCTCAGATACGATAAGATAAAATATAAAGGTTAAGTAAATTAACGGGACGTAAGCAGTGAGTTTTTTAAAAGATTGTTGTCAGTGATAACTTCAAAAGGGCAACATCATATGGTTGATTTCGAAGCATTGTGATGAAAACTATACAACAATTTTGTTCCAGTTGTTTCTTTACTATTGTACTGAAAACGGGTATTATTGTTAACGGTTTGGTAAACTGTTATCGACCCTATCGGCATAAAAAGTTCTGCTTTCTTTTTCAAATGAATTGTTTAAAAAATGTTTTTAGGGGGTTAATATCGACAAGCTTAAACTTTTATTGATCATCGGTGATAAATAAAAAGACATGGATTTTTCGTAGTTAAACCACATAAACGCCAGCTTGATTTCACGCCATTTGTTATTTGATTTGCGCGATTATCCAGAATAAAGAATATGAATGGTACATGCAGTTTGTCATTCTGTCATAATGCGATGTTTTACCCTTACCTCAGCAAAGAGGTTTTGGATGTTAATTCATTTGTTTTGACCTTTATTATAAAGTCAATTTGTGGTTATGGTATATTGAGTGCGAGTCTGATTAGAACATTTGTTCCGCTAATGCAATATACACACCTTCCTTTTGTACTTAACAGTGACAAATATCCAAGGGCATCTAAATTCGGCTGCATTTAATTCTTTATTCCTTGAAAGCGACCCATAATAGTATTCATAGTTATCCGCGTCGTGTTTTCTAGAAACCTTTGACTCTGTTAAGCCTAAGAGTTTTCTCGTATATATAAAACCAGAAAGGGAGACCAAATAAGAAAATGTTTTCCCTTCTATTTTTTTTCAAATTAAAGCGACATTTTTAATCAGATTAGACGACATATTCCCTTTTTCTGCGGTTTTCCGACTATTTAACCCGACTTGATATGTTTATGTATATGTGATTGCTTAATTTACGTACATTTTCCGGTAAAATTATTCTCACAGGCGTTCCTGTGCATCGTAAGCAAAACCTCTCAATTTTACGAAAATCGTCTTCGGCTTTCTTCGGAAGTTAGTTTTTGGTAACCTTCGGCAGTTTTCGTAAGTAGAAGAGTATGTCGGAATTATTACTTTTTCTAGCTTCGATGATCTCTCAAGTTTACTATTCATAGAATTGAATGTCGATCATCAAATCATTAGGCGTAATTATCTTTATATTGCTGCTTCCATTTACAAATTCCCAAAACAACTTCTTTCTTCTACATTTGACGGTTCCTTCGCTTCGGTCAAAGAAACCCAAAATTATGGCACTAGGCTTTTTTGTACAATTCCATATGCTCTTTCAAAAACCAGAACTAATTATGGAAGTTTCAACAGCAGATATCAGGGTTAGCTATGACCTTGAGTGCTATTAGTGATGATATTAAGCTTTTGTCGCTAAAACAATGCAAGAATAATTTTAAAAAAATGAATATTGTTGAAAGCTATTTGTAATATATGAATATTTGTACTTCAGTCAGTAAAGTACAAGCAATAACATTTCCCAGCTTGTTTGTCATAAATCTCTAGGTACCCTTAGTCTGTATTGCGCACTGTCTATCTGTCCATTAAGGTTATTTTGCGCAATTTTCACTTAATCGTAAATTAATATATTGTATTATTTGTTACAAAATCGACACAGATAAAGTTGCTATTTCGTTGTTGATGTTGTGATCTTTATATCATTGGAAATCTTTTCGTATCAACTTCGGTTATCTTCGACTTGTCTTCGGAAGACAACGGATGACTTACGACAATCTTCTGAAGTATACAATTTTGATCTGGCAATCCACAATACACATTAAATTGCATTGTTCAGTGTGAATGAGCGATATCGATAAAGTGCAACCACACATGCGCAATTATGGATATATTATAATGACCAAATCTTCTAAAATCTAGCCGTTCTCCAATATTAAAGAGACTCGTTCTATCCAAGAATGCTATACAGTAAAACCCGCGTGGCCCGCCTCCTGGCGTTGCTTCCTCTCCCCGTTCTTTTGTGGGGTTCTTTTTTTTTCTCTGTTTTTTCGGATGTCTTGGATCAGTGCACGGGCTGCCGTGTCCCCATGCCGTTTGCCAACTCATGCGGTTCTCACGCGGGACTGTATCCGATGGCAAAACTAGGTACAGTCGATCTCCTGACATCTTCTGGAAACAGCCATAAAAGAAACAAGAACTGCAAGCAGTTTATAATCGTGCGGGTGTTGACCACCTGCCTCTTTCAGTGCTGGCTAAGCACGGTGCCGCACGTATTGGCAGTCACTGACCAAGTCGTGTTGCGTGTCCGGGTGGACGTGACATATTTCCTCCGTCATCTTCTCCCCTGCGGCCCGTCTTTGTTCCGTCCCACCAGTTCAGTCATCACGCCAGGTGCGGCCATCCCATTGTGTTCTCCGTCGTCTTCCGCTTTTGTCCCCTGGCGCGATGACGTGTTCCCGTCTGCACTTCTTCTGGCTTCCTTCGTTTCGTCGTTTCGATTCTCCGTCTCACGGGTCAGGTCCCGTTCTCGGTCCTGTCTCGCTCCGGCCAACGCGTCACACATCCCGGCAGGTTTCACAGGGTGATGATCATTTTCGCGGGTCGCGTGCATGGGTCTGACGTAGTGGTAGTTTGCTTGGACATGTCCAGCGGTCTTTGTTTTCGTTTGTACTTGATGTGATTTTTTCGCCCTCTCTTCTTGTAATTGGATGAACAAATATATTACGAGAGCAGAGTGTTCAGTACGCGAGTGATCGGCTGTCGCATTAAATTTTCTTGCGTGACCGTGACAGAGAGCCGGCTTGGCCGCGGGGTCTCGATCGATCCGACAAATTCCGTGCAGATTATGAATCGGGCCCAGGCCCCGCCCGATTAATAACTGTTTTAGCGTGGATCGTTACAGACAACGATTATACACTATACTAGACTGTTAGCATTCTCTCTTTCCTGTGAAAGACAGTCTGCAATACCGTTAAACAGTGTTTACTAAATCGCAGGCCATATAACGTTACCATACGATATTTACTTACAAGATAAATCACAAAAAGATGTTTACATTTTTTATTTGTAAAGAAGCAACCAGCAATTAATTGATGACATATTAACCGTCCAAGAAAATATAATGCGCGTATTCTTTAACGATTTGTCTACTGATATCACACTGTACTATATTAACCTAGCAGCCATTTTTGCGGTTAGGTTAATATAGTACAGTATTTTTGTTAATATAAACAAGTTAAAACCTGTTAAAACTTGTGTTATTGTTAATATAAACAGCAACTTTAACTTGTTTTAACTTGTTAATATAAACAAGTGAAAACTTGTTTTATTTATCGTTTCATGGTGCACGAGTGCCAAAAATAATCGCCCCCGCCGCGAATACCCCCCCCTCTCACGCTCCCCCCCTTTGTACCATGGAATTCTAATTTTATAACTAATTACATTTTGTAAGGTTTGTCATTCAACTCGTTTTCATGGAATTTATGGCAACGTCTCGGTTCGTTGTATACTTATTGATACCATCTGACTGTGCATTGCACTTTATTTTACACTGGTTTGAAATTAGTAAGTAAGTAATTTAATTGAAATCAAGTAACAGATTTGTCATCCTTTGTGCTCAAAATATTACACTGCAGCTCATTGCGATAGATACTGAAAAGCATTTTGTAAAATACAGTCATAGCCCTTTAAAAACCCCTTCACCAATAGCTAGATGTAAATGAACACTCAAGAAACTGTATAAAAGGTGTCCGTTATAAATTAGAACACCAATGCCATTTATCTGGTCTCTCTAGATGTTTGAAACGAAAATGAGTTAAATCTGTTACTAGTGCTCAGTGTGTATCAATACCATACACACTTGACTTTTCCTCATGATTTGTATATAGGATTTTTATATACTCATGCCCATTCGTCTATATCGCCTTGTGTGATGGTTTTCAGTGCTTTGGAAGTTATCATTTGGATCTTACATCCTATTCCTTTCATGTCAACATTCCCAGATAACAGGCGGCTGTTGCTTAGAGACGCATCAGAGAGATCATCAGCAATTGCTTTCAAGGGAGAGATCATGGCTTCGATATCAGGTAACCCACCATTTGCTTCGACTGCCATCATGTTTGCTCGTGTTGTCGTGGTACCAACCAGCATTGTACAACTTTTGATGGATACATTCAATCTTGCTAATCGCGCCTGGGAATGTTTTATTTCTGTCTTGCGCAGCTTGAGCATTTTGATCTCCTTGCTTTTCGTCGTGTGGTTCTTTCTAAGCTTTTTTTTTTCATTCGACAAGTTGGAAAGTTCTGTTCCTTTGTCACGGATCCTATCCTTGGTGCGCATTAGCTGAGTCCAGGCTTCGTCGTCTGCTTTTTCAGCATTATCGATATCCTTCTGTAGAGCTACAGCTGTTATTATACTAGCAGCAGCAGCTCCGACCGGTCCACCCAAAAGTGCTCCACCAAGGGTATACAGTACAGTTTTGGGGCCGCGTTTTTTTCTTTTCTCTTCAAGTTTGGCTCTCTTCTCTTTAAAGTACTTTCTCTCCCTTCCATGATCTGCTTCGTCATTGGCAAGTTGTCGCTTCAATCCATTGCTCTCATCTTGTAGTACTTTTCCCCTTTCCTTTAGTTTTGCTAAATCTTCTTGAGTTTGTCGAAGGCGGTCATCTGTGGTTTTCTCCTGTACCACAATATCCTCAAGCTCGTTGTCCAACTTGTCATTAATCTCTTGTATTCTGGATTCAGCAGTTTGGAAAGCTTCGTGAGCCTCGTTAACAAGACCGAGGAGGTTAGGCATCATTCGCCGAGCGGCTGCTACACTGATGTCATGTGGGGTCTCATCCACAATCTGGGCAAAACTTTCTAACGACAGTAAACCACTACAAAAGTGTGGAGAGACTGACGTCCTCACCTTTACATCTGTGGAGAATAATTGACAAGATGCAATATAAGCGTCAGAGTGGGCGTTATAACTTTCATTTCAGATCACCCATTTTGTAACGTGAATATAACCGTAACTCAGGTCATTTAACTGTGTCATGACATTTTATCATTTGTCAATCACCGCTGTCGTTTGTCCAGTCATTTGAATTCCTGCCTTGTCTAGAAAGAAAATATCAAAGTTTTGGGTGCGAAGGTCGAATGAGGTGCCAGCAAACGGTCAAAGTTTGGTAAAACGTGTAAGAGAAAATTTGTTGGAAGGCCTAATTGTTAATATTAGGATCAGAGATATGAATTCCGGCGGTGCCCACTTATGCCTAAAGTACACGCAGTACACCGCTCTTTCTTCCTTCTCCATTAAGTGACATCTGCGTTATGTCCTCTGTTTTTTTTTTTCATCTTTTGTCATTTACTTCGTTTCCAATTTAGGAATTCACCTAATAGAAAAGTAGATATTAAAAATGAAAGAGCATGCAAAAGTTTGATATGTTTTAAATGAAACTGTGCCCCCCCCCCCAAAACAAGAATGTAAACTGTATGTATTTTTAATTTATTTATTGTTTAAGTTGTTACTTGTAAGTTTACAGTTTCAAATAAACCTTGTTGTTGTCGTTGTTGTTGAAACTGTGGGCCGATACTTGTTTTTGAAAGAAATCCGTAGCCAGACAGCGAGTAGTTAAACTGTCCTATAGTAGAAACCCTCGGGGATTGCAGTCCAAAACCTACAAGTTTATGTACTTTTAAGGCAGCAATAAAGAGAATTGTCCCTTTGAAAATTGGAGTTCATTATTATTTCAGTGAATGGAAAACAATGGGAGAACATACAGGCTCCACGTATCACAACGGAAAATTTACGAATCAGAACTGAATAAACTTCAAGATGCCCTTCATTAACCACTTTACTAACCATGACTTTCATGTGACATCTTTTGTTCATCAACTGCTGCACTTGTCATTTATTAATTCTACAAGAAAGGAGTAAGATGTGAGTTCTATAAACTGTCCTCCACAACTGGCGTCATAACTGCATGAGCCCTCAGTACACAAAAGAAGTTAAACTAAGGGAACACGTCTATCACACTTGGATAGTTTCGAATAGTTTTAACAAGTTACTTTCTGGAGTGGAGCAAAACTCTTTGAGGTAGATCGATCTACTCAATTCTTAACACATAAATATTCTCTTTGGGAAACACCAGCAGTACACATCACAGTAGAGGGCGCTTTCTTTTGACCAGGTTATATAATCGGTTGTATCCATGGTTACAAAAGATATTAGTGCCAAGCCGAAGAACGTTTTGGCAATGCTCTCCCTGAATCTGCAGATTTTCCGCCGTTAGCTCATTCTTGGCATTTCTGATCAAAACAACTCCGTGTAGCATTTGAGCTGGTTTATTCTATTTTTCCCACTTCACGCAAATATCAAAGATGTGTGTTTTCCTTTTTCAGTGATCCAAATTTAGTAAAAAAAAGTTAACGAGTTTGAAAGCATCGCCTTGTCGCAATTTTTCAGCTGTGCCAATTGCAACTGTTGGACTAGTAAAGGCTCGAAACATGAAACGAAAATACTACGTTCCTTTTCAGTTGAGAGCGATAACATTTTTTTCGAAGAACTTCTTAGGAGACTGGATTTTCACCATACACCACCCTGTTAAGTTAGCTTACTAGTAAACAGGAAGTTTAGAGGGGGGTTTCCTATTTCCTAGAATAAATGCTCCTTTCACATGCATGATCTCATGAGGAAATTCCAAAACATCCTATCGATCAGTCATATTTTTCGAACTCATACTTTCCTAGGACTGTTAAAAATTAGAGTAATCTCCCCAGTGTAATTAAGAATAGCTCTACAATCACTCAATTTAAGAATCTCAATAATAAGTATTATATAAATAAGCTTAGCCTATATCAGCCGCCGCCATTTTTAACGTTCTTTTTTCCCTTTTAATCTTCTTACAGTGTGAAATGTTTTTATATCCTTTTGATACTTGTCTCAGGGGGTCGATGTCAATTGGGGCTTTGCCCTGTTTCTGCCTCCTGACGCACGGTTTTTTTTGTTTCTTTTTTCTTGCTATTTTTCTTTTTTGTTTCTTTCTTGTAATTAGTTGTAAATTTGTGTGACAAAGAAAATAAACTGAAACTAAACTAAAACCGAAAATAAGTCACCGAAAATAAGGTAGCCAGGATCAAAGTCTATCCCTCCTCAAAGTTCAATCAGTACAAGTTTTTCCTTTCGAACAAAAAAGATGACAGTGCTGTCTCCAATAACCACGATTTTTTTCCATTATTTTCTGTGTTATCCCATTCATCATGCTGGCATTCTAGGAATTAAGGTCTATTGTAAAGGGGTCGTACATTCCGCAAACCGCCATTTGTAGTTCTTCCTAGACCGCCAACAGCATACAATACAATACAATACAGTACATACAAGCATACTTCTCCTCTCACCGCCATTTTTGACCGTCCGCCAGGCATCGATTCCCATACCCGATCACATGGCTTCCACCAACTGCCAAAGTTTGACCCTTTTCACGTATGATGTGAATAAGAAGCCTAACCTGATGTATAGTTGGCGTAAAGGTTGTCGATCAAGTTTACGTTATGCGTTGAATTCTCTTTCGTGAACTTTTTGTATTGCCTAGAACATAAGTTACCTACCTTCCAACTGTTTAAGCCAAGCTTGTCAAAGTTTTTGTTTCATTAACCTTACGGGAGAAATGAAGACGTCATGAAACAGTAGATAATTCGGAAAATTATATAATGCGCCCTGGAAGAAACACACCAGTTAAGACTGACAGCCTTTTGAAGACAGCTGACAGCCTTCTTAAGGGGGGCTGCCTTATTTCTTTATCCAGCATAGGCATGCAAGAGAGCTTAGTAAACAGAAAGTTTAACGGGGGTTTTTCCCTAATTCTCAGAATAATTACTTCGGGAGGTCAAGTGAAAAACGCCTGTCAGGTACTATTTGTCACGATAAGTCTATCTTTCTTTTCTAGTAATTTGCTACAAGTTTCCTTTTCAAACAACAACTTAAACAGACTGTTCCGTATCCATTAACCGAATATCTTTCATTGATTTCCAGGATTTTCAGGATTTGTTTTTCCCATACAACTTACTTCCATTTAAAGGCATCGAATGAACAATATTTGTTCGGCATATTTAAGTAGAAATTGATATCAGCTCCCTCATAGTACCTACCTCTTGCTAAAACCAAACTTGTCTTGTTTTCAATTCAGAGCCACAGGAGAAATGGAACTGCAAGAAAACAGAAGAAGAACAATATTATTAACAAAACCGACCCTCAATTGAATGGCAATACACTAGTCTGTAAAGGCAGCTTACTTCAGCAGTAAACAGGAAGTTAAGAGGGGGGTCCCTTATTCCTGAGACATTTACACCTTTCACCTGGGCAAGTGGTGCACGTGATGAGTTGAAAGAGGCAATGTTCCTGAGGATCAAGGGAAATAACCTCTTAAAAGTAGTAAACAGGAAGTCTAGAGGGGGTGCCTTTATTTCTCGAACAATATTCCCCTTTGCCCAGGCAAGTGGTTCGCGTGATATATTGAAAGAAGCAATATTCTAGGAATAGAGGAAATGCCCTCCAGAAGCAATAAACAGGAAGTTAAAAGGGGTTTCCCTTATTCCTAGAACAATTACGCCTTTCACCTATAAAAGTTGTGCATGTGATGTATTCAAAGAAGCAATATTCTAGACTGAATCCTTCCTTCCGAGAATGCTATATATAATGGGGAAACTAGGTACAGTCGATCTCTTGAGTCTCAACTCGACTTCTTGACACAGTAATAGAAGAAATAGCATTTTTTCTCGTGGACCGTTTCTTGGTGTCAGGGAACGGCTATAAACGCTATACCCCCACCCCTTTCCCCCAAGACCACCACCGGTACAGTCTGCTAGCAGTCTGGCACTACGCAATACTGAGTGTTACACAGCATTTAACTTAATTGCAGGCGGTACAATGTTTACCATACGACTTTTACTACAAGATATACAAAACACAAAAATATATTTTTTTGCATTTTTATTTGTAAAAAACGCAACCAGAAATTAATTGGCGAAATATAAACATCCAAGCAAAAAAAGGAATGAAAGGAAGAAATTAAACTAATATCACACTAGCTGCTGCTATATTAAATGATTTATAATTCATCGTTCCCGGATGCATTAGCGCACCAGCCACTGGTAAAATGGTCCATTTGTAGCAATGGAATTCTTATATTATAACTTATAATTAGTACATTATACAAAGGTTTGTCATTTAAATCGTTTTCATGGAATAAATGGAAATGTCTCAGTTAGTTTGATCCTTATATTAAAACAATCTAACTGTAAACGTCACTTTATTTTAACCTGGTTTGAAATTGAATCAAATAACAGATCTATCATCTGTTGTGCCCTAAGCATAACGTCGCAGCTTATTGCGACAGATACTAAAAGGCGTTTTGTGAAATACAGTCATTCAGCCTTATGTGCCTCTTAGGCGCGAAGAGGATTATGGATGTAAAATACAGTCATAACCTTTTGAAATGTCCTTTACCAATAGCTTAATGTAATTTGTCATGCCAAAGCCGCTAATCTGCCCGGGGGGGGGGCGGGTTGTTGGGTTGTGCCGCTGGCCTCTCCCCCTCCCCTTGTCTTCTTGGCCTTTGCCCTCTGTCCTTGGTCCCCCCTTGTCCTCTGGGGCTGTGTCTTCCGCCGTCTTCGGCGTTCCGTCTCCCTCCGTTCGTCTCTCCCTGTCCCCTCTCCCCTTGTGCTGTGCGCCCGTCGTCCGTCTCCCCCTCCGCGGCCCCCCGCCCTGCCCCCCCCCCCCCGGCTAATCTGGTCTCTGTAACTATGGGCGTATGGCATGGCTAAAAGCTAGCTGTTTGCGCAGTGTGTAACAGTACCATACACACTTGACTTGTCTTATTTTTACAAAGCATTTTAAATGTTCTCATGCCCATTCGTCCATATCGCCTTGTGTGATGGCTTTCAGTGCTTTGGAAGTTATCATTTGGATCTTACATCCTATTCCTTTCATATCAACATTCCCAGATAACAGGCGGCTGGTGCTTAGAGACGCATCAGAGAGATCATCAGCAATTGCTTTCAAGGGAAAGATCATAAGTTCGATATCAGGTAACTCATCATTTGCTTCGATTGCCATCATGTTTGCTCGTGTTGTCGTGGTGCCCACCAGCATTGCACAACTTTTGATGGATTCATTTAATCTTGCTAATCGTGCCTGGGAATATTTTATTTCTTCCTTGCGTAGTTTCACCATTTCCAGCTCCTTGCTTTTCGCCTTGTGGTTCTTTCTTTGTTTTTCTTTTTCATTTGCCAAGTTGGAAAGTTCTGATTTCTTGTCGTCAATCCTGTCTCTGGTGCGTGTTAACTGAGTCGAAGCTTCGCTGACTGCCCTTTCAGCATTTTCGATATCCTTCTTTAAAGCTTCATTTGTTGCTACGCCAGTCACACCACCAGCAAGAACTCCGCCAAATGGTCCAAGGAGAAGTGTTCCAATAAACACCAGCTGCTACACCAGTTATAACAGTTTTCGGAACGCGTTCTCTTTCTTCCTTTTCAAGTTTGGCCTTCTTTTCTTCTAAACGTTCTTTGTCCCTTCTAAGATTTGTCTCGTCATTGGAAAGTTGTCGCTCCAATTCATTGCGTTCATCTTGAAGTACTTTCGCCCTTTCTTCCAGTTTTGCCAAATCTTCTTTAGTTTGTGCGAAGGCGGTCATCTGTGTTTTTTTCCTGTACCACAATATCCTGAAGCTCGATGTCCAACTTGTCATTAATCTCTTGTATTCTGGATTCAGCAGTTTGGAAAGCTTCGTGAGCCTCGTTTACAAGACCGAGGAGGTTAGGCATCATTCGCCGAGCGGCTGCTACACTGATGTCATGTGGGGTCTCATCCACAATCTGGGCAAAACTTTCCAACGACAGTAAACCACTACAAAAGTGTGGAGCGACTGACGTCTTCACCTTTACATCTGTGGACAATAATTGACAAGATGTGATATTAGCTTCAAATTTGGCGTATAACTTTCATTCAACTTTTTCCATTTTGTACCATCTGTCAGTCAGGTGATTTAATTGTTTGTTATAACAATTTATTGCTTGTCAAGTTTCCGTTAGCTTAGTTGTCTGTCTGGTCATTTGATTACCTTATTTAAGAAATAACACATAAAGTACCAGTTTTGGAAAAAAGTCGAGTACAATAGTCAAGGCACGATGTGGTTTTTTAGCCTCAAGGTGCGAATTTTGAAACTAAAAGTTCGACGGGCAAGAAATCTTCGATTTATGCCAAATAACACCATAAAGATTGCATATGATCATAGTGTTTTAGCAATATAGGTTACCATAGCCACGATTTTAGTATCTTTTTGTCTTTAAAGGAGGATGATTTCCTTGAAGTGTAGTGAGATACATCGTACCTTTTTATGTCTGTCAAAGTATAGTGAGGCACAACAAAGGAAGGGCCTTGCTTAGCGCGGCACTCTACTCACCATGACTTTCGGACTCATCTTCAGTGTTATGATCTTCGATATACATCAGTATGGTAAAACAAAGAACCATCAAGACTTCAGAAAAGCACGAAATAATGTAGCCCAGTAAAGCAATAGCTCCAAAACAAAGGAAGAGTTCACAAGTGCTTACAGCTACGTAAATTCCACTTTCTTTTGTCATCTTTTGTTCATTAACTGCACTTGTCACTTGTTAATTCTACAAGAAATGAGTGAGATGTGAGTTCTATGAAGCATCTTCGAGTAACTACAGGAATCCTTTGGTTACTTAACAGAAAACAGGTGTTGTGTGGTAACTCAGTGACAATAATATACAAGTTACAGTTTCTGTGGCAATTTAAGAGTTCCTTTAAAAATTACAATTTGCAGTGGAGAAAATCTCGTTGAGGTACACCGATGGACTCGATACTCAATACATAAATCTCCTTTTTGGCCTACAGCAGCAGTACACCCCAAAGTAAAAGGCACTTTATTTTGACCAGGTTTTTTTGCACGGTGTCGAATGTATGCATGGTTACAGGAGATCTAAGTGGCGAACCAAGGACCTTTTTGGCAATCGGCAGATTTTCTACCGCTGAATGGGCCACCCTGGCTTAATGAGGTTTACCAGCTACCTACCTACCTACCTACCTACCTTTGTAGGAGACTGTGCATAATACATCACCCAGTTAAGACAGCTTAGCTATAGTTAAGTAAGAAAAAAGAAGTTTAGAGGGTTTCCCAATCCAAGATTGATCCTCCTTTCATAGTTGGCGTATGTACCGGGAATCCATTAGCAAAACGCGAAAAAATTCCTCTCAGACACCAGAAATATGGTAGCCAGAGTCAAAGACTACCTTTCCTCGAAGTTCGAAATACGTTTTCTCTTTCGATTAACAACATTGACAGTGCTGTCTCCAGTAACAAAATATCTTACATTATTGTAATATTCCGTGCTTTTCAGGATTGGCTTTCTCAAAACATCTTGATAACGTCAGGGGCATTTGATAACCCACAAAACTTGTCAAATGCTCTTCTTTGCCGCACTCAACTTACCAGAGAAATGAAGATATCAGGCAACTGAGTAGCTCATTAAGAAATATGCAAGATGTTGTCTTTATAGAACAATTCACACAACCGTCCTTATGGGTACGTCTGTAAGGAAGTTTAGACGGAATTTCCCAAACTCCAAGAAATTTGCTCCTTTTAATATAACACAATATAGCAGTTATGATTTTGTAAAGGTGAATTTCGTATGTAATAATGCATCGATCTATTTAAACAGTTTCCATCTCCCCTATCTTAAGAGCTTATTTACTCCCCAGGTATTAGCATTTTGTCTTGTTGGGGACAATAAGATAATAAGAATTATTGAGAGTAAACCAAGGCACAAAAAAGTTCTACTTCTCAGTATTCTCCTTGTAACTGAATGTCTTTCTGTGAATCTGCTGTGTTATGCCCGGGTGTCGATAAAAGAAATGTAAGCAATTGCATGACTCAGTTATGCCAGAGGGATGGGCACTTACTGGAATTGACAACAGCAACAACGTAACAACAAGGTTTATTGTTTATTTATTAAACATTTTGCTTCCATAACATTACATCTTTTTTGTTACTTGTTACTTTACTATTCAATGCGTTCTATGTCTTTCCTTACGCTCGGTCGTCATTCCAATCGAACTCCAACACAGCATCAAACGCCACCATCTTGGATGCCAACTACACGTTCAACTCTCAGTTCCCGTTTTTGATGTTCAAGATACTAACAGAAAGCGATGTATTACAATTAAGAAATCACTTTGATCTTCACCCGACTACAAAAACGCTTGTTGAAACAAAAATTCCACTGAGTGTAGTAATTTTTCTGGGAAAAATCCTCAATGTAAATCAATTACCACATGAGAACAATTATTTTATGTGTCAAAGCGATGTCGGAGATTCACAGAAATGGAAGTTTCTCGCTTCAGCTTTGTCGTTTTGTCGAAAATAATACGTGCAACCCTCCTAAAACAAAGTTGATTGATTTATTTTTATTTATCTTCGTACAGTTACGTTTTCGCCGATTAAAAAAGACAATTAAATAAGCTCTTTATTCAATTCGAGTAAACGACTCACCTTTCGCCTGTTAGATATAGGAACAGATTTGTTAAACGAAAACTTAGCAAACACAAAACGCGCTCAAATAAACCTGATGGATATTTTCTTTCCAACATTGAGGTTTTGTAAATATATTACGTGATTTCCGTAAATTTATTCCAAGTGTTTCTAAACAACAAATTGAGAATTTGGCTGAATATAACAACTCCCTGACATCAGATTGGAAACATTTCATATCGACGCGAATAGTACGCAAGTCACTTACGATTTTGTCATCAACACTACTGAGAAAACCCTGGTCGAATGGCTGGCCGTATCAGTTACAACTCTCCCAAAATCAGCCAAAATCAGCCAAAATTTAAAAATTATATCAAGCAACGAACGATTTGAGCTCCGCTGGTGTTCCAAAGGGAATGTTTGTATTTAGTATAAGCAGCTGCGTCGATGCCTCATCGAACTACTTCGATCACGTTTTTCTCCGAATTTTCCCTTCAAGGTTTTATCTGTCCCATTTCGCTTGCCTTAGACAGAAAGTGTTCATTTACCTTTTCTTTCTGGTGAGAAAGTTTCGTCAACAGCGTCAAATCCTGAGATAGAAGCCTTCATAAATGCGAACTGAGCCCGCCTTGAGCTTATTCGGTCACCCAATGTTCCCCGTTCTCCTACAGCAAACGCAATAATTGCTGCTTTCATTATCACAAACTGTTACGCTTTCCAGGAATTAAGGATCACCCTCAATCCTCGTTATCTTGAAATCCGACATTTTTTTTTATTATATTTAATTAACAGTTCGTACTATCTATAGACCGCATATATTCCTTCGATTCCTTTTGTTTTTAGTTCAATTTAATCCCTTTCATCTTGCTGACATTTAGAGGCGTCGAAACATTTTTTCGCGCACTATTTTATAGCATGAAATTATATATGTTACCTACACGTACCTTCCTTGTGTTTAAGCCAAGCTTGTTAAACTTCTTGTTTGCCAAAAATTTCTAAAGAGATGGAGATGACATGAAACATTACATAATTTGATTGCGAAAAAAAAATTAGCATAACCTTGATAACCGACCTCAGTTGCTCAGTGGATGAAACACACCCGCCCATTAAAGACAACCTTCTAAAGGGGGGTTGTCTTATTTGTCCTTTTAGCATACGCATACATACAAGAAAGCTAAATAAACAAAAAGGGGTTCTCCCTAATTCTCGGAATAAGTCCTACTATCACCGTTGACATACCATCCGGGGGGGTCAAGTGAAAAACGCCTCTCAGTTACAAATTGTCACGACAAGTCTTCTTTCTTTTCTTAAAATTTGCTTCAAGTTTCACTTTCAAAGAACAATTTAAACAGACTGTGCCGTGTCCAATAACCGAATATCTTTCACTGAGTTCCTGATTTTCATTATTTGTGTTTCGCATACAACTTGCTGAGATTAAAAGGCATTGAATCAACAATATTCGTTCGGCATGTTTACTATTAGATGGAACTTATATCAGCCAACTATACCTACCTCGTGTTAAAGCGAAAGATGTCTCAGTGGTTTCAGTGGCCACGGGAGAAATGAAATTGCCAGAAGGCAGTGGGTTATCACGTCCAAATATGAAACAGTGTCCTCGCAAATTGATTAGCAAAAGCAACCACAATGGAATGACCATACACTTTCCCGTAAAAACAGCCCAGAACGGCAGTAAACGGGAAGTTTAGAGGGGGGTTCCCTTATTCCTGGAACAATTATACTTTCAAGTGTGCACGTGGTGAAAATGAAAGGAGCAATATTCAAGGAATAAGGGAAATACCCTCTAAACTTCCTGTTTGCTAAGCTATATAACTGGGTGGTGTATCGACGCTCCACTGAGATCGGTTGTGTGAATTTTTCCTCTACCGTTGCCTGACAATTCCAGTTTCTTCCGTGCGTTGTGTGGTACACAGGAACATTCGACAAGTTTTGCTTTAACACGAGGTAGGTAAGTGTCAGATATCAGTTTTATCCGATATACATGAACGAATGATGTTGATTCAACGCCTTTGAATGTCAGAAGAAAGTTGTATGGTAAAAGCCACTTCTAAAAATTATTGATTTAAATGGGTTACTCTAGACAGCGCAGTATTTAAGGAGAAAACTGGACCATGTATTGAATTTTGAGAAAATGGTGGCGATGGCTGGTGCATTTTCATTTTCGATGGCTGGGAAGATTGTTTTGGCGTTTTGCCTTTAAGAGTCTTTTCGCCCTTGCCCTGGCCGCTCAAAGAAACACTTGTTCTTGGAATAAATGAAAGCCCTTCTAAACTCTCCTTGTTGTCTACTTCACTAAGCCTTTACTGGCCTGGTGGCGCTAGGACGTTCCATTTAGGTCGGTTGTGTAATTTTTTTCCCAAAGAGGGCTTCTTTATGAATGACCCATGCAACGTTGTTGTTTTAACGAAAAAAATTTGCATTGAGTTCTGAGAAAAGGACGATAGACTTTGATCAGTGCCACCTTCAGTGATAATATCCAAACGCAGGTCAGGTTACATCCGGCTGCGAATTTTCGCTTCTGTAGCGCGCTACAGCGCGACGCAATATTTTCGGTAGAAGATAATAAATATTTATTTGTAACGCTATTTTTACAAATATTATGTTTCGTTTTACAGAATTTCGAATTACAGAATTTTACAGAATATAATTGTTCCAGCCGTTTTCCTTATCTTACAATTAAAATCTCCAGTTGCTTTTTCTATAAAAATATGGAATGATTTCACGAAAATCAAACTTAAATGTCAATATTTTTCTCAATGTTTCCTGGAAGAGATAAAATCGAAATGTGTAATAAATATTTTTTAACAAATATGTCGCCGCATCCAGGCGAGAGGTGAATCGTTTCAACGAATAAGTTTATAAGCATTAAAAAACCATTAGGGATTGATTTTTGTTTTGTATTTATAGGATAGCTGCGTGAAGTTTATTTTCGGCATTCGTGTAAGTGTGACACTCTGGGAAGGTCAAGTCACTAATATTCAAATTTCTTAGGAGAGCGCTGTTGTTTTGAAAAGGATGTCTGTAGACAGGAATCGCCATTTGTGGAAAGTTTCCGGAAATAGCGTTGAAAAGTATGCGACGAGACCTAAACAATGTGTGGATTGATATGCAAGCCTACATCAGGGAGGGAGAAGGCTTCTCCCGCCCTGCGTAAATAAACCGCTCGCCGCACTGAAAACTAGTGTGGTAAAGCAACATGCAGATATTGATATATTCAGGGATTCTTAAGGCATAAACTTTTTTTGCGGTGCGTATTACAAATGAAGGTTATCGACTGCAAGCCTTACGGGACAGTACGCATACGGTTGTAGTAATTTGAATAATCACAGGTGGCCCGAGCTAACGATACGAAACACGCGAGCGTTAATAAGGCCGGCCCGAGTATACACTTACGCATTTTCGAAACGCTCCGTTTTTACCGAAATCCCATCCGTCCACTCTACCGTTTTCGCAGCGTTCTTTCAGTGTTCTTTCAGTCCACACTTATTGCTTTTCGCTTGAGAATGCAGCGTTAAAAACGCTTTAAAGGTCATCTGAGCATGCGACAAATACGCGAATGACGTCAGTGCATTCGACATGCCGTCCACACTGATACGATACTGCTAGGCTTTTTTACATTATGCTTTTGTTTCCCCACTAAAATGCTCCACCTTAATGCTCCATTTTTCCCACCAAAATGCTCGGCCTCCCCCAAAAAGTAACTAAAATGCTCGGATAATGCTCATTGTACAAACGGTATTTTTAAAATTAATTTCAAAGTTTTTGGCTCACGAAGGAAAACAAACATGGCCGCCCTGACTCTTGAAACGTAAAACCGGCCCTGACTTTCTCTCAGTCTCCACTCACCTGTATTAGGTGGCATTTGAAGTTTTTGTGAATTTTGAGTTTTAGTCTTCATTTTCTCTAAAAAAGTTAATTTATTTTATATTTTCTCGGAAAAAAATAATTTCCGAGAAAATGCCACTAAAATGCTCGAATAATGCTCAATGCTTTTGCTTCACTAAAATGCTCGAAAAAATGCTAGCATAATGTACAAAAGCCTAGATAAGGCTCCGTTTTCTTGTCTCTACTATGGGCCGCCTTTTTACACCCGCCTCCAGACGCGGCTCCAGTGTTATGTGCATAGCTATCTTTTTACATCCATCTTTCGACATCGTCTTTCTTTTGAAATGCGCCAATCAAAACAGCTGCATACCGATGTTGGTTTAATGCAAAAGAGCCGACAATTTCAGAAGGTCATTCTAGCGGGCTGTGATTGGCGGATTTCGATCCGTCTTGTTTGTTTAGCACATCGAAAGATGGATGTCGATAGAAATCCGCTATGCACGTAACACTGAAAGCGTGCGTAATATTTTCGACTGTTGTTATGTGGATGGCAAGGCGAAAACCCACCTAAAATTATGCGTTATGAACATCCATTATGGAGCACGGGGCGGAAATAAACGATAAAACTATTGTTTGTTGGTTGTTTATTTTCAGAGAAAAATCATGTCTGAACCAAGTGACACTATGGTAGCAGATCTTAACAAAGCGATGATAAGCTCCAACTCAGGAAATGACAAGAATGAGATGGCCTTGCTGATGATGTCACCCGAGGTGAACTGGGCAGAGTTTCTGACTCCTGCACCCATGACTATCGCCCTTCTGGGACACCTGTTGCTGATTGCTGGGGAAAAGGACTTCACACTGGAACAGCAGAGGCCCGAGAAAGGTTTCCAATTTATAAAACATCCCGAATCATTTCGAGCATGTTTGGTGCAAGTAAGCAATACTGGATGGAGAGCTTTCAATGAAGCCCACAAGGTAAGAACGCTAAAGGCTTACAAAAAATGCAAGATAGAACATTCCTGGGGTGATTTAAAACGTTTTTGGTGTTTTCACAATTTCTATTATTTGGAGCCCTATTCTAATGACAGTTTTAAGTCTTTAAACAACGCATTAATGAGCGGCAATGAACGCGAGTAAAACGGTGTATTTCGCTTGCTCGGTCAGTTGGTCGATTGGTCGTTTACTGTTTTTGTATTCCGCTGGCTTGCGCATATATTTGATAAGTTTTAGGGTGCAATAAAATTTAAAACGACCATTTACCCGAATACATGCATAAGGTGGCCTTCGCGGCTAAGAATATACGTTAAACACGATTAATAATATAGTAACTTAGGCTTCGATGCTAAAATGGTATACTTCGGTGACTTTTTGGTATCCTTCTATGCACATGCCAATCGAGGAAAACTGATAAAAAGACAAAGGCATTCAGCAGGGGATTTCCACTGACTTGAAACCTAAATTCGATTATTTTTTTCTTTCCAAGAACATGGATGCAATTCGACTGTATTCTGCTCAAGTACCAGATCAAGTGAAGAAAGTTGTCCGTACTCTGGTCAGGGGAAGTGATGAGGATGTCAAAGACTTCCTTCCAATAGAACTTGGAAAGATTGAGAGGAATTCTGCGGAATGTTTGCGCTTGGCACAATCAGTTGAAGCAAAGTTCGAGCACGTGATGGATCTGACGGGCGAGCTATTGGAAGCTTCTTCAGCTGCCAGGGGACATTATGAAAAAACTCAAGAGGAAGTAAAACTGAGACGAGAAATTGCCCTAGCTAAAGAAAAGGCAGCCCGCGAGAAGATGGCTTTGGCGAAAGAACAGCAAGAAAAACTAGAAAAGGAAGTACGAGAAGCGAAAAGAAGCTGGGAGAAGGCTGTAGATTCTATGCCAAGTGGATGGGATGTCCTGGGCATGGAAGTTGTTGAAACAATCGTACATGGCGTCGTTGACATCGCAAAAGTTGCAAAAAACCCTTTTGCATCTATCGCCGGTTCTGCGGCGGCAGCAGCAGCAGATTCGGGGGAGGAAGCTGGTATTGAGCAGTCTCCAATTCCCGGCCCAGTGCCAAAATTTAAAGAAGCTGGAGAGCAATTGAAGCTTCTCACTACTCAGTTGTCAGAAGACCTTAACTCTGCTTCTGTAAAAGCTAAAGGCGACAGTGGCTCCAGCAGTGCTGAAGAACCGTTGGACAAAAAGCTTCAGTCGATGAAGGTATATATGGAAATCTTACAGGAAGATTTGACTGGCCAAAAAGGGGGTCCAATAGACAAAGAGGTCCAAGAGCTTCTGAAAAAAGGTTTGGAGATAAGCAAGGAAGGGGAAGCAATAACGAAGGGGCTGACCTTTTCACCTGAGAACCTCAAAGGAATTGCTACACAAGCAGCTGAACTAAAGAATGACGTCATGAAGTTGTGCACAAAAATTCGTGCAAAGACAGGAGGAAATCCTTTCACTACCAAATCTCCAAGGCAAGCAAACATGGCCAGATCTCAAAGTTCTACCTCTAAAAGTGCAGCTAAGACAGCAGTTGAAGGTGCACGGTTCAAAATCGCTGAAACAAGGGGCCTATTAGAAAGGCAAGAGGACCGCTACGATCAGACTTGCAAGCAACTAAAGGAGAACAATGAAGAGTTAAGTAAGGTGTTAGAAAGCCTTGCCGAATTGAGCCCAGAGAAGATTGCTAACTTCGACCAAATAAGAGACACCCTGATGAAAGGCATCAAAGCCCTGGCCTCAGTTCGTGAGCAGTGGCAGAAACTGGTGGAGTTCTTCCAGTTTATCACCAACATCATCAAGGTTTGTCAAAATGAAAGCCTAAAAAGTTTTGTCGACTATGCCAAGGTGGGCCAAAGGCGAGTGCTGGCTAACGGCTATGCTGATGGTGATTTCATGCGCGATCTCATCTATGAGCAAGTGAGCCAAGCAAATACGACGTCGTATGTGGTGTGGTCCATATCCAACACGTACGTGGAAATATCCCGCAACCACCTGATGAGCCGCCTGGCGAGTCTTGGCCAGTTGGTCGCCTTGGATCCGGAGAAGGAAAGACACACCATTGAGATGAAGAAGACAGAGCTCATGGAAGGCAGCCAAGAGGCTCAAGAAGCTATAAGGAAGCTTGTGATGGAAGCCAAAGAACACTTCCACCACAAAGTGGAGAAGAGAATCAAGCAGATCGAAACAGAGCTACTAAAAGTGCTTCCTCCTGAAGATCCAGCAAGAATAAAAGAAATAAATGACACCGTAAGTCGTGCCATCAAAGAAGCAGACGAAGGTTTCACTGAAGACGACTTCTGAGAACATAAACTGAGGTAAAACACCCTATTTTATGAGAATCTCTGTTTTGTGGGCTATGGCTGAACGTTGTTAACCTAAAGACAATTGTAGCCTTAAGACGTTGATTTAGTTTTGAAATGAAACAAACTGATATTGTTGTGTGTTTTAAGGGCCTGTTTACAAGCAGGCGGGTAACCCTATCACATAGGGTTACCCTAGCACCTAGGGTTACCCTAGCGCTCCCACATTTCTTCTTTTTTTCATCGACGTGTTTACAAGGCGCTAGGGTTACCCTAGCAGCTAGGGTAACCCTAGCTGAGTGCTAGGGTTACCCTAGCTGCTAGGGTAACCCTAGCGCCTTGTAAACGCTCTGCTAGGGATAACTCGCCTACCCGGGACAACTTCATTTTGTCTCCAAAAAGCTAAATATGTTTAAAAATACCGTCAAAAACAGCGAATTGTGACCAAGAAACATCGTGTTCATTCACAATTTGTCGTATTTTTGCGTTGGAACGGAATTATTTTCGAATAATAGTTTCTAACGACAAAATTTTACAAGGTTAACTGAAGCGTAACCGGTGTAAGTTGATCCGGGTAAGTAGGGTTACCCTACCTGCGAATTTTGCTTGTAAACCCGGGCTATGTTCTAATCCTCTTGCTAGGGTAACCCTAGCACCTAGGGTTACCCTACCTGCTTGTAAACAGGCCCTAAAACAGTAGAAGTAGAATTATTGAAAGATATTGATTCATTGATATATCAAATTGACATGGGCCTGGTTGTTAGGCAACCGATAAACGCTAATCCAAGATTTAAACTCAACCAAGGTTTTAATTCTCTCGATTAAAAGTGTTTTTTTTTTTAATGCTAATGCTTTATGGAGTTTTTATTAGCATAGTCAAAACTGAAGAACAATATAGACAGAAAACCTAAGAGAAAAGTTATTAGATTGAAACCAAAATTTACGCTTATCTAAGATTAGCTTTATCTTCGTTTAAACAAACCGGGCCATTCAATGCTATTAATCTTTGGAAGTATAGCTAATCTTTTTTTTTTTTTTTAAATTAAGCATCCTGGTTGAGTTACAAGTGACAAACTGTGGAACCTCCAGGATTCCACTGAAATGAACGAACGGACGAAGGAACAAATCAGCCAACGCACAAACGAACGAACGAACGAAAGAACGCAAGAACTGACGGAGGAACGAATAAACCGGCGAACGCACGAAAGTAGAAATTATAAACGAAAGAACGAACGAACAAACAAAAGAACGGACGGACGGACGGTCGAATGAAGAACAGGTATACAATGGAAAAGAAGAACAGGTATACAATGGCGAAAACTAATTGGGGCACTGGAAAAATAATGCATGCTTAATTGAAACGACATGTGCAAGCTTAAAGCTGTTAAATCTTAGTTACTAAACTTAAATTATGTTTAGTCAGTTAGACAAAAATATTTACTCGCATTTATCATTTTGCCCTTTTTGCGTTATTAGTATAACATTTTGAAAAAAAATTAAAGGAAGATTATCTCGAAGTAAATTTTAAAAGTAGTCAGACAGACACGGTGAAACGTCAATGTTTATAGGGGATTGCTCCTGGTGAAACTTCACTACCCAGGGAGGGGGGGGGGGGGGGGGGAGGCATCGTAAAGCAAAGTCCCGCCGAAATCGGCCAAATAACATTGAAATGTCATAACCATATCATTTTTATTGGCTCTGATTTTTTTCGGCGAGGACGGCACACCCCACCATGGAGGAAGACTAAGTGTGGAATTTTTTAGAACCCATCAGGCCTAGGGAGGCTAGAGAGGTCTAAATTTCACCAAAAAGGACAAAAAACTCTAGGTTAGGGTTTACCAGGTTTATTACAAAGGGAAAGTTGTTCAAATTGCTCTGTGCTTTAAAGCTTTTTGCTATTATCAGAGTTCATTGTAATTCTGAGGTTTGCTGGACTTAATAAAACTAAAGTATTCTTCAAAAGTGTTTGATTTAATTCCTGTTTTCACTCTAGCCCAGGTCTCTTTGGATGGCAAGGTGCACATGATGAACATCTTTGCATGACCCTTTCTTTATTGCTGTTGCCGTTGTTTTGTTTTGTTTCGATTTGCTTTTATTCATCTTTTTTTTTCTCGCCATTAATTCACTCGTTTCCACCCAAAACACCTTTGTTTGTAAATAACACCTGCACCACTTTATTTTCCCTTACCAATTTCGATGTTCAAGATTTTTTTTTTTACAAATTAAGATAAATTATTTGTGGAGCCAACATGGTTCACTTTCGCATTAACTTGAAGGGGAATCCGATTTTTCACAACTGGGATATCACTGCCTCGTCCCAGACGTAATCCTCCTGGGTCGTGCACGGTTCACTTGGCGTTGTGGGACTGACGTGCCCGGTTCGCTTTGCGTTGTGGGACTGACGTGCACGGTTCACTTGGCGTTGTTACCTAACCATCAACCTCCCTGTTTTCAACTTTGGTTTTCCGTGATTGTTTGCACCCTCAAAGACGACCTGTAAAATAGACTTTAACACCTAGCCACGACAGGCCTTAAGGTGACACGCCTAGACACTCTCGAAAGTGGACAGCTCTACTTACGGCCGCCTAGACTTGCTCCAAGTCGACCTCGTATAAATGGATAGCGAACACGGTCACGACCGTGCGAGCGAACGAGGTCGCGAGGCCCAACCAACCAGAGGAAAAAAAATTAAAAGGACTTTGAGAAAGTCTAACGGCCGCCTTGTTTGAAACCCCATCCTGATTTTAACTGCCATACAAACTCTGTATTTTTACATTCTCGTAATCGGATATTCCCGTAAGCGGCCGCGGACACTTTCAGAGATTACTACTTAGACGTTTTCTTTGCTTTTAAGCTCCCGTAGGCGAACAACCCAAAGGAAATCTTATAAACAACCTCTATATCGTGTTTTTATCAATCAACTTCACATTGCCGTTCGCGATTGTCACAATGATTTTACAGTAATTACAGTACCATATTTCAGTGTTTGTTTTGTCGTCATCCACGTCCGTCCAGTTATTTTTAGCTGGGCAAGCTCCCGTAAGCGGCCATCTATCCCCTATCCCTCTAGTGGCCGCTTACGAGAACCATTCTCGTAAGCGACCAGCTCCAGTTACGGACACTTTTTTCGCGTCTCGAGGGTGTCCGCTTGCGAGAGCTTCCCCTGTATTTATTTCTTGAATTTCTTTTTGGTTCAGTCGCTGCAAGCGCCACACTCCCTTTTACTCTATCATGGGTAAGGCAGCTGAAACGTAATGATTGCGGGATATACTATCAGTGTTTAAATGGAAAACCATCTTTCAACAACGATGCCACGATGGTTTTATTTACGTTTAGGAAAGCCTTTTTCTCTTCCGAATTTCTATTCCTATTCTGGACTTAATTTGTCATACCTGACCGTCGATCAGTTTCCCAGTAAATGATACCCTTTTCTAGACCAAAACTCTCTGATTTCTATACCCTATCCCAGACTAAACTGCTTGAAAACCATACCCTTCACAGCTCATATATGGGAGTGCCTCCACCCCCTCGGCAACTATTCTACAACCCTTTTTGCACCTTAAAACTTGGACTACTTTTGACCTTGACAAGACGAGCACAACTGGTTTATAATACCTCGAATGTGTTTTCCTGAATAAAGCTATAATGCTACTTTACAAGACGTTCTACGCACTGAACTACTTTTCACAAGGGCAATTCCAAGAGTAGACTACGAGCAGTCCCTATTTTTTCGCAGAGTCCGTCGAGCTTGATGCGAAATTTTTTTCCGAAGAGTCCGTCGAGCTTGTATTTTTTTCGCTTCAAGCTCGACGGACTCTGCGAAAAAATAGGGACTGCTCGTAGTCTATTCCAAGAGCATCGCGCCGATGTTACATTTTTACAATATCCGCGTGGCCCATGAACCTAAAACTATGAGTTACGACGTAATATATGAAACACGGGAGAGAGTGTTTCATCACATTTCCAAACAACGGGAAGAGAGTTGAAATTACGACGCGCAGCGGAGCATTTTTTTTTACGAACTTCGAGGTGTTTGAAAATGCGATGATGTTTGCTATATCTTCTCAATCGAGACTAAAACTAAGGAGTAAAAAGGTGAAAAGAATCTTTAAAATCTGTACGTGGTAATTAAGATCACATATACAAATCACGGTCACGGTTTCTTATTTCCTTTGTTTTAACTTGATGAATAATAGTGTTTGAGCAATGTAGTGATCACCTTTAAGAAAGTTGATCACTTAAATACTATTTATACAATAACTTCGTAATAATTACTTATATCTTATTTTTCTTTCGTCTTCTCTCTTTAATCAAATAATTTTGTAACTACTCACCTCGTTTAGTCAATTTCTATTCTGAGTAGTTTTTTGGCCTATGTTAGTTAATTTATTTTATACTATTAGAGCAGTTTTCACTGAGTGTCGAAAGTAATTCTCGTTTGCTTTGGTTTTGCATCACCACGCTTAGTGATTGGGTTGAAAATCACACGCCACTTTCTCAAACAATCAGAAGTAAAACTAAAGCCAATCGTCACAAACTCATGCACATTTTCCCGGGCTTCGTGCCAGCTACATGTACATGTACTTCGAGTTTTGATTGGTTCACTGGATTGTCTGTGTCCTTTGTGATTGGCTAGAGTAATTACTTTACTTTTGGTTTTACGAAACTCAATTGAAAACTGCTCTCTTATTCTATTTATCTTTTGCAAAAATAAAATAGTGGTTGTTGTTGCATTGTTTTTAAGTACGGGCGATCCTGGAAACAGAAAAGCAAGCATGCGCCACTACCACAACAACACCTTTTAAAACTCTATCATGTTCATAAATTGGTCAGGTTTCACGAAAATATCTCATTAGAATAGCAACTACAACAACTAACAGAACCAGTAACTTCAAGTAAACAGCAGCGCTGTTGTTCCCCTTATCCTCCTTCTGCTGCAAAACGCGTGTCTTTGTGGCGTAAATCACATTTTCAGGAGCATCTTCAATGGCCTTCTTGGCTCCCGCCCAAGCACCAGGTCCCATGATTCGGAATTGTGCTGGTGTGCAAGGCCCGAAAAAACACCTCAGGGCTAAGGCAGGGTCGCTGAAAAGGAGCTTGGCAAAGTTGGGCTTACAACCAATCTCATTTGCTAATTCATCACCGTAGGGAATATAGTCAACCTGTAGGGAGGGAAAAAATAAATAGCCAGTGAAACATGATAGGACATACAGAATTGCTTGAGATGACCTGCATTCCATTACCTCGGGTCCTCTCAGATGTTTGAGCAAGCGATTTGTTGAGAGCTGAAAAATTTTAAGTGATCAACTGCACAAGAACGTTGCCAAAGTAGCTGACACGGTAACAATGTAATTATCCATTATGAAGTATACAAATGCAAAATTCAATGTTTTCTTAAAAAAAAGTTTAAATAAAGTAGACTGCATGGCCAGCGTTCAAAAGGGAAGGATAATGAGAGTTGGAGCATGAAGAGAGAGCTTGGTAGTTGCCTGAGCTCAGACCTCTGATAGGTGTACTCATGGAATCACATGCAGGATTTATTATTACCCGGCCTGACCAATCGATGAAACCGATAATCGATGATAATCGATACCAATCGATAATAATCGATGCCAATTAATTGATTGATATTGGAAATTGGTGACCAATCGATGACGGAAAATTTTGTGACTTTAAATTTCATCGATTTTCATCGACTGTCATTGATTTTCATCGATTTTCATCGATTATCATCAATTACCATTGATTATCATCGATTACCATCGATTTTCATCGATTGTTTTTTATTTGTTTTGATTTAATATTATGCGTGTTATTACTTCAACTCAGTGGCTCTTCAAAGCGATCAATACCTCATTTATTCATTTTCGTGATATACCGTTACTGTTATGTCTGTTATCCAGCAAAAACAACGTTATTAAGAAAAGGGGCAAGGTTTACACTAGCGTATAGGGTACTTGAGAAGATGGTAGCCTTTGACTATGCACTTAATAACAAGTGTAACGTCCGTTGCTTTATCCCCGACTTTATCCGCTTCTTCAGACATCGTGCGCTCAGCTCACAATCAGTCGTTTTAGGATTGCAATATATATAATCTATTTCCGGATATCCTGTAGAATTATCCTGGGGATGCCCAAGTACGCCGTAAGGTATCGATAACAATGGATGATAATCGATGAAAATCGATAGCTATTGATGAAAATCGATAGCAATCGATGACAATCGATGTAATTATGGAAATTTTATTTGTGACTATCGATTGGTCATCGATTGGCCGATGCCAATTGATATCAATTAACTAACCATCATCGATTAATATCAATTGATTGATTGATTTCTGATCATCGATCGGTCAGGCCATCGATTGGTCAGGCCGGGATTATTATTATTGATTATGTACTAAACTCCTTGTCTAACCTGTATGGTGTGTCGTTTTGAGGCATAATACCTTTCTTGCATTGCTTTTCTTTTCTTCTCAATATCTTCCATCATGACGATGTTTGCAGGAAGCGATGATTTCCCACTAAACACTCGTGTTGCCCAGCGCGCCTGCAGCTCTGACAATGGAAAAATCGCACCGAGAGGTTGAAAACAACCAAACACAGCAAGAGTTGGCTTGGCAAGGTTTGGTGGAAACATGTATTTGTATAATTCCACCTTGTTATCACTTACAGGAAGAATAGACTCATCTACAAAGTTGAAACCTATCTTGTACCCTGTGCAAAAGATCACTGCATCCAAGTCATTTACTTGGGTACCGTCGTCAAAGACAACCCCAGTTTTGGTAAAACTGGCCACGTTAGGCTTAACAACAACACTTCCAACAATAATGCGGTGAGGGAGGTCATCATTAACCATTGGATGCTGACCAATGATTGAATGTTGGGGACGTAACCCAAAGGTTTCATGGTCAAATCTCTGGTTTACTGCTTTCATGAAAAGGTACTTAAGAAGTGATAATGGCATCAAAGATGCGGATCGTCTGAGGAACTGCTGGTCAGCAGGCTCCCCACCTTTCCCCAGTCGGGATAGGACCCATGCTCCTCGGCGAGTGCTGAGGTAAACCCGGGATGCGTGGCGGCTTAGTTCCACAGCAATGTCACCTGCAGAGTTTCCAATACCTACAGAAGACAAACAAATAAAAAAACTGTTCTGTTAACAAATCAACAACATTTTTTTCATTGGTAAAGTTGGCATCATTTCTGTGGTCTGTAATGGAGTATATCATAGAAAATACCTAGATCTATCTAGATCAGCATGCACTGCAGACCTATAATATATAAATAACAATAAAAACATAAATAATAATAATAATAATAATAATAGATCTGCACGCATTGCAGACCTATGAAACTAGTTCAATTATTGTTTTCAATTCTTTTTTTCTGCCTAAGATTGACATATGTAGCTACTGTGATTTATTTGCTCATTCCGACAGAAATTTAGGGTGTGGAGAATTTGTTTAACAACTACCCAGGAAGTGAACTTAGGACAGAAGCCATCTCAGGCTGGAGGAGGAGGGAGCACTAGTCCAAGAAAAGCTTGCAAAGGACCAGGGATGAGGCAAGTTTGTGGAGGATAGAGAACTTAGAGGGAAAAGCTTGGAAAAAGGACTCAGGACACCTACTGGTATATACAAGCTCATCAAATTTGACTATCCTAAAGTTAGCTCGTGTAACCTTGTCAACTATACAGTACATGTAAATCCACATCTGACCATTGTAAAAAAAAGTGATTTCAGATTTTGGTATCAGTTGGCTGTAAGCATTCGCTCACAAGCCCTCTTTTCCTCTCTCTGCAGTCAACCCTCCTTTTCATTCAGTCTTCATTTCATTGTTATCAGTCTTTTCTTTTCGCCTTATTCCCAAAACAGGGCCTGTTCATGATCATGGCATAGAGCTGAGACAGCAGGCCAGCCAATCAGTAGAGACATTCATATCAGTCTATGAACTCGTACAACTTTTCTATTTTCAAAACAATTGTATCCCCAGGACCCTCGCCCCTCCCTGTTGCTGAAAACTGGAAGCAGAGGTTCAGGGAACAAGCTGGGCATGGCATGTGTACTTAAACCTCAATCTGTAGCAAGTTCCAGGCATTTGGTTTGTTGGGAGCAGTGTAAAAAATGGAATAAGCGACACGGAAGGCAAGTGGTAAAATGGTTAGGGGTTTGGGGGGATATTCCGGAGGTGGGGGAATCTCCCATATGAAAGGGAGGGGGATGCTCATCAGAAAATTTGAATAGCCCAATTTTGATATATTAAAATTCAGCCTAAAACATATATATAGACCTCAAGACGAGGCTCCGGGGACCAAACTATAGAGTTTGTGGGGTTTATTCCCCGGAGCCTCATAGTGATGTCTATTGTTTTAGGCTGAATTTTAAAATATCGAAATTGGACTATTAAACCCCTAAAGGAGATCAATATGAGCACCACTCTTTACCCCGGAAAGATACCATCTCTGCTGATTTCTAGACCACCAACACAGTATGACTTTTTTATTTCTTATGTGCAGCGCTAAACGAGACCTAATGCATTGATGGCCGGGGGGGGGGGGGTACTTGGGTAAATTTTTGTTGAGTATGTGCGGCTGGCCTCTCAGAACCCCTACCCATTATAGTCATATTCTATGGCCAATTATAGACCCCATCTTAGTCACTTTTGAGTAAATTTAATTTTTACGACCCCAACTTAGTCACTTTCTGGGAGCTGTTTGTCAAATATTGAACAACAGCAATAAATACGGTAACATTTTTTTCAGGGAAAATTTCCGTTCATAAATCACAACTTGCCAGAATGTTCGTACTCTCAAAATCCCGGAAAAGTGTGACCCCATTCTAGTCACCCTATAAAAAATGCTTGAAATGGCGACCCCCATTCTAGTCAGTCCAGTCGTGAAAATGCGACCCCATCCAGCGGCACATCCCCATTAGCCCATTTATAGGAAGTGCCCCACCCCCCCCCCCCCCCGGGATTGATGGCTTAAAATATTGGCAGTAAATTCGATCCATTTGTAAAGGGTACATGACTACATGCAAAAGCAAAAAGAACACGATACGTACCCACGAGTAGAACGTTTTTGTTTTCATAAGGTTTGAAGTCCTTGTAGGCGTGACTGTGGATCTTCAGCCCTGAAAACTCGTCCATTCCAGGAAAGCTTGGCCATGAAGGCTCTGAATGGTGACCGACACACAGCATGACAGCATCGTAAACTTCTTTCTTCACTTCTTCAGGATCCTCGCTGTTTTGATCTTGAAAGAGGATTACCCATTTTCCGCTCTCTTCGAAATCAGCCGCTTTCCTGAGGTCAACGACCTTCGTACGAAATCGAATGCATTTGTACATATCAAACGATTCCGCGTACAGATGAAGATACTTCATGATCCAGTCGTGGCGCATGTACGGCGGGTATTCTTTAGGGATTGGAAAATCCGAAAAGCACATCATTTCCTTGCTGGTGTTTATCACAGTTGATCTGTAAACAGAGCTATGCCGTTCTTCCTCGGTGAAATACCACAAGCCACCGATGGAGTCTTCTTGCTCGAAACACACCGGTTCCAATCCTTCGTCTTTGCAGCATTTTATGCAAGTAAGGCCACTAGCTCCAGCTCCGATTACTGCAACTCTCATCTTCAACAAAGAAAGAGGCGAAACGAAAAAAAAGCTCTCTGAAAAAAAGTAATCTGAGAGCTGACTCAAGCAAATAGTCATGTCATGTAAAATGCACCAAGAGTCCCACGTCACGCAATATTTCCAAGAGCGTTGCGTTACAAAAGAAGATGGCGGATTGTGACTCCGAATCGTTTGTCCTCGGAATCGACGTAGGAACAACCTCGATCAAAGTATCCCTCTTGCAAAATACCACAAGAGATGTTGTTGAAAGTTTTAGATGTGAAACAGGGGCAAATATTTGCACTGAGGGAGTGAACTTCGCGGAGCAAGATGCAGCAAAAATTATTGGTTGTTTGCAGCATGCGCTTGGCCGGCTCTCGTCGCATTACATGGCCAAAGTGAGCAGTGTTGGAATATGCGGACAAATGCATGGTTGTGTGATGTGGAAGGGAAAGTCTTGCGTGACATGGAACATATCAGAATCTAACGAATATTTTAGATCCAGCGACAATGTTTCTCGTTTAATTACTTGGGAGGATAGAAGATGTACTAATGAATTTTTGGCAACACTTCCAGCTACGCGCACAAATGTTGCTATTTCTACTGGTTTTGGATGTGCTAGTCTTTTCTGGCTTCAAAGAAACCACCCTAGCCTTTTGGAACGTTTCGACTGTGCTGGAACGATCATGGATTTTATCGTGTGTGTTTTGTGTCAAATGGACAAGCCTTGGATGTCTCTACACAATGCTGTAAGCTGGGGATATTTTGATGTTCATAACATGATGTGGGAGTTAGAGATGTGAGTTAATTAGCCAACTCCCTTTATTGCGGAGTTTTTGCACCTGCCAACATCGGGCTTCTTCAAACAATATAAATATAATAATCATTTAAAAATAAAGTATTAAAAAATAATAGTCATTTAGTAAATAAATTAATTTGTTTTATTCATTTTGCCACAAAAAAGAAATACAAGCACATTATAAGGTTATAAAAGTGGCAAGGAGGTCTTTACTAGCCTGAATTTCAGATATCATCCTCCAGGAGTGCACAACCACAGGATAGGTTATGTAAAGTCTGCATCAAGCCAAGTGGCCCACACTGCTGGAGCTTATCCCGGTTTCTGGAGCATTAAGCTACTAGGAGCATTTCTACTCTGCCGTAGATGCAACGGGTGACCAGAGAAAGATGTCTGAAATTTAGGCTAGTCTTTACAATGTTATTTGTGAAAATGTTCTTTGATTTTTCCTACCACATCCAAAACTGAACAGTTACAAACTGTACAAATCAAGGGTGAAGCTAACCCTACATGTATGACTTTTTCTAAACCCAGCATACAGCATACTGTACAATATATATATACCTGTTGATTCCATCAATGCCAAGCTTTCATGGGATCCTGGCATGAAAGCAAGGTGAATTCCCAACACAGCACTCTTAGAACATCAAAAACCAACCACCAGGATAGTTTGGTTAAAATTCTTATAGTTTGTGATATTTGATATTATTATCAGGGACCCATTTTTGTTTAAACTTTTTTTATAATTTTTTCTTATTTTCTGCCATTTATAGCCTGAAAGGTGCAAAATTCCCCACCCATCTCCTGCCAGTGGCGGTAGAGTCAGATACCATGGCTGGTAAACTACAAAAGACTTTCTGCAATATTCCTGCTGGAACACCTGTGGGGGTGGGACTGGGGGACTTCCAGTGCTCAGTGCTTGCCAGTATATCACAGCAGAGTGATGCAGGTGATAAATACTGTTTTTTTTTTACATTAATGTTAACAATGAAATGGTACACATTCAAGGTTTATTCTACCTTGAACTAACTAAAGGAAACATGGTCGCCATGTTTAACTTCGTGTGAACAAGACTTGGTCCAGTCCTCCACGGCTGATACAACATGTGTGGATACCGTGACAAACAACATACATGTAATAACCTTTGATCATACAATGTAGTTAATCAAGGGAAATGGTTATGAAACCTGACAAACATCAATAAGCAAACAAGTCAAAGATGCCAAGATTTATGTCGGAAGGTCTATGACCATGCACATCTTTTGTTTTGCGCTCATACACAATACATAAATTATGTAATCACGATGTTTCCATTGGTTAGTTGCAAGAACACACATAACCACCTATTGTATTTTGTCAGGTTTTGTGCACTGTCAACCACCAACATAGTGAACAAAAACATACAACAAAGACCTTTTCCAGGCTTCATATAATTATAAGTTTTCTGGCATTGTCTTTACAGTTCTTAATATTGGTACTTCCTGTCAGCTAGCTGTTGTCATTTCTGATAATGCCAGTTTGGGAGATTCGCCTAGCCAAGCTACAAACATAACAAGTGAAGCGGTGCAAATTCTTCCATTCTTTGGAGGAAGAAAAGTCATTACAGCTGCATCACTTTCAGGTATTATAGCCAGATACTAAAGGACAGTCATTAAACCTCCACTGTATTTATGGCTGATGTGAGGCCAAGAATTACTGTACTATTCTACATGTAAGTAATGACTGTTTCCAAGTGCAACCATGTTTGGGTAGTTCCAAAAATTCTCCATACCTCCTCCACAGAACAGATATTCCTAAGGACCCCCCCCCCCCCACCCTTCTGGAAATTCCAAGTTAGTTTCATACATTTCCTTTAAAGTTTTTGGTCTCTGAGACCTCCCCCACCCACCCCCAGGAATTTCCAATCCCGTCTGTGGGGGAGTACTGACATTTTCTGGAACCACACAATACTGTTGCCAGTTGATATAAACTTTATAATTATTTTTTGAAGGCTCTATGTATTTGCTGCCATTAAACAGCACAACTGTCTGATAGGTGAAGAAATAAGCATAGCTTTATCTTTGTGCAGTTACTGGTCCTTTGATCAGCAGAGAACACAAGTATTGAAAGTTGTTTTTAAAGTTGACAATTTATCATTATGCAACCTTCAACAAGGCAATGGTAATTATTGTTAAAAATAACTGTTTATTTGTCTTAACAGGTGGTAATGTGTTTGCTACCTATGTCAAGATGTTGACATCATGGATAAAGGATCTTGGCATAAACGACAGCCTTCCATCTACAGATGAAATTTATCAAAGAATACTAGACTGTGCAGATAAAAAGGGTTCAACATCACTTAAAGTAGTTCCCACTTTGTGGGGAGAAAGGCACATTCCAGATCAAAGAGGGCAAGTGAGTAACATTACATCAGACAATATCTCACTTGGCGATGTTGGTGTGGCTCTATGTCGAGGACTTATGGAAAATGTACAAGAGATGATGTCACGGGAATTTCTGCATTTCCATGGCGTGCAAAGGATTGTAGGCACTGGAAGTGCTCTGATAAGAAATCAGGTTCTCCAAAAACAAGTTGAACAGGTTTTTGGATTGCCGCTGGTACTGAGTGAAAATGCAGATGCATCAACAGGAGCTGCATTAGCTGTAATTGCGGAGATAAACTAATACGAGGTATTACAATACACCACAAGAATTGTGATCCTGCATAGCCACTTTTCCAGCCAATTGAATTTTAATTAATATTTCATTTTTGTTCATCTGTTGTCTCTGGCTTGATGTGCCAAAATCCATTGTCTGTTTGCCTCATAAATAATTACTGTGCCAGCCATTGCTGCACTTATACTGTCAATTGTGCTTGCCATGGGCACATGAACAAGTTGTCCACCGTACTGACATGCCAAGCTCTTCACAGGTTCTCCAAGTCCTGTCGTTTCACCACCAATAACCAGAACACTGGGTCCTTGAGTCCAGTCCACTTGGAAATATTTTAGGGATGGAATGTTTAACTCGCCTGATGGATAAAATTACAACACACAGAAAAATAAGAAAATTTATTAACACATGCAAATCTAATTGATCGGCCCTGCTTCAGATGATCTTTTACTGCACCTTTTAATAACATTCGATCTCAGCTCAATCAACTGTTCCTTTTTTCTGCTGCCATCAATTTATCATCTTAGCAGACCCCTCAAGAAACAGAAGTTTACTTTTTAAACAGGTTCAAAAGGTCACAAAAAAGTTTTTAATTAAATTAGATTAAATTTCTTTTTTTGTTCCTTTTTCCGAGGATTGTTGATTGCTGTGTCATAATTAAGAGTGGCAGCAGCAAAAAAAGCAATCATTAGCTAGGTTTTAAACTTCAGAGTTCGCATGTTATTGAAAGGTGGTGTAAAATCCCTCGAAGATCAAAATACTTACATGTAAAAGTCTTAATGTTTGATGGTTGTATTATGCAAGACAATGCAATTCAAAAAGTTATGTTTCATTCAATTCATTCTCATCCAGGTTTTGCTGATCATGATAGATTCATTTACACATTATTAAGCTTATAATAAGACCTTACTTTTTCTTATTCAACTAAAAATTTTGTCTTTTCCCAGAAAAACCACTAGCTGATACCATTGTGTTACTTAATCTCAACTGTACCATGTAAAATAAAATATGTTGATTGATTTTCATACCAGGGATGTTGTTGTCTGCAAGAAAAATCCTTTTGTCTTTAACAAGTGTCTCGATATCTTCCCAATGCAAGTTGTAATGAATTGGAACATAGAAATGTCCACCAGCAGCACATCGTAACACTTTTGGTTCCCACACGTCAACACAGCCGGTTGAGGTTATAAATGACTGACATCCTGCTGCTGCACATATCCGCAATAATGTACCTAGAAAGAGCATATCATCATCGTGATCTAGTGGCACTTAATAGTAGTTATTGGTAAGACAAGAATAATGGGAACTTTAATGTCACTGAAAATAGAAGTAAATTTGCATAATTATGGTATTTTTCAGCAGAGTGAAATAGGTGTGAAAAACCACAGCTACTTAATGTGGGCTCTTGTACTGTTCACAGTGATTAAATCACTGAGGATAACATTCAATTACAGGATTGTCCCAGTGCCAAGCATTTAATTTGCCAGTACCCATTTATAAAATAGCCTTGGATAGAGAAAGATATATTTTGAGAGTGAAGTGTCTAACCCAAGAACACGACACAATGATCCTAGTCAGGGCTTGAACACAGACCACTAGATCTGGAGTCAACTGAAGCCCAATGACCATGTTAGACCACAAAACCTCTTACAAGCATTAAAACTTTTGGAACCAAACATGTTTACTTAGGTAAGCTTGTGCTGCTTATATGTACAGTGTATAACATGATGACATCAGGGCTGTAGTCAGGATTTTGCATGGGCGGGTACAAGCACTGGAGGCTTGAGTGTCTAGGGAGACTTGGGGGTATTCTTCACTGGCAAATTTTGAAAAATCAAGTTGTTGAAGTCCACATTCCCTGCATTCTGAGAGTTTAGGTGGACCTTTGTGACCTGGGGGTGCAGACGCGCCCATTGTACCCCCCCCCCCCCGCCTATGGCCCTGGACATGATGATCATACCTAAGTTTGATGGATCTTTCAGTCCATCACATAACACTGTCAGAGGATTTTGGAGCGCAGTTTTGCTTTTTAATTTTCCTCCTTCCCCTTGTCTTGGACGCTTAAACATTCCAATGATACCAGGTGGTGTGACGGCATTCGATAGAGTTTCCATTGTTCCTCTGCTTACTTGTGCAAGACAGTTGTTTGGCAAATTGAAAGTGTCAAAGTGATTCAAGAGTCCTGGATCACTGTAGAATATGCTTAATACTTTAGCTTTGGCCATTAATGCCTCTTTTATTAGACGCCATCCCTCAAGGATGATACGGTTATGTTTTTCTCTGTGTTTCCTTTTATTTAGGGATGCTGCCATTCTGAAAGAAAAAAAATGTCTTTTAATAATAGCGCATTTACCGGTAGATTACTACATGTGCTTGAACAAGATACATTTATTTGAGTCCAATTTTCTCTCAAAGCTTGAGACATTAAACTCATACAAACAGCCAAAAAAAAAAAACACTTGAACAGAAATGGAAGAGGAAGGGATCGAGTCACCTGGTAAAACTTCTCAAACTTTGATTCAACTATCTGTTCAAACAAAACATCAAGTACTGTGCTTATGACCTGCTAATCTTCAATCAAATTTCAAGTTCATACAAACTCTTGCAGTACAATGTAATAGCATACAGATGGGTATTTTGGTCAAAAAAATAGGATCAAAATAGAGAGCCCCATCAAAAAATTCCAAGTATACTCTCGGAAAGAGAAGGGTGGTTGAGGTCGTGAAATGCTCCAGTTGCCTACAGTTCGTGCTTGATGAAGTCTTTATGAGAATACTGTATGGTTCAGTAGGAAAACTTCCTAATTACCTGAGACGTGGAGTGCCACTTTCAATAATCGTGTTATGTGTTTCATTGTGTCTTTTCGTCTCGTGCCTAGGCTTTTGCGCTTGGCCAGATTGAGGTGCCTCAAAAGAAAATCTCGCCACTATTCGGGCTTGTTTCACCAGACTAAACCTTTGAATTAACACATGCATCGCATTCAGATCGTGAAAACAATTTAAAGATTTTAAAACGAGAAAAAGAGCGAAGCCCTGCGAAACGCGCCGAATACAAAATTTGTCAGGCGTCAATTTGTGGTTGTTCGGGTAAACTGGAACTAGCTGAAGCTGCGATGACAAGAAAGAAAGCAGCGGTATGTCCTTAGAAAAACAATATGGCGGAAAACTTGAGGTAAAATAGTTGTAAAGCAAAAATTATCAGTTTGTTCTAAGTTTCCTTCCATTCTGAGTGAAACGCGTGAAAGGATGAAGCTTTTCAAGTTGTGGGTCCATCAGCAAAACTTCAGCGAGGATGAACTTATCATAAACCCAAAGGAATTTCCGAACGAAAATGTAGGAGACATTTTGGAAATACATCACCCAGATGAAGACAACACTCGCCTTCTGCTGCAGATTAAATCGATCAGCCCTGATTTCCAACAGAAAGATACAATCAGTATCGAACAGTCGGTGGCTAATATATTCCAGCTGAGGACGTATTGGGATGTAGAAGTCACCAAGGTTGAACCTAAGGATGTATCTGTTGATTTGGTGGAGCTATTGTTTAAAGACCAGTTCGTCACAAGAAGTGAGATGTGGCGATTTTCTAAACAATTGGTTGGTTCTTGTGTTTATGTCACCAAGAAGATTTCGCATTCAGGGGTGCGTGCACAAGTGAATGAGATCTGGACCAAAGGAGAGAAGGTGTCTTGTGGAGTGATATCTGATGACACAAGGGTAAGAAAGGAGGATAGGGTGTGTGTGTGTGTGTGTGTGGGGTGGGGGGGGGGGGGGGTGGTGGGGGTATGGTGTATTATAGTACTGAGTCCTGATGCCTCCGATACAGGTGGGACGCCTGTATTAACGCATGGGCAGCAGGTTATGACCCACGCTGCAGGCTGCATATTATGAAGGTTATGCCGAAGATCTTCATCATGAATTTAGGGCCTTGGCCTAGACTTCCATGAGATTTACACAGAATGCACCCTGGGTTATTATGACAAAGTGCAGACAAAGTAACGGCAAAGTAACGTAAAGGGAAAAACTCTGCACTTTCTATTTTGCATGGTAGGAGTTGAGATGACCAGATAGGAGTCTGATTCTTAGGCTAATGGCAATGCATTCCAGTAGATGTTGGTTTCAACAAGATTTGCAGTCATCGAAAATATAACTTCCTGAGTTCATGGGTAACTGGGATCGATGTTATTTCCTTGTTCCATAATGTATGTCTTGAAATGCTTTGAAGACCTTTGAATAACAAGCTGATGATTCCATTGCCATTGCAATATTTGCTTTCCATATCGAGGCCATGTAAAGTAAAGCATTACCAAACATGCTTCCTTCTTTTCACTTTATACAAAGATATTTTTTTAAGTAATCAAGGTTCCTGTTTACTGCAGGTGGTTTTCAGATCATGTAGTACCAGGATGTATTTATTCATTCAAATGAGTAAAGAAATGTGGGACTTTGATTTCAACGGAGACCTGTACATTGAAAAGGCCATCAATGGATTCCTGTATGAACTGTTTACCAAATGGAAAGAGCTCAAAGCAAACCATGATGTCAACATTATTCTGTTTTCAAGAACATTCTATGATGCACAGTCTATCAGTAAGTGCCATAGCCTGCGTTGCAGACGAACAAAACCGGTATAGTGCGTCTGCGAATTACTGCACAAAAGCTTGTTCCGGCCCCCCGCATGTTATCAGGGATTTCTATAATAACCTCTGATTGGCTTTTGAATAGGGCCGTTCTTTCGTGCGTCGTAATTGGTCGAGTGCATCATGAGAAACCATAGTTAGGCTTTCGACGAAGACCAGATACAAAACAAACTTGCTGGCGGCGATCACGGCAGATCGGACCAGATCGGTGAGAATTAGCGTTTGAAGCGGTAAAAAAGCAGCCGGTTCGAACTATCTGATAAAAAAAGAAAACAACGATAACGACAAGAAGCAAACACAACTGACAAGCAAAAAGGTCATGGTATAAATGTTGAATAATCTACGTTTGTCTTGTGAAAGAATGTCACACAACGAACATCCGTCATCCGTGATGAGAAGCCACACACCTTGCAACACAATAAACAGCCGGACCCGGCATTACAAATGCAGAATGCAAGTAGTCGACATCTTCACGGAAAATTTAGGACCAGAGGGAATATTTCAAAAGCTCAAAAAATATCTTGCAAATGTGAATGTTCCAAGACTAACCGCGATACTAATTACATATGACAAATGTAAAACAGAGGTGTCAAAATATCCGGGCAAAACCAATGTCTTATGGCTCTACTCAACTTTAAACGCCTCCAAATAATACAACTGACAGCATATCGTACCCTTTCTAAACAAGTGAAAAGCGAAATAGATTGGATGACCAATTCCAATACAGAACGGTAAATTTACAAATTATATGACAAGAACGTTTTACTGTATCTGGTATCTGGTATTCATTGAACGCGTAACTATGGTTTCACGAGATCCACTCAACCAATTACGACGCACGAAAGAACGGCCCTATTCAAAAGCCAATCAGAGGTTATTATAGAAATCCCTGGTATAAACAGGCGGGGGGGCCCGAACAAGCTTTTGTGCAGTAATTCGCAGACGCACTATACCGGGGTTTTGTTCGTCTGCAACGCAGGCTATAAGTGCCATCACTATCATAAATTGGTACTTCCCCTAACTGAACCATTCTCATCCCCATAGCTCTTTCGTTTCTCTTAGTTGGTGGGACCTTGGCACAAGGAAACAAAGGGCTCTGGGGACACAGGATTTCCAGTCCTAGATTCTAGGACTTCTGGTCTTCATGTTCCCAGTCATGATGTTTAAAAAGAATGTATGAGAGAGTTGTTACGTTTTTGACTTCCCTTTAGGAATTCCTTGTTCCAAACCGCCAATCAAAAAATTCAAATAAATTGAAAACACTAATGTCCCCAGAGCTCTTGGCTTCTCATGCCAAGGCTTTGCCAGCTGAGAGAAACGATAAGGGCTATGAGGATAAGAATGTAACTGAACACCTCCCAAAGTGGCTACCCAGTCCCACAAGCAGTAACAGTACCTCCCATTAGTAAATACGTCCATGGGTGGACACCAGCCATACTGAGTAAACAAATCCCAAAAGTAGATACATATAACTTAACTGAGACCCATAAGCAGACAAATTCACTTAGTGGATATGACCAATACGAAAACTGGTACCTCCAATTTGACCCAGCTCACAAATGGATACACTAGCCTCATAAGTACTGAAAGTTACTTTTTTTTTATCCCAGTTTCCATAGCATGGAGTGACTAGGAGTTTTTTTACTTTCCCCTAGATGGGATGCTAGTCAATTGCAGGGTTAACCCCAGCATTAAATTACCTGAGAGCAATTAGCTTGCCCAAGAGCACAATGCAGTGCTCCAGCTAGGGCTTAAACCCAGGCCGCTCAATGTGGAGTTCAGCATACTAACCATTAGGCCACCACACCTCAAACTATTATTTTTAAGGGTCATAATAATATAATTGCTCCTAAAGAAATTCCTCTACATTACAATCTTTTCTACTAGTTGCTTTCACCAAGCATGGGGAGATTTAACATATTAAAGTACTCTAAGAACTGACCTGCTGTGTGATTTTTTACAGGTGAATTTCCTGCAGATACTCAAGCGTGCATTCAGCAAGATCCATATGGAAGATTTTATGAAGATTTCTATCAAGTGGTTGTATTACAAGACAGACGTGACGACTGGATACCAATGCTGGTAAATCTAAAGCGTTGCTTCAATCAATATCCCAGATTCACAAACTGCTGTGACCGGCTTAAAGGCACTAAAATTACTGGACGCAATTCCAGCTCATGTGATGGAAATTTTTTAGAAGCTATCCATTTGTCAATGAATGGTAAGTAAAATAATAACTAGAAATAGCTGACACTAGGTTGCCCCGAAGTTTCGACGATGTTTATCGGTTTTTCTTTGCTGTTCATCCTTTTCTACGATTCAGACATTTGATTGGAAATTAATTTTCTATTTTGGATGATTATTAATTATGATACGGTAAATCATTTAATTACAGGAACGCAACAGCATCTTGACATCATTTTGTCATGTTTTGCTGTGGTGGGGGATCTCAGCTAGACTCAAGCTGGACTTTAGAAAAAGTCCATCGTCTTTATTAATTTAACACGCCGGGACGGTCGACCTATCGCGACTTGCATGGCTCGTTTTCGCGACTTCGTCGCTTTGAATGGGCCACTTTGCGGGCTCGAATCGAACTCACTTCACTGTGGTAAAGTCTTGATCTCAGCGAGGATAAACTTTAGAAACAGCAAAACGTTTTAAAATTACCATTTGAGCTGGCCCAATTGTTTTATAAATATATGGGCTGAGAGCCCGAGCATGAAGAATGACATGAGAATGATCAATCTTTAGAAAGAAAAGGATGTCGAAAGAATTTCTTACCTCTGTCAAAGCAAACGCCTGCCGCGAGTTTTAAAGCCTGGTTTTCACTAGCGACGCAAGCACAAGCGCAAGAATAACAGCTCTTATTTCACGGTGAAAACAGCGTTGACTCAAGCAAAAGCACAAGCGCATTGCAGTTTAATGCTTGTGCTTGTGCTTTTGGCAAGCACAAGAACAAGGATCAAATTTGTCCTTTTTGCGTGATTGCGCTTGTGCTTGCGTCGCTAGTGACAACCAGGCTTAAATAATCACAATGCATCTCGAGATCTCTTTTGAATTTCTTTTCTTGATGCCGCATATCATCTTGTAAAATTAAAATTTTGTCCGGAAGTGGACCAATCAAGACTTTTGAAGTTTTATCCATTCAAGTAGTTTGTGCCTGGTATTAAAATCACGGTCAGTTGGACAAAGGCTTTCTTTTAATATCGTAAATCACGCTTCATGACAACGATCAAGGAAAGGAAACCGAAAGAATTTTTCACCTTTGACAATGAAAACACTTGACTTTCTAAAACTCACTCGCTTCTGGTTTCCGGTTTCGCCTGCTGCGAGTCTTAAACAATTATCTCAAGATCTTTTTTTAAATTTCTTGTAAATCTCGTCCGGAGATAGACGACCATAGACTGATCAAGGCTTTTCTCCGTTCAAGTAGTTTGCGCTTAGTAAATTGCGGTTTTGGACTAAGGCTTGCTTATCGTAAATCGCAGACAAATTTGAAGATATGGCTTGATATGTCCGTACATGTTCCTAGACATATTTCTTCTTCGGCCACTCAGATGTAAAAAATGTGGATTTTCTTACTTCTCTGCGAGTTACTTAGTTAATTATCGCGAAGTCTTTTCAACAATTGCATTGCTTTCGGCTTTTAGACATTGTGAAATGAATAGGCCGCGAATAAAACCCCAAATCTTTTTCAAAATTCTGCCCAACTGCAATCAACCTTTACAAGCTTTGTTTGTTTACTTGTTGTCATCTGTGCACGTGCTCACGCTGTGAGTTGTCATCATCACCCAGTCATCGTTTACTTGCGTCATCATTGACCAATCACCGTGCAGGTAATTTTATCACACCTCCCGATACCCACTTGCGGGCTTTCAACCTTGTCGGCATTGCACAACTCCCGATACTATTTGCGCGCTCACTTTGGTCAAATCGAGAATTTTTCTGGTATATACTATATATATACTCTATATTCGTGCGGATTACAATGATGCCTCCTCGGGTTTTGGCCTCTGGGCCAAAACCCTGCGGGGGCAATAATGTACCTGAGGGATTTGTTTTCAAAGGAAGTGTCACACTACTCACAACCACAATGAGTCACACTACTCACATCCACAGTCACACCACTCCAAACCACAGTCACACCACTCCAAACCACAGTCACACCACTCCAAACCACAGTCACACTTCTCCAAACCACAGTCACACCACTCCAAACCACAGTCACACCACTCCAAACCACAGTCACACTTCTCCAAACCACAGTCACACTTCTCCAAACCACAGTCACCCCACTCACATCCACAGTCACATGCTTTCAACCACAGTCCCACTACTTTAAACCACAATGAGCCACACTACTCACATCCACAGTCACACTACTCCAAACCACAGTCACACCACTCCAAACCACAGTCCTACTACTCCCAACCACAGTCAACCTACTCAAATCCACAGTCACATGCTTTCGATTACAGTTACACTACTCCTGACCACAGTAACATTACTCCAAACCACAGTCACACTGCTTCTGATCAATGTCACACTACTCACAGTCGCAGTGACACCGTGAGCAGTACAAGTGCCAAAAGAAGAGCGAAAAGAGAAACTTCCCTGGTATCATACAGCAGTTCTGAAGCCCTTTGAAAGTTCTCACCAGTGACACATTGAGACCTCAGTCAATTTTTGAACATGATAACTGCCTTCATTCAATGTGTTACTGCCATAACTTGTCTAAGTTGGCAAAACTAGTAGCTTCTTTGTGGGGCAGAGCAACATTTTTCCTTTGTAATTTTCGCATTGCAACTTGAGGACACTGCAAAGGATGTAATTAAAGTTTTTTTTACTGAACTACTGTTAAGACAAAAAGGAAGTTTAAAGAAAGTGGAGGATTATTCATAAGAAATGAACAAGAATTCAAAGCTGGAGTTCATCAGATAAATTCAATTTTTAATTTGTTTATGTTGTCTTTACTCTGAGGTGCGCAGTTTAGCCTCCTTTTGTTCCAGACGTATAATAAAACTAACCCATTTTACTTTGAACGTGAGTTTCATTGTTAGCATTATTTCCAATGACCTTTATTATTCTCTTTATTGCAGCATTTGAAAGGCATCACATTGATCGTAATTTTGAACGTACCGGTCAGACAACCATCATTGTATCACCAGGGTCGGGAGTGTTTGAAGTGGATAGAGAAATGACCAGCATCACAAAACAGCGATTACTGGACAGTGGTACTTTGAACTTGTTGTTATTGTTGTTGTTGTTGTTGCTTCTGCTGCTGTTGCTGCTGCTATCATTAGCGTTGTTCTAGTTTAATAGGCACTATCTGTTAATTTTGCTAATTTTGGTTTAGGACAGTGCTAAAATTGTGATCAAGTACATCGTACTTAACCTTATACACGTAGTGCACTTAGACTCCAAGATGAAGATATCAAGTGAATTGTTGAAGGGAGAGCAAGTTGCTAGTTTTAAGTATTTTTTTTTTTTCAATACACAAGGTCAGAATTTTAAAAACATCTGCTTGACTTTTTCAATTTAAGATCAAAATCTTCTGCCTGTGAAATACATAAAAACACACCTTTAATAGCTTCAATTCACTAGAGTAGTAATTTTAACAAATCTACACCATTAGTTTTAGATTTCCATTACGAGGAAAAGGCTTTTCGCTTTTGACTTTTCAAAGTCGTGCTTTTGATAGTACAGTACCCTGTACAGTCGAATTCCAGATATAAAAATAATTAACTTTTACATCTTATGTTTACTAGGTGTTTCCATCGACCTTGTGTGTCTAGCTGAACAGCCCCTGCACACGGTTCCCCTTCTGAAGTTCTTTAATAAGACCCTACGTCACGGAGACGCTGACTTAGGAGATGACTACAACATACCACACTGGATGAACCACAATTTTTACACCTCACCAAAGAGAAGAAACAAGACGGAAAACTCTGTACCTCGTATAAAAATTCCCGATGTTGTCTTAAGCTCTCTTGGAAAAAATGGCGAATGCGAAAAAGGTGAGAGCATTTACATCCCTCCTGCCATAAAAACGTCCAGATTTTTTTTAAAATAGGAACTATCCAGTGTGAGATTTAAGTATATAATTGCATAGTTCCTAGTCCTCGATACATCACCAAAATGAATAGACTGTAAAGGCCCGAAAGGAAGCAGAACAGGAACTAGGCAAAGTATATGAGACATGATAAGTCTCCAACGCAGGCTTCCTTTGGGTTTGTCGTGTGCTCCTCGACCAAAAATTGGGCGACAGGCCCCAAAAAGGTGCTGTGGATCCCGACTCGTCCCCAGTCGTCTCCTATGCGAAAATCGCAAGACGCGAAGGATGTAGTCAACTCAAAACGGACTCAAGACGACTGGGGACGGGTCAGCTGTGGATCATGGAGGAGATTAGGACGTAGTCTAAGATTCTCTGCGCACAGGGTACCCAACCAATAGCGAGAAAAGGCTAGGACGACGTTGATTCTGAGTAGACTAGTGGTTGTTATATTCAGTTTCCGCCATGTTAAGAGAACTCTTGCAACCATAGCGCAAAATTCAGTTTATTTACGAGATTCTGATATCATATTAATAATTTTCTGTAAAGTTTGCGAAATATTTAGAATCTGTAAGCTTGAGATGCTTGGCAAAAATATTTCAGACGGGAAAAAACTTTTACCAAAATTGATTAACCTATAACAGGATGATTTTGTGCACACATACAATATGTTTTTGGCGGGAAGGTTTGGGTTCTGCCCGCAACTTGACACATTGCCTGTTTGAAATTTCGTCGATTCGTTGTTGTTTTTTTCCACACAGGAGTATACGCTAGTTTTGCGGATCATTGCAAGACAGAACTAGGGGACAGTCAGCTTCCAGATTTGGTGAATTATGCTGAATACGACGCCAAAATATTTAGAAATCCTGTCACCCAGAGTACACTAAAGGGCTTCCCGCCAAGAGGATCAGGCTTCAGACGAATCAGAAGCGCTCAGGAGATGCAGCGAATGGCTAAATCCATATCAAGAGATGAACTCATGTTCCAAAGGGTTTCGTCGCCTCCACGAGGCGTCTCTTCGTTTGAAGACTTGGAGATTTCGTCGTCGTCAAGCTCGTTCATTGTAAGTAACTCTAACTTAGTTACAAATTCAAAATGTTTTGCGCAGTGCGCAAACATCTTACCTTATTATAGGAACTGAATTAACGCTTGTGTTAATAAAGTTATATGAAATTTACGCGACTAAAAGTAACGCCAATTGAAGGATAAATTACTTTCCAGTAAAGGAAACTAACGCGAAAGAGGGGGTAACATTTCAAAATGAAGGAAATTAATGTGACGTACACAAGGAAAAAACCCTGTTGAGACAACAGGAACAAGTTTTTTTTCAACACTAGGCGTATAATCCGAAGTGGAAACATTGTTCGTGGTACTTTCCCCAAACCTAGGGGATAAGCGAAGGAATCTCAGCGCTTTCAGCGTTCTTCACTGTTTTAGTAATATCGGCGGAATTCCACCCAGATAAATTAACGCTCCACTTAATAAACGGCGAAAAAAATTAACGTTGACAAAAATTAACGCGACTTAAACCAACGCGCATTTTTGAAATTCGCGTTAATTTCCTATAACAAGGTATTTAATTGTAGTTAACTAAACAATTTCTGACACTCTTATAGCTTACAACCACTTAAACAAGATAAAGATTCTCAGAGAAACGTTTCTGCAAGCTTACGCTGCTCCTATATGACACTGAGCTAAAAATTCAAAGTAGGAAACTTTGGAGTTATTTGATAATGAAAGGCCCGATTTTTTTTTCTGTAGAGACGAGATGCACCTTTCAGAGAAATGGAAACCAGCAGAAGCCGTATCTTTTCTTCATCCGTGGAGTGTACATCCCACGGTATTCTCGGTATGTTGTAATCAGCTTTTAAATATCGTTTCATTTTGTCTTACATTGTCTTATGTTTTTATAAAACATTTTCTTTCTGGTTGCTAGGGTTTTTTGCAACGCAACTGCCACATAAACTCAAACTGCTCAACGAGTGGTTTTCAACGATTTACATAAAACAAACATGCAAGTTGCAATAAACCAATAAGGACTCAGAACTGGATACACTTTTAATTGATGTCAAGCACGGGAATTGATTTGTTTTGGTTTTATAACTGATTGGTTGAAAATACACCGTACAACGTATTTTCTGCAGAATTATAGCACTCTACACGGTTGTTTCAACTATAAAATGTAAACCTGTGTAACTGCTTAAATGTCTCTCAAAAATCATTTTGTTTCAAACACTTATCGACAATTTTTCTGTTGTTGTTGTTGTTGGTGGTGGTACTGCTTTCGTTGTCTTTGAGCACTAACTGTGTAATTTTTGCTTGTCGGAGGGTGAGTTGGTGTCGTCCAAAATAACCCTCATGGCTGTTTATATACATTAGTGCTCAAAGTGACTTAAATTTGCCCTGCACAATTTTTGGCAACATATACATCTTACTGACTTTTACAAATAAAAGTTTGAGGCTATCCTAAAAGCTTTCTTTTAACTATCTCTCTTCTGCAGCTTCATTATCGGAAAACGTCATCCGACATGACACCTTCCATGAAATCGTACGCCCTGTACCTCAGCGGTTTGCTGTGGGCAGCGCAGGCGCACCACGCGCCGTGAACACCGTTCAGTCGCGGCCCCAGAGAACCTTGATAAATCCTTTCAAGCCAAACGAGATTCCTTGCAACTGGACATGTAACAGACATCGGTGGTCACATGTTTTTCCCAAGGGACCTGGCGGAGAGGTTCTCCATCGACACTACGAAAAGCTGTCACCGACTGAAAGCGAGACTCATGTGAAACCTGCCGAAAAGGTTTGTTTTCTATTAAAATAAAAAATTAATATACGTAATACGGCATATTTCGAACAAAATGTTCATCATCAGAGAGGTAAACTCTGATATGCCTATCTATATATTAACAGAACAAATGTCGGAAAAAATCAAATATTCGACTCGCTCCACTGTAGTTGCCTCGAAAGCTCAGTCGTTAGAGCACCTTCCATGTGATCGGGGTGTCGTGGGTTCGAATCCCGCTCGGGGCATTTGATTTTTTTCCGACATTTGTTCTGTTAATATATAGATAGGCATGTCTAAATTAATATTTTTCTAACATAGAAATACAACATAGGAGTAATAAAATGGCGAAAATAACTAAGAGTGGTTTCGACTGATAAAGATTAAGACAGATTTTTTTCAACATGTGTTGTCGGTGACATGTAGCTCCTTTAAGCCCAAAGACGCGCAGAGCACAGGCGGCCCAAGCCCACGGTATGAGAAAACGAACGCGATTCTTGCCAATGAGTAGTATTGTGTTGTATAGGCTCGAAGGGAACGCAGGCAGGTATAAAATTAAATGAAGAAAATTAATAAACCCTTTTACACCAAACGGCATTTCTACGTTGATGAAGAGACAGAAGTCTCGAAACGACCGAGAAATTTTGTATTTCAGCACATTAACAATATATTTGTTTTATTTTCGTCATATCATACATGCGCTTTGACTTACTTTGTAGCCGTGATGTCTTCTATTGTTGTTTGCCCTTTTTCAAACCGTTTCGAAAGCGATTTTGGAGAGTTACCGCTGTTTGTATATATCTCTTACAGTGGAATTCCAAATAGCGCTAACTCGCCGAAATCGCTTCACAACAGCGCCAGAGGCGGGCAAACAACAATAGAAATTTCTATCCAACCAACTGTACCATTTTGATTTTTCAGTCACGTTATGTCGAGGAAGCAGCCCTTGCAGTCGTGGCCGCTCGCAAGAGAGAGATCTCAGCTTCCCAGAGTGCTTCAGAAGAGCAAGATTTATTCGACGAGCTGATAGGTAGCGAGGGCAGTGCGGAAGAGACGGACGAAGAAAACATGTTCGTTACCGATATATCGCCTCGCAATCGCGGCCATTTCAGCCCAATTTCCCACAGGATGCACACGTCGCAGAACACGACACCCCGACGCCGCACCCAGCTAGCACGGATCAATCTGTACCGTGGGGTAGAAACAATGCCAGACGAATATGATTGGACAGCGGCCGTCAAGACAAGCGTTGACTGGAAATCGCTGACGTGCCCAGCGCTATTGCCTCTGACGACAGATTATTATCCGAACAAGAAGACACTTGATTCAGACTATCTGGAGTACAACTATAAACTGTATATTGAAGAGGAGGAGGATTTTACCGACGAGAAGAAAAACACTGACTGGGGAAAACAAGAGAGGTAAAGAGATGTTGCGTTGTAATTGATAGTGGTTGTAAAAATAGCTATGTAGGCTTTTTTGTCAAGGCTACTTCCCGGCTGTTAACTACCTTATTATAGGAATATAACGAAGCATTTTAACAACGCGAACAAAATGTACGCGTAATAAAATTAACGCGAATTGTGGAAAATGTATGTTGAAAATTTATGTCGAAAATTTATTTATGGTGTGTGCTTACATGCAGTTAATTAACGCGAATTTGTTGCGTAGTAATCTTTATAGCAAGCTGCGCTATTCAAAAGACAAAACAAGAACGTCCAACATCAGAACTTGAGGTTTAATTCCGATAAACCATACACAACAAAGATATTTAAACAGACCAAAAAGTGACTAATATTCAATGCATGGGTCCAGGGATGGAATACATCCCGTCCTGGCGCTTTCCCCTGCCTCTGCTATCCCTGCAGCTTTGACGGAGAAGTAGATGACGTGTTAATATAACTTACCCGGAAATAAAGTTGTCTTAAAATAACAATGCTGTAAAATATAGTTTTTTAATTAACAATGACTTAAATTAAGGTACATTAAATTAACGCGAATTTTTGAAATTCGCGTTAATTACATGTATCGTAAATTTCCTAATAATAAGGTAGCCATGCATTTTAAGGGACATAATCCATATACATACAGGAGGGGTGGGGCGCCCCGTTGTTCATCTTAACACAGAAAAGTAGTCGCCACATTGGCGACTAAACATAAAACCAGAACTTAGTCGCCAAAGATGAAATTGTGGTCGCATAAGCGATCAGTGAGTCGCCGTTCTAGCCCTGTGGCTGCTTTATTGTCTGATATGAAATCTTTACTTAAACATTACAGCAGCTTTGATTTCAGATGGCCGATCAAGGCATGATATTTTCTATTTCTTAGGTGAAAAGTTTTCTAACGTAGAAAAACACCACAAAAGTAATAAAAAATCGAAAGTAAATAGGGATGATTTGGACTAACGAAGACTATGAACGACAATCTTGAAAAAAACTTGCTAATTTTTTCAAGATGCGTTTTCCGTGACGTAGCTCCTTTAATAAATGTTTACTGAAATAGAGTTTAACATTGTGTAACACTAGTTGCTGCATGCTACGGAAACTGGGATAAGCTTCATCAGTGTGAACCAGTTTGGCCTGATTGTGACTTTATCTTACAAAGAATCAGCCAGACAGACGGACGGACGGACGGACGGACGGAAGGACGGAAGGACGGACGGAAGGACGGACGGACGGACGGACAGACAGACAGACAGACAGTCAGACAGACAGACAGACAGACAGTCGGGACTTGTTAACTCTAGAACTTTTCATTAGTGTTCACACTAATATTTAATTCGAGGATAACACTCGAAAAGACGTCGGGTACTTCTACTAACATTTTGCTAAAAACTGAACTGTTCCCTTCTACTCTAATGTTTTGGAATTGTTATCTTATATGTTATATTCGCAGCACACAAGAGGAAGATGTACATGGAGCACATCGACGACTGAGTGCAGAGATGATATTCATCGAACTTGTATCACAACGAATACGAAAGGTAACCTTGAAGAAGTTAGCTTAACTAGACTTTAACTGTTTAAACTTAGGACCCTGCTATCTCGAATCAGCCGTCATCTGAAACAAAAAGTCATTTCCCTTGGATTATAGTAGTATTTTTGAGTCGAACACAGTAATTTTAACCATATTTAATCGCCGCCTTCATCCAATAAAACTGTCGTTGGATAAACCCTAAACCAATCACAACTCAGCGTTTAATGGGCCAATCACAACTGTTTTCGTCTGCCAGTCGTGGGACTACTGAAATTTTAAAACCTGCGCTAAAACTTGAAAAACTTAGCTTTGAAGAAAATTCGAATAATTTATCATGAAGTTATGACGTCATTACGCTTAATGTCATCAGGCGAGTCAACTAGATCTTTTAAATCTGTTGTCTGTTGCGCGCGATCGCCCGATCAAAAGAACCAAATAGGACTGGGAACTAACTACAGGAATAAATGTTTCGTGAACAGAAATCAAGTTAAACTTTTAAAGAAACCGCCGCGTAGAAACCAAAGCAAAATACTCCGGGTAGTTAAATACAAAGTATAAACGAAAGAGACAAGTATTTGATACAAGACAGCGTTTGACCTTGCGTATATTGGATGTCAAGTTACAAGATAACGCATCTTTAGTTGAACAATCATTCAACACAGAAGTTGTCAGTTACGTTTATTTGTGTTAACTTTTTGACAAATTTCCTGAAAATTATCAAATACCACCTTGTGAAAAATCATCGCTTCTGCATGGATTGTGTGCCGTTTATTGTTTTGTTAGCCATCTATACTAGTGATTAAGACCAATTAAAATCCTTATATGTGCCGATGAGTGACAATGTCACGTGTGTCAAGGCAACCAATCAAGCGCTTTAGGGACGGACCATTATTTTTTTTGGAGGGGGGGATGAAAAATATTGAAAAAAATTGTTTGCAGGGCCTGGAAAGACAAAATAAATTCTTTGCAAAAACGATATGTATAACAAAAAATAGTAAGAATTTCGAAAAAAATGTTTGCAGAGGAAAATTTTTCATCCCCCCCCCCCCCCCTCCAGGAAAATAATGGTCCGTCCCTTAATACTGTCTTTTTAAACACTCCTCTTTTTTTAGGGTTTTCAGTTAATCACGCCAAAGGCTAAACCAGCGCCTCCCGAGAGGCCCCAGTCCATCGCGGCCATACCAGCCAAGTCTGACGATCAAGAGTACTTCCTGAGTATTGGCCGGAACTCACATAAGCTTAGTCTGACGTCACCGGAAGTGACAGTCACTAAGTATAGACCACGCCACCAAATGGGCTCCCAACCCATCTACTACAGGTAGGATAAGCGTCGATGGTCTTTTTTACATCTCTGTGTAAAATTTGGGAGAGTGGAATATAGGTTTCTTGCAGATTTACTGGACTGTGGTAAATAGCGATCGCATTAGTGGCGCAGTGGTGATGACGCACGCCTTCCAACAATGTGGCTCGAGATACATCAAATCTCGGGACCGGCATTATATGTGGGTCAAGCTTGTTGTTGGTTTTTTCCTTGCTCCGAGGATTTTCTCAGGGCTATTCGGTTTTCCTCCCTCCACCAAAACCAACACTTCGTTCCAATTCGATCTGGAATCAGTGGATGAACAGCCACTCTGTGAATATGCCACTGTAATTCCTATTAATTTATTTTTTACGAACCAATATACGATAAATTCCTGATTATAGCGCATAATGTAGGCAAGACATGTACAAGACAGCTAAGTTCCTGTTTCTGGCAAACAGCGCATATATAGATAGAGATTTGTGTGTGTACTGATTGAACCTAAATACATAAAAAGTATATTCAGGGTTAATTCCGTATCGGATTCGGATTGACTTTTTTTAGTTTATTCTTCGTTTGTTTGTCTCTTTGTTCGTTGACATCGCATGTTCGTTTGTTGACAAAGTTGTGTGTTTGGTCTCACGCAGCTATCGGCTTTGGATCCCACAGAGAAAAGTGTTTGAACCAAACCAAGGAAGATTCTTACACGAAGAAATGGATAGTTACAATTGGAACTATCTGGACCAACACATTTGCGGAGATCCTGAATTTGATGAGCTTATCGAGGTATTACAGTCATACGTTTGTTGCTGCAAACAAAAATAGTCACCCTGTAGTCTTTACCCAGTCATGTACTTCCATGTATAAATATCCGGTTTTCATTCGTTTGTTTTGTCCAAGTTAGGCCCTGTCATCACTAATCCGTTTTCATTTAAAAACGGAGTCTTTGTATCGAAAACACATCGAAACTTTCCACACTTTCGTTTAAGAATTGTTTTTGCTGTCCACTCTAAAACGCTGAAAACAATACGAACTCGCGCAATGTCCAAACTGAGCATGCGCAGAGTACTTGAGCCAGCGATACAGTGATCATCGTGATGTCAGCCCTCTCGAAAAGCATCTTTCACAGTCCACACTACAACAGGGAAACGGCGTTTTGAAAAGTATCCACTCTGGAGAGCGTATTCGAATTGCTCTGTCTTTGGTGACGGTGAACGCAGGATCAGTGGGCACTGAAGACAAAATCGCTCCACAGAAATGCCGTGTCTGTTTTTTGATTACCTTAATGTTCTAAGCTTTTCTTTGTAAAATGAATTGTATCATATATGAACATGATCAAGAACTGTGTTTAATTTGTGTTTTTCTCTGTTCAGTCTTTAAATTACTGGAAAGCTCGCTTTCTCCTGCTGCCGTTTTCGCCGTTTGCGCAGCGTAAAGTTAAAGACGAAGGGTGGGGAGACAAGAAGAAAACAAGTTCACCAGAAGACAATGCCATGGACGGAATTCTGAAGTTTCTTGAGGTCCTTAATCGTATAAAACGTATTCAAGCTCAGAAAGTACCACAAACGCCCAAGGTAAGTGTAACGAAAGGGAGTGCCCATACTGAGCTCTAGAAATTTGTGTGGAACATTTTTATGGATTACTCGAGTACGGAATACCGCGCACACTTGAGACTCGGAGAAGTAGATTTCTATTAATCTTCTATATAATTTCAAATTCTTGACTTTTTTTACCCAGTGGTTTTGATTCTGCTTTTTCATGCGTGACAGTAAAACCTACAATCCTAGACAAAAGTCCTGGGACACTTAAGCAATTCGACGAAAAATTGACATTGTATTGACGGGGGAAAGGGGGGGCTCGGAAAACTAAACAATGAATTCTTAATGCAAAGGGAATGGTCACTGAGCACTATTTCTTTAAGTGTCCCATGGATTTTTGTCTAGGATTGTAGCTCTACTTTAATTTGAAATCCGTCTCCAATCGTTAGATAGCGTGACTGTTGCCGTGACACCAAGAGTCACGCAAGTCGTGATTTCCCGCGCTTGGTTGCACGTTTTGTTTAAGTTCTTGTTTCATTGCACTGAATACGCTTAGTGAAAATTTTGAAAGACGACGTCACATTTTTTTAACACTCACGTTTTTCTTTTACATATGTGTAGGAAAGAAAACAATCCGAGGTATCTGTACCATCTCGTCGCATTAGTAAACAACACGAGCACAAAACAGCCCGACCCCTATCCTGTGAGTTAACAGTAGCCAAGGAGAGCAGCTCTACACCTAGTAGTCCGCTGATTCATAGATCGCGGTCGTCTTCGGCAACGGGTGAGGAATTGGCCGGCCCGGATTCTCGTGCCAGTCCTTCTCGAGAATTAGCCAGGTAGGTTGTTTAAGGTAGTTGGATTGTTATGTTTTTGAGTCAACAATAGCAAGTAATCCTTGGTCCATTTCCATCAATAATCTCTACCCCATCTTATCTCTTTGCTTGATCACTATTCTTTGCATGTGCCCTTTCGTCGCCCTTATAACAATCCTTTCTCTGGACGGTTAGAGTCCAGTGTTAAAGGAACTCTGAAGTTTTTATCCCTCACGTCATCAACTTGAATGAAACTTCGTTTATGTGTAATGATTTGTTCTTCTATCGTAGCGAGCAGCCAAAAACAATCGACGAGTCAGCAACGAAACCGGAGAAAGAAAAGCTCAGTGTAGAATCGCCACTGGAGAATGTAGCAGAAGCCATGCTGGAACCTGGGTACGTTTTATATGACACGTCAAGATCGTGGCAGTTTACTGGGATCAAGCATTTTCGGATAATTCCATGTTCTAAGACAATCTGAGCCAAGTTTTGGTGTGTAGGATTATCATAAACGAAAGCAACGATAGTAAAATATAACTTTGCTAGGATTTCAGCAAAGGGGATAGGTATTTAAATATGATATTGACCCACTTTGTTAAGCAGTAGACTCTTGTGGCCATTTCCTTATCAGAAAATAAACGTAGGTAGCGCTGTGCTTAGGTAGCTTTGTGGTATGTGCTCAGCAAGGATACTCTTTTGTGTAGTTTGTGTTCTATGTGCTCACTATGCGAAGGCTGTGTCAGTCTATGTGGACAAGCATTTAGAATTACGTAAGTGCTAGATTATTTTCAGTGGAAAGAGGCGTTCTAGGAGTCGGAAGTGGATAGAACCACGGTGAATGATTTCATATGTAACAAGAGCTAAACAAACAAAAACTCAGTGCTCGAACTTTCCTCGCCCTCTACAACGAAATTTTAACTATCAGTCAAATTTCGTTATCAGACAAAGTGAATTAACTTGACTTTACTAACATTCGCTTGTTTTACTTGACAGAAATGGCTTGATTTTCTTACCAGAGTTGAAGGGATTGAAACCTGCCAGCTTCCTTAGCGTTGAGGCGATCTCGTGGATTTCACAGAACGTGGATGGAGTCACTTCTAAGGAGCAAGCCATTCATCTTTGCCAGGTCAGCGGCTAGTGCTGTGCCTCCGTCAGTCGCACCTTATTCGTGATAGCCGCCATGTTTGTTTTGGCTTTATAATGTGAATTAGGCACGTGATTTATGAGGGGGCAAAAAAGCGAAAATCGGCAAATTTAAGTCGGTTTCTTGCCATGTCTGATGATTTTGTCTCATACCATGCTTTGCTTTCAGTATTGTGGTGGAAATACTCCAAGTTTTGCGCAGTTTGGCTCTTTCGATAAAATAAAAAAAGCTTGCGTAGTCAACAAGAGTAGTAATCGAGCATTTTTTTTTTCAAACTAACCTTGATAATGAAATCTGATTATTACATAACTTTGCTTTCAATTGTGATTTTGACGCAGATAGTTTACTATTTCGTCGAGCCGATTTTCCGAGAAACGACATCATTTCAATGTTTTTTTTTTGCATTATAATATGAAAACCGTCATGGCGGCTATCGCGATTGTGGTCTATTGTGAGTATAATATGTTAGACGAATTCAAAGGCGTTTTATCTGTGCTTTATTTGGTACGATTTTATTTTAAACTTTATACTGACAAGCGGTTTAGGAACTGTGTCCTCTTTCTAACAGGAGCCATGATTGCAGTTATCCAATTATCATTACAAACCCACTCCAGCACTTTACTAAAGATTTGTCTTTTTGCTAGGTAAACTCGCAGCCGTTTGATTGCCACCGAGGGTGTTCCTATGCGTGAACTAATGTTGTCAGCCGAGCACACTCTAACTTTTCAATCTCGGGTACAATTCCCTTTTGAATATCGGAAAGTCTTGTACAGCACGTCTTGAGGTTTTTAACAAAACGGAGATTTTTGTAGATGATTAAATAAGTTTAGTGTCATAACGTTTGGCACAAATCCAGAGAGTAGAATTTTCATGATTGTTTTGTTTAGCAAGCCTTAATCTCCTCTCTACTGTGTGAATCAGTTAACCCTTTACAACAAGTTGCAAACTTTAATATTAATATTTCAAACCTAGAAAATGATCGAGGCAGGCTTCATCCAGCATGCTTCAACAAGTGCTAAACAGAAGTTGGTAGAAGGTTTCATCATATTCTGTTTCACGCCGAAGTCCTCTTGGGCGGAGAAAACGGAGGGTAAGTTTAGATTTTTTTTCCCAGTTCTCGAAAGGTTACTATTTTACTATTTATTTACTATTTTTCCATAGATAAGAAATGCACAGCCCACACGGCCATACAGTACTTCTGTTGGTTCTAATTCAGTTAGTGATATAAATCTTATCAATCTTTAATATTTCTAGATATACTGGACACCTCCAAGTTTTCCATTCCACACCGAAGCTCGATCGAAGTGGAGCGCTTTGAGTTCGAGTTTTTAAAAGCCTTTCAAATCGAATGGTTTGAAGTCGCTGTTTGGCCGCGCCGAACAAGTGAAGAGCTCCCAGAATTCTTAGCACCCGATCAGGTGATTGAATCATTTCCAGCTGGCTCTCCTTCCCGGAAGCGCAACCGAGCAAGATCGGCCCGTCGGAGCCCAGGACGTTTGCATTCGGATAGCGGTTTGTATATATTTTTAAAGGCTTTGCTTAGTTTTGTAAATGGGAATGGATTTCAGTGCAGTACAGTCAACTCTCTCTTAAACAGACACCGTCGGGTCGGGCTCCAAGGCGTCCGTCTTATAGGGAGTTTAGTTACAATAAAGTGACTGAAAAATGGCAGGGATGGGACCATCGCCAGGTGTCCGTCTTAGAAGTGTCCGTCTTATAGAGGTGTCCGTTAAGAGAGACTTGACTTTAGAAGGTTTTTATTCAAATTAATATCATCAAAATCCCAAAATTACGTTATTTATTGTTTCTTTTGCCGTTGAGCTTTCATGGGCGTCTCCCTTCATTTGCTATAAAAGCAAGAACAGAGCGGACTGTTGACACAACAGATGACACAGTTATGTCTCAACTTTGAAAATCAAATGAATTCTGTAGGAGATTAGCAGGAAGCAAACCTGTTTAAGTTTTGTTGAAAAACGAAAGTGAGAGAAAAAGGAAAGGAATCAAAAGAAAGTAAAGTCATTTGATTCAGGCAAATTGTAGCCTTGAACTAATCATGGAAAATAACAAATACTCGAAGATAACTTGAAAGATATTGTTGAGTCAGTGACACAAGTGACATAAAAAAATTTACTATAAAAAGCGGGATTCCGTATCATAGACATGCCGCTTAGAAGGGGGTTGGGGGTGGGGGAAACTTGGCAGTGAAAGAGTTACAGGCGTTACATTGTGGTGTAAACATTTTGCATGACATTTTGCTCTTTGTCACGTCACCTAGACTGCGGCTGTGGTCCTGCCTACAAGTTCGTCACGCTAGACGCCGATCCTCATCATAAAAGCCAACGACCGGAGACTTGCACTGTTCGTTACCATGGCAACTACTGTCCTCTTAATGCGTTTGAGATCGAACTGCACTGGATAGCAGCGACTGGGTGCATTGTGAACGACATGGTAGGGGAACAGAAACTTGCAAGTACAATTTTGAGACGAATCGAAACGACCTCAATAGATGTTAACCTAGTCCGGAAACAACGCCGAAGGACATCTGAATTGATAAGCATCTTTCACTGAGAGCTATTACGTTAAAGTGCACCTAACCCCCGAAACAATACTTTCAAAATTGATTGTACATGAGTTAGAGAGTTGAATGGTTAAATACTTTTTCATCTCAATGTTGCGTTTTTAAGTTATGAAGGTTTATTTTTCCAATATGTTAATGAGTATGACGTCTACCCAGGCTTTTAAGCATACTTGTTTTGCTTATATCATTATTTACTCGCCATTACCAGACACCAAATTTACAATAAAAATTGTGGAAATTGCGAGTATTATGATAATGCTTTTTAAATACTGCTTGTGTGAACCAGTCAAAATCTGTATATTGAATGAAGACTGGGTAGACGTCATACTCATTAACATATTGGAAAAATAAACCTTCATAACTTAAAAACGCAACATTGAGATGAAGAAATAGTTAACCATTCAACTCTCTAACTCATGTACAATCAATTTTGAAAGTATTGTTTCGGGGGTTAGGTGCACTTTAAGGGCGCTAGAGCCATTTTGTGTTTGGAATATGCCCACGTTTGCAGGGCGATAATGCTATAATGTACCGTGAAAGTTTTCGAGATCAAGGCTTACTTTATAGAAAAGGGGGCCTTCTGCAAACCATAAAACTGCTGGGGTAAATATAAAAGGAATAAGTAGCCTTTCTATTTTAGTCCGTTTAGCAACACATCTTCGCAAAAACGTAAATGTGGTGAGTGGTGCGTTTGTCGCCGGTTGCATGTTTTGAAAGAGTTTTCTTTGGTTCGTTGTCAGTGTTGTTTACGTTTTATATGATTGGTCAGGTCTTCTAGCTTTGGTTTAGTTTCACGACAGCCATAAGAAAACCTCCCAAAAGAGACTTCAGCAAACTTGTTAAAACAGCTCTTGCTGTCTTTAATAACTTTACATTTGACCTCCTCAGGTTCATTCGTGGTCGCGGAAAGCGCCGTCGTGTGGATTTCACCTGGTCCCCGTTCCAGTGAGTCCATTCCCAGATCCAGATGGTAGAAATGTGGACCCTTTCCGTTTGCCTGTCTTTATTCCGCTGAACTTGTCCAACTGTACTGCAGACGAAGGCAGCTTGTTTAAAGGTACGAGTATGAGTAACGTTCATAGCAAGGAATTGAATAGTCCAGTACCTGAACTCTCTCTTTCGCGCGCCTTTTGGGGCTGAACCCAGGCGCGCGAAGAGAGAGTCCAGGATAACTTGCATGTGTATGCCCCAGTTTTTCCCTCCAAAATTGGGGGGGGAAACCTTATTTGGCAGCCCTTTTGAAAACGCGCGCGCACAGATGACGAGTTCAACTACGCGACCGTGTACTAAAGCAGGAGATCACCGGCCGGAATAACTTTAAAAAGCCTAGCTTTGCAGTCAGTGTCTGCCAAAAGCTAACGGCCAAAACAAAAATCGCTATCCGTCAACTATTCCAAGTATTTTGTAGCAAAATTCAGACTTAAAATTTGTCCTCTCAGATACTATGGACTCATATCGGCCCTTAAACTGCTCTGGGACGCACACAAAAACAACCTTATTATGACAGACTCCGAATACGAAACCTTTTCGGAAACGTTAATAAAATCGCAACGAACAAGCCCACCAGTGTATCAGAAACTGATATCCAAAAAATCTACGCTTTCTTCCCAATCTCAACGGAAATGGTTTGAAGACTGTAATACAGAAGAAACAAAATGCATTAAATGGAGCGATGCCTATCAATTAGCCTTTAAATGCACCAAAAGCACAAAACTTATTGAGTTCCAATTCAAACTTTTACATAGGCGAATATCAACTAATGAATTCTTAACAAAAATTGGAGTACAAGATGACCCAAACTGCTCTTTCTGCAAAGAAGAACCAGAAAAATTAAAGCATCTCTTCTGGTCGTGCTCCAAGGTGACCTCCTTTTGGAACTCCTTAACCGAACGGCTAAAATTATCTAAAATATTTCCAGAACACTACACAGTAAACATCTCTGTCGCCTTAGGATTGATACCGGACTGCTCAAAAAATCATCGCCAAATTAATTTCTGCTTTCTACTGGCCAGACACTTTATTTGGATTTGTAAAAATAAAACAAGACCTCCTAAAATAGAAAGTTTTCTACTTTATCTTAAATCGATTTATGTCGTTGAACAAAGAACAGATGACACAACCAACAAAAAGTGGGATTTGCTGGAAAGCCTTTTAAAGAAGAAATAAAATAAATGAATAAAAACTTATCTCTTTATCTTCACCCTCCCTAGTCGAATATACGCAATATATTAGGCTCTAAGGTCCTCTGAACAGGTAATTCCTTCAACGCCCTTCAAGCCCCTCTCAATGACTGACAGAAACAGTTAAAATTTTTGAACAAAATGTCGGTAAGATAAAAATGGCGCAATTTGATTTAGTTTTTATAAGTTACCATTTTTATTTTCATTATCTTTAATAAGCCAAAAGTAGTTGTAGTTTTTTTGCAAATGTATTAAAAGAGATAAATTGTATTGCGCTGTTATAAGTATAAATATTAAATTTTAAGAAATTGATTATTGTATCGTAAGTAGTGTGTTGTAAACAATTTAATTGTCATGTAGGTAGTGTAAGCAGTGTATTGTACTGTAAGTAGAGTAAGCTTTGTATAGTAATGCGTAAAGCCTTGTATAGTAAGTAATTAGTAGCGAACATGTCAATTTGTAAGAACGTTCTGTGTGTGTTTTTGCAATAAAAAAAAAATAAAAAAAAAAAATAAAAAGTATTTTGTAGCTGTTTATTTAATTGGTTTTAGATGCAATTGAGCACAGTTTTTTCTTGCATTTATTCGCGCGCTCGGTCGCGTAGTTGAAGTTTATAGTATTTGAATTCCTCATTTCAGTCGGGGGAACAAGTGCCAGTTGATGGCGACATCACTTCTCCGAGAAGTGACTGGTGACTGAGTCCGCAGTTTTCGCCCCAGGAGTTGCTAAGCAACATGACGTATTTGTACGCGCGATTGCTTTCGGAGTACTCGTGAACGCTCAAGCTAGTTTTTGATTGGATGAAATACAGTCAACTCTCACTTAACGGACACCTCTATAAGACGGACACCTCCATAAGACGGACACCTGGTGAAGGTCCCTGTCGTTTTTCAGTCATTTTACTGTAACAAAACTCTCTGTAAGACGGACACCTCTGTAAGACGGAAAACGGACACATTGAAACCGCCAACGGACACGCACAAAAAGTTATTTTTTTAGTGAATAATACTTCAAAACTTGGTATCAACATATAGCATAGTAGGTCAGCGCCTTTAGAATACCAAGCTTACGAAAAACAATCCGCTATAACGTATTTCTTCTCTGCTTAACTATGTGACACCAAAGAGGTAGTTTTCTACTTACAGTATTACCGTTTGTTATGAACAAACAAGTCAAATTTTTTTATATTATTTTTGTTCCACTTTATAGGTTTTGCTAAAGTAAGCGACTCAAAACAGACGTGTATTCGTTGTGCATAGCCGTTTAGCTTTATCTTCTCAAAATTTCTGGTGTCACGTTACCTCGACTCTCTATAAGGCGGACACCTCTCTAAGACGGACAGTTGGGGCCGGTCCCGACGGTGTCCGTCTTAGAGAGAGTTGACTGTAATTCGGAAATGCTTCGAGTGCTTCATCGAAGATTTGCCAAAACTGGCCCCTATTCCTCCGACTGATTTGAGCGAGCCAGTTTTTAACCTAGCGCGCGCGTCCCAAGCAAGTGACGCCACACTCCTCGCTTCTGATTGGTTCGTTCTGAGCATGCGCATGCAACTTATCCTGGACTCTCTCTTCGCGCAAAAGTATAATAAAGTTCTCACTAAATGAGTTGAAAGTGCCTTTAAAATAGTTAAAAGTTCCAGACGTTTCGGGCTTAGCCTTCTCTTCGCGCGCCTGGGTTCAACCCCTATAAAGGGCGCGTGGAAGAGAGAGTTCAGGGTCTGGACTAAGAATTGAAAAACTCACAGAAGTTCTAGGAAACAACACAACATATGAACCCCTTGTTAGAGGGACTATTTTACGGATTTTAACAGACTTTTGAACAGCCCAAATGTATAGTTGTGTCGTAGGAAACCTAAAAATAATGGTCCATTAAAAGCGCGTTTGGCTGCGGATGGCTCGGATGGAAATGGATTGCAATTTGAAAACGTTAGCCAACGTTTTCAAGCTGTTTCCGAGCTCCTTCAAAAAAATCGATCTAAAATCGGTTGATTTCTATCCCCAAATAAAGTTATATCTTCAGTTAAATGTTCAAAGACAATGTTTTTCATGGGTAAATTTGCCTAGCACTTATTTCAGAACAGTTTAGACCAAAAAACGCGAAATCCCCGTGACATAGTCCCTTTAAGGAATCGTTGCAACCTTTGCATGAAAGAAGTTTTGTGGATTTTGCCTTCTCCTTAGACCTGAATGTTAAAATAATTAACTAGACTATATAAACCACTACCATATTGCATGTGATATGGTATTTATCCTCTGCAATTTAAGTTTCAGTTGAGGATGATCTTTACTTATTGGTGCAAGGATAAATAGCCACCGTACCCACTAATTTATTTTACTTTTACCTTTGTTCTTTGTTAGATTTTGATCCTTCTACCAGAAGTCTACGAATGTTTTTATTCTTAGAAGCCATTCTTCAAAGGTAAGCGATTCGTTTGCAGATCTTTTTGTAAGATTAGTCCATTCTCGACTTGTCTTTTTTTTTTGTCTCAAAACAAGTTCTGGTGTAAATACATGTAAGCAAAACTCAGTTTCATTTGAATTTTGTACCAGGCCTCACTTTGAAACGGAGGTACAAGTCAACTCAAAACGTTTAGCTCTTTTGAACTAGAACATATTTGGTGCTTGTGCTTTCCTTGGTTACTTCGCGTTAGCTTTGTTAGTCGATATACAGTAAAAACTCGCGTATAAGAACCTAGGTTTTTTCAAGTTAGCCTAAACAGGTTCTTATATAAATGGTATTTAGTGGAATTAAAGTAGAATTTTTAATGATCTGGTCTTAAATGTCCAATAACAGTATTCTTGGAGGCTTCGGTAAGCAAAATACTATATTATTTTAATCTGATTATGTTAAAATCAAACCTGTACTGTAACCTTCACTATAATTCCCCAATACATCTTTTGAGAAGATTTTTAATTCTATTAATTATTGAGAAGATTATTTTTTTCTTTTTTGAAAATAAGAACCTGTTTTAGAATTTTAGCCTAAACTGTTTCTTATGTGAAGGGTGCTTAAAAATGAAATTTTAGCCTAACGGGTTCTTAAATGTTAGGTTCTTATAAGCGGGTTTTTACTGTATTCTCGGCCTTCTAAGCTGTGTGCGTGTCAAGTTATAGTGCCTATCTAGGACTCATTTAACTCTGCTTGTCCGCACACAAGAACATGCGACCACGGACAAAGAGAGCGCTATATATAAACATCTGCGCTACTGTGATCAGATCAAACACATTCAAGGTTTATACAATCTACCGGACATTTTTATTAATAGCAACCCACCTTCTACTGCAATGAACAAAGAATTTCTCACCCAAATCGTGCGTGTTAACACAAAGATAATAGACTGCGATGACAACTGGAATCTATTACTATACAAAGAAGCCTACCATATCAAGCGTTCAGTGCCATCTTTGAACAATGGTTTAAAAGCTAGCAGAGAACTATGCTTATTCTCTTGACATTAACGTCTTTGTTTTGTATTTTCATGTGCATGTTTTAAATGCTAATGTACCATCTTTTAGTATTTAAATCCTAGCTACTTGTTTGTCACCTTAGTCTGAAGATGATATAGAATTATATCGAAATATAACAATTAATTATACCAACGTTTCCTTGCATTTGCTGTCCAAATCATTGACACAATGCATTTACTCGGTATTTCATTCATCCTTTAGGACTTATTTCATCTAACAATAAGAGCTCAGACGGCGACGTACAATCCTGGCCAAAAACGGTTGAGACACTGCTAATTTTCCCAAATTTTGGTACTACAACTCATTTTTGTTAATCCCCCTCTCCCCTATTTCAATGTTTTCAATGTTGTCGTTTTATGGAAACAAATCATGGTGAATTGCAAACCTCATAAAACAACATTGAGCTGGGGGAGAGGGAGGTTAACATGTTTTTAACAAGCTTGCCAGTCAAGACATTCGCGAAAAAACTGTGAAATGCGTTTGTCTCAACTGGTTTCGTCCAGAATTGTAGTCCAGGTCTTATCTGAGAGCAGATATATATGAAATCTTCCATTACGAAAAACGTGGTTAGCCATGATGACATTGACCTTTTATGAAAGGGAAACGGCGTTTCCGAATTTGATTATAAATTTAAAATTAAGCATGATTAGGCCGGTAAAACGGAAAACAGTATTTCAGGAAATTGTCCACCTAGATAGTCAGTTCCATTATAGCTGTTCGCGTTATTTGCGAATGAAAAGGTCACGCCAGAACAAACAGCGGTGCTGACACCGCCACCTCCACACCAAGAACTCATACCAGATATTAAAGCTTCGATTTGGTACTTCGTGTTCTTCTTTAGAATTAAAACTACAGAATCGAACAAAACTTCAAATCCATAAAAGCTACCTCTTTTGTATTGCAACAGCTTGGAAGGAAATGTTCCTGTTTTGGACACAAGAGCTGATTTATAGTTTTCTTTAATCGTGATGGTTACTAAGTAGTCGTTGTTTTCTCTTCCAAACAAACACACGCCATGCAACATAATATCTTTGTCAACTGTAAAATCAATGCCATCCGCATTCCCTCTATACCTCCATTTGTTTTCTTTCATTGATTGAAATCTACCACAGCGGTGAATGGTATCATTGCAGAAACCAGATTGTTCAGCCTCTAAATATTGGTCGATGACTTCTTTGGCTGTCAGAAGTTTACTTTCAACGACAATGTTGGCAAATTCAAGTTGTGCCATTACTGGAAAACGTATTCCTTTTATGATCGGTTCTCCGAGGATTCTTCTTTTGACTTCACCATCTGCTGTTAAACCTTGTCTCTCACATTCCTTTGTTGCCCATAGATTGACCGCTTTGAACAAATTCACCTCCTTTATGTTCAGCGTGTCTCTTTTAACTAGTGCTTCAAGTAAGGACCTCTCGATTGTCGCAAATGCATCCGATTTCACAGCTTCTTCTGTCTGTTTATCGATCACTTCCCAGCATCTATCCACCAGAGTTTTCTCGTCATACTTCTGAGCATAGGACAGGATACTGAAAACATTTAATTGATCTAAATGAACTTGCAGATATGTCGTGCATGTATCAGCCAGAGAAGGCACTATGTATTTCTTCGCCAAATACAACACTCCCATCACATTATTTCCGCTCAAGTTCACTTCATCGCTGTACATGTAACGAAACAACTCCAAAAGACTCTCGTACTCACAATCAGGCAGTTCAATAGAGTCTCTAGTCTCCGCCAGCTCACCGTAGAACATGGCTTCAAACACAGGACTGCTAATCGACAGCACGAACTTGTGAGCAGGAATCACTTGTTTACTTTCGCTTTCATTGATGGCCTTTGGTACAACAAATTTCACATCGCTGAAGAGATCGTTGTTGAACATATAGATCGTTTTCACTCACGTGACTAAAATCTTACACCGTGCACGCCGCCATTGGTGTCCAAATGTAAACAAAGCCAGTCCGTCCTTATAATAATCATGGTGTTGTGCATGATTGTTGGATGTGGAAGCAAAAGCGGCCGCGATAAAGGCGTACATTTCGCTCGTACCTTCTTAGTTACTAATCAAGTGAAGTCCGAGAAGCTGTCAAGAGGGCGAATCGCTGATTTCTCGATTAGTAGGGCAGATCTTACTATGAAATTTTAAACAACATCGCATATGCGGTAAACATTTTGTTTCGACAAGCGGCAAAACTGGGACAAAATAATGTTGACTGGGTGCCTACATTAAACCTTGACACGAAGAAAAGATAACAATCTATAACACTGCGCACGGGGCGAGGGTAATCGGAAGAGAGAAAACGCAAGAACAACAAGACGCGAGCGAGCGTGGCAAATCCGGCTAAAAAGTAAAACTAAATGAACCCGGTGGTCAATCTGTTTTGAAATGAGCAATCACAAAGTGCGTCTTCACAAAACGAGTTGTTATTCTCCGACACCAAAACACCTTTCATCGATCCAACTTCGCGCTCCTACCTCCTTTGAATTCTTCCTCCCCCTTTACTCCCATTCTTCCTCATCCACTCCACCTCCACCTTTACTACTCTCCCTCATTACCCTCCTCCTTACCCCTGTGGGGGACTAAACTTATGAACCCTTTCACTCCCCCCCTTCTCCATCCATCCCAATCCCCTTGTTTTTTCTTCTGTCGTTCCTGCTCCCCTGAAGCACTTCTTTCTTACTTTATTTAATGTCCTCTTATCTTCCTTTTATCTTAGTGGTGTTGTTTCCCTTCTCTCTTTTCTTCTCGTCCCCCCCCCCTTTGTACCGCTTCTCGGTCCCTTTTCTTGTCTTCACCTCGGCGCTAGGTATTCACTAGTATTACTTCCGGCTGCCTTTGTTTCTATCTGCTTCCTTTTCAACCCTTTGGTTCCCCTGTCTGGTGATTTTTATTCGTTGGTAGTGGTGATTTTTTTGCTCTTTTTTTGGCTCGGTGTGCTCCTCTCATTTTGTCCTCCATGTGCTGTCTTGCCCTCTCCTTCTGTCTTTTTTCTTCTTCGCCTGGTCCCCCACTCCTCATTTTCTCCTTGCTTTCCCCCCCCTCTCCGCTTACCGATTTGCTGTTGACTGTAGTAGTACTGGTGGTCTTTGCGCTTCCTTCTGGAAGGTTTGGACGTACTTCTCTTTTCAACACAGTAAGGGCATTTGCCCCCGCGCCCTCCCCACAACAATCCATGAACACAGAAAGTCAGGGGAAGCATGCAACATGGATGCTCTTCTTTGTCCATTTTTCTGTTGACATGTGTCTCTTTCATTATCTTTTCATATGCATTATTGCATCCTGTTCGTGTTTACAACTGGCGTTGCATCTGTGGTTAGTTTGTTCTTCCGGGTAACATTGATTGGATGAGATTTGAGGGCATGCGGGTTTGTTTGACATGCTGCCTTACTTTTTGAGCTCCATCCTACCAGCTCTTGTTTTCCCCTGCCTGACTGATAGTGTCTCTCTTGGCTCTCTCCTTGTATTCTCTTTACCTCCTTACAAACCTGTAACAGTTCAGGATAAGTTAGGTCGTTCTTTTGATTGAATGATCAGTAACAGTAGGTCGTGCGGCTAACTACTAGCTTCGGCATATTCAGGTATTAGCTAGTGCAATCGGTTTGATTTGACACTTGCTTAGAGCCGCATAACGTGTCCATTTCCGCCTTCGTGGGCTCCGGAATTTTCTTAACTGCAGCAGGTTGTGGGGATGCATCAGGAACTGGTTCGTCACAAGGTTAGCAATCTTACCATCCAATCGGCCTTCATTTTCTTTGCCGAAGTAAAGTTTATTCTCGGACCCTTGCATACTCCACGTGGTCCACGGTGGGAAGAAGCCACGAGTATTAACTTGCGTACACGAAAGTTTGCCATTATTTTCGTCCACGCTTCCAAGTGAGCACACTGGCTATGTGCGGCACGTCTGCTGCCCGCCTCCAGTGAGCGGATACAATTGTTCCTTCAGTTTCTGTATTCCAATTGGGATCAGGTCATCTCGCTGTGAATGTCTCACCTTCGCTAAAACCACAAACTTGTCTGCCATTATGTGGCCTTGAACGCTAGCAATGAACCCAGACACCATCTGATTATAAGCTTCAGCTTCTGAGCCTTAACTGCTGCTGTGTATAAGCTTTCTCCAAAACAAGGTAAAATAACAGATCTGTGGATTCCACTGGAGGCAAGCAGTCCGCTTCAAAATGTTTTCCTTCGATAAGCACGGGATCGATTCCATTACTGAGATTTTATCCAAATACGCTGCTTAACATGCGGTTCCAGCTTCTTAGCGTAGTCGGATAACGGAAAACTACTTAAATCAGGCTTTTTTGCCGACTTTTGATCACATTTTGAGGTATTCATGTCGAAAACAAGGCTTGGATTGTAGTTCTGAGTTGCATTTGCATTGATTACGCAATTGAAAGTGGTACACCAATATGGCCGACCGGAAGTAGTGTGACGTCACGTGAAAACGATCTATACTTGCTTCTTTCCTTGATAGTCGGTCTTGTTGTTTGCCAGTTTTTCTCGACGATAGACATTGCTCTTTGGGAAAGAACGGCGAGATTCGTATCTAGATGGCGTTGTTTAAGAAACTTTTGAAACTGAATAAGTTAAATTGAAATTTGCTGACAGTGGCACAGCGGTGGTTGGACAAATTTGCATCCAGTCACGCTTCACGCTAGCCTGATTACCACACCGCGTAGTCTCTTCACGCTAGCCTGATCACGCTAACCTGATTACCACACCGCGTAGTCTCTTCACGCTAGCCTGATCACGCTAACCTGATTACCACACCGCGTAGTCTCTTCACGCTAGCCTGATCACGCTAACCTGATTACCACACCGCGTAGTCTCTCGGACCATCGGAAAATCAGACAAACTTTGCGTTAGCTAGCACCCGAATCCCGATAAGATATTTCTGACAATGAGTTCCTATTGCTTATGGAAAAAATATTTCAAGTTATATTTATTTGTTTACACCCTTTTTCTGACGGAATGCAAAAACACTATTTTAAACTGCAAAATAAAAACTTACATGAAAACAAAATCAAGAATACTACCATATAATGTGTATTTATCTAATAATTTCAGGAAAAATCTTTGATTTCTTTTGACAGTCTGTCTGAAACGTTAATTTAATACACCTTATTTTGTATAACTGATTTTCCTTGCTTGTTAACTCAACATGTAAAGAAATTTCTCCTCTTGTTACTGTATACTGTAAACTTGATTGTATGGCATACAATCAAGTTTACAGTATACAGTAACAAGAGGAGAAATTTCTTTACATGTTGAGTTAACTTAGGCAATTTTTTTCAAAAATGAGCCTGCCTATTATATGTGTACCTTATCCTATAATGCTCACCAATCCTGAGGTGAATGATTGAAATTTAGCATGATTATGTTAAAACGGAAAACAGTATTTCAGGAAATTGTCCACCTTGAGGAAAAGTTCCATTACCAGTGTGTGAGAGTTATTTGTTAATGTGAATGCTACACCAGAACAAACAACAGTGGTAATACTGCTATATCCTCGCCAAGATGACAGACTAGATATTAAAGCTTCGATTTGGTATTTCGTGCTCTTCTTTAGTTTAACTGCAGAATCGAACAAAACTTCAAATCCGTAATAGTATCCACTTTTGTATTGCAACACCTTTGAAAGATATGTTCTTGTTTCTTACACTAGAACTGAATAATTGCCTTCCTTTGTCTTCAAAGTTACTGAGTAGTTGTTTTCACTTCCAAACAAACACAGTCCATGCAACATAATGTCTTTGCTTGTGCTTTCCTTGGTTACTTCGCGTTAGCTGTGTTAGTCAACTTATTCTCGGCCTTCTAAGCTGTATGCGCGTCAAGCACCTGTGTTGGCGTCCTAGCCACCCCTTTCTCCATCCCCCCTTCCGCTACTTTTAACTAAATCTTACTTGCGATTCACGTCTATATCCGTCAAAGATATACCGGGAGAAATGTTTCTTCCTTAAAGGACAATAAAAAGTGATAGTAACTTACCAAAGAATGCTAACCCTAGTTCTTTGTTTTCTTGTTAAGGTTTGGTTTCATCCGGGACTCGCCGTATGGCTCGATGCACGTGAGCTCGCCGATGGTGCAAGTGACGCCCGTGCAGTGTCGCGCGAATGACTACGTGCACACGAGCGGTGCCGCCTTTGTACGAATTTCAAACTTGGACGAAGAGGAGGATCCCTTCACGATTGGCCTTCCCAGGGCGGAAACGGATCAAGCGTCAAGAAATTCATGGGGCTTCCACTGGATGCATAACTACATGCTGACCAAACGCTGGCGGTCCGCGGCCACGGGCGACAGTGAAGCCGCTAATACACTAAGGGGTGAATTGGAAGACTTCTGTGCCGACAAGAAAGGTGCTCTAAAAACATTCTGGGAGTCTTGTAAGGAAGCTGTAAAGAAAGCGGTACAGAAAAGAATGGAGGAAGAGAACAAAGCCAACGGGGAGAAGAACGACGAGGAAGGGTCTGAGCTAAACAAGGATGGTGGTAGTTGCGATTCGCTGGATGTGGAGGGTGCAGAGAGTTCAACTGTCCCAACTAACAAGCCTGTCATGAACGCAGACTCGCAGAATCTGTGATTAAGCAGAAGCAGTTATTTTGAAGCTTTCTACAAACAATAGGCTTAATACAGAATGAGAATTAGTTAGCTGTGAAATTGTTCGCCCTGTACTCGAAAAGGTTGGGGCCTATTACTCGACATCCAGAAACATGAAGTTCTCTTAAGGAGTGTTGTACGCAAGATCTTGCAAAAGGCCAATTCTCAACTAACAGATATGTCACATCGCTATCTGTTGCAACCTGTGGACGCCTTAGATACACACAGCAAAGGACTGCATTTTGACCTGAAAGCAAATTAATGAAAACAGTACAACAAACATATCGAGAGCTTTGGCTGATCTTAGATCAATATCAAAACTCTCCGAACTGTTTTTTATACATTTTTCTTTTATATGGGGAGCGTGAGAATTTGGTTTTAGTCAAGAAATCATTTTACCTGAAATAACCTGACGCCTCGTTTTCATGACCTGCCCCGGCACTTGAATTTCTGCCGACAAAAAAGACACTAGGGCCTAGTACCCAGGCGTTCCCTTCCGTTCATTCGATTTGGCGCGAAGTTTCATGACGTCACCGAATGATACAGCGGGAATTCACAAGCCGTTCCCAAACACGATGTATTTTGTGTTCGACCACAAGAGGAAGAGAACGCCTAAGGACCAGACTGATAATAAGGTATAGAAGGAATAAGTTAGAAAATTTGGAAATTCATTTCCCTGTAGTTTAAAAAGAATATTTATAATAACATGTTGATATGCCAAGATAAATAATAGAGACGTGCTTGCTCAAAAATAAATGCTTTTACGGAACTTGAAAAGTTAATTCAGCAAAATTGATTCTGTACGTCAAAAATCGTTTTCTGGACAAGGCACGCAACTATTTTAAAATCTTAGGGGAAAATGGCCTGAAATATCCACACAAAACATCAAATGAACAAAAGTTAAAAAAGGAGGAATTCAATAATATTTGAGTAGAGATTAAGATAACTATTTACAGGTTGTGAACAGAAAACAAAATTGTATGTACAAGAGAGAATGGCAAGTGTGAAGAAATAGGTATGTTCTAAGAATCTCAAAAATAAAATGTGAATAAATAAAATTAGCAATATGTTTTCAATGTTTAAAATTATTTATAGGCAATCGATATATGAATTACAAACTTTCCCTCTTTCAGATAGTATAGTATAGCCTCTACGCAGGCGCTGTTTGGTCTCCTCACGTTATCTCTCCGTTCTCGTTCCCAGGGGGACGCGGGCTCTGGGAACGAGAATGTTATCTCTGCGTCTCCTCGTGGGAAAGAAGAGATTACGCAACGAGCACAAAGATCGTATACGTAGGAGCCTTAAGGTATCCGCACACGTGGAGACATGTCGCAGGGACATATAGCAAAGACAAAATCATGTGTTGTTCACACTGAGGGGACGAGAAGCGGGGACATGTAGGAGCAAAAAAATCACAATGTGTATAAACGCAAGAAAATGTAGCAGGGACATGTTCCAGGGACATGTCGTAGTGACACGTCCCCTGGTGTGTGCTGATTATTTTTGGCACGCGCAACACGAACTTTGAAGCTGTTCTGTCTCTGCGACATGTTGCACGGAACTCAACTCGTTGAACTACGTGCAACATGTCGCAGGGACAAAATGTTGCAGGAATTCGTGTTCACGTGCCAAAAAATTATCAGCACACACGGGGGGGACGTGTCACTGCGACGTGTTCCTGGGGCATATGTCCCCGCTACAGTTACTTGTGTGTGTTGCGTTTTGATTTTGTTGCTGCTACATGTCCCCGCCACACGTCCCTGCTAAATGTCCCTACAGTGTGAACAACACATGATTTTGTCGCTGCGACATGCCCCTGCGTCTTGTCCCCACGTGAGCGGAGACCTTTAGGGTGCACGAGCGCAAAGAGCGAGCGGGCGAGCGCAAGTGGGCGCGATCGTAAGCCTATTTCCCCGCGCTCGCGCTTACAACTTCAAAAGGGGACCTCTTCCAGACTAAACAAAGAACCATTAGTGTGTGTTTCTAGTACCTGCCTATCTTAAGTAGCGACTCGCACTTAGGGTATTTTACGGCCATAGAGGCAAAATTTTAAATATAAATTTTATGGGTTTTTTTACGTTATTCTACTTACCCTTGAACGTGTCTATTTTGTTTGTACTGTATTGTTCTGAGCATTGATAATAAAGAAAAAAAATAAAGTAGAAAACTTCAAGATATTCAAGAAGAATATCATTTTCATCCAGCAATGCGCTGAAAAACTAAAGTTTTCCTTTCGGACTAAATAATTTGCAGAAGAAATATCACACCTCAAAACGCTCTCAGAACAGCATTTTTTTCACATGAATAAATGAGTTACGAGTTACGACTTTCGACTCAAAAAAAATTCATTTACGAGTTACGACTCAAAAAAATTCATAAGGCCCCTTTAACAATAAGTGCTCCCACTTCAGTGGCGGATACAGACCGTCAGGCAAGTGGGAGGGGGGGCGATCATCCAGACCCTGTAATGAGGGGGGGGGGACTCAAAAATAATTTTTCTCGGCCCATCGGACTTCAGTTTGGCCTAAAAATAAGGTGGAGGCTCCCGAGCCCCTCCCCTAGATCCGACACTGCATGTTGTAAGCGCTTTTTTTGTTTGTTAACGCCCCAACTGTAGTACATCTTCCTTCTGAATTGCTCCCCGCATTACAAATGCTTCCCACATTACAAAAGAACGAGACTCGGGAGACTCAGTATTCTATAAAGCGTCTTGACTATTATTTCCATGCGAGGGCGGGTTTTTGTTTGTTTTGCACATTGATGTAATAAGCGCCCCATGTCTAGTTAACGTCCTCTCTTGAGCTCCCAAAATAATTTTGGGAGCTCAAGAGAGGACGTTAACTAGAGATGGGGCGCTTATTAAAACATGTAAGTTGTGGTGTAAATCTGATCCCTTTTCTTCTATTGCGTGACTGGGGATCCGCCCTACCTCGTGTGGCATTTTGTCTCCCACAATCCCTTGTAGGTCATAACTTTGCAAACACTGACAATCTCGTCACGCAACACTTGTAGTCCAGGCAAAATGTCTCTTCGAAGAGCTCTACATTTCGTCTTCAAGATTGGAAACAGAAATGAAACGGTGAAATTCTATCGTGAAATCCTTGGCATGAAGGTAGGCATCATTGACTCCAGGGTTTTTATTGTGTTCTTTTACGGCATAAAGTGCTACTCTCCTGGGGTTCGTATCTAAAGAAATCAAATTATAAGCTAAAACATAACTACTTGAGGGCATAACCCGTTGAAACAGTTGTGGTATGAACACAACAGGCCGGACGACGAGTTTTCCTGTTTCAGTAACGTTCAGGACTTAGTCAGTCTTTTCTCTAGTCTAATAACATCATGGGACTTCCTTATCACCTACATACTAATCAGGTGTATTAAAGTTATGTATGGGCCCATGGATAAAGTCTGAACATTGAAGAATCTGACCACCCAGTTTACATTGAGACCGTTTTTCATTGTCATTATCTAGAAACTTGATATATAATAGATGTCATTAACCCACTGCATCTTATTTCAACTGAATATATCAATATTTAAGTATACACCTGTTTTAAATAGCTTCATTGTTTTTAATTTGTTATGTTTCCCATGCATAACAGGGCATGCCAAATTGCCTTCTCTACTGATCACATTGTGCACCAAGATATTTAAATTAACTACAGTCAAACCTCCCTGTGTAGCCAGCTCTTATGAGCAACCACTTCCAAAATATCACAGGCCTATAATTTTGGCTCGTCAAATCACAGTGTTGAAACCTCCACTAAGTGAGCACTTCTCATAGGTGACCACAACCATATTCCCTGGCTCATGATTGAAAGTTATCTGTAAACCTCCAGTAAGCGACTTCTTCACATAATCTCATTCTGATCTCACTTCTGCAATCACCTCCCATAAAGCTTGGTTTCAGTTCATTAGCGTCGCAAGCACAAGTGCAAGCACAAGCACAATCACGCAAAAAGGACAAATTTTGATGATTGCGCTTGTGCTTGCATAATTTGCTAGTGAAAACCAGGTTTAACCACCCAGGCTTAATTGACATTTTTAGGTTACAGGAGTTTCGAGATGACTGTATATATAAATAGTGAAGAAAAAACTTCCGTACACTCTTGTGTTGGGATATTATATTTGCTAAAACTACTAGAATCTTATAACACAATACATATTAAAAAATATTGCAAAATATTGCAAACTTAAAAATATTAGGTGTTGTTGTGTTGAAGCTGAAAATTTGTCTTGTTTGATTCAAATTTAAAAAGCAAAATTTAACACTGAATGTGTTTTGGTTGGTAGGTTTTGCGGCATGAAGAATTTGAAGAAAGATGTAAAGCATCGTGTAATGGGTATAATTACTTACCTTAAATTAAAGCTTATAAGTAAATGCATAAAAATGATTTTGTGGCAGACCACTTTACAGCCTACAGGTACAGCTGCTGTCTATCTTAGGGAGGGTGGGGGGGGGGGGGTACTCCACCAAAATGCCTATAGATACGGGTATGTGCTGCCAAGTGGGCTCTTGATCTAGAACAGAGTATCCATTTTCGAGACGATTCCTAGAATGCGATATGATATCTCAAAAGCACAAAAGTTTCAAATTCTCAGCAGCCAAAACAGGATGTAAAAAACTGACCTGTTGCTAGAACGGGGTATCATCTTCAATGCAAAGTCTTTCTAAAACAGGGTGCTACTTTAGAGACCCAGGTGGCACATACCCACCCAGAACATACCAGAGTACCCCCTCCCCCCCCCCCCCCCGCCTACTTCCAGAAGTTTAACCTTTTTTATAGAAAGAATGTACTGTGATTAATAATTCTGTGGCAACCAGTGAGAGGATGGTGACACATACACTTAAATAAACCAAAGCTACAACTGATTCAAGGCTACATTTTCTTACCAGGTGGTTTAGGTAGATAAGGGAGGCGCAGTGGCCTAATGGTTAGCATGCTGGACTCTGGAGAAGATGTGCGTTCCAGGTTTGAGCCCTGGCCAGAGTCACTGTGTTGTGTTCTACCCTGCGATGGACTAGCATCCCATCCAAGGGAGGAGTAGAAATATTCCTAGCTGCTTACATGTAATGCTATTGAAACGGGGATAAGCTCCAACAGTATGCGCCACCTGGCTCAAGGCTGCCCCTTAGGTAGTAAGAGAGCTGCATGCATGCCTGCAGGTGCATGTATATATGCGAAATAATGTAGTCTGTATGTGTTAGTGAGAGATCAAACATTGAGACTTCATAAGTCATAAGAGTAGACTGGTGCATCATGATCTGAATTGGCAGATACACAATATTTCACTGTATAAAATAATGTTAAGTTATATCAATAATCATTTAACATGTTACAGACCTTATGATGGCAAGTGGAGTAAAACAATGGCTGGCTTTGGAACAGAAGATGATCATTTTGTTGTTGAACTGACCTACAACTATGGTATTAAAGAATATCAACTGGGAAATGACTTTCAGGTGATGAAACACTCTTACTCAGAATAATAAGTGTGAGTGATGCCCTGCTATATTATGGTCAGCAACTGAGTCCTGGCGGGGTAACCATTTAGTAGGTAAAGCTGGAAGTTCAGGTTGAAAAATCAAATGGTTCACCTCATTCCATTGGGAACATTTTGTAAATTATGGGCCACTGGTTAATTTGAAAATTCTTTTTTTGAATTCTTTCCACACGTTGAAGTAAATAAGGGTTTGTTTTGAACCTTTTCCTTCTTCTTTAAATTAAGCCAAATTTAGTCATGAAATGTTTACACATGAAATTTCCAACCGTATGGTTAGGTGTAAAAATATGGGAAGTACCCCTGGGTACCAGCAAACTGTTGTGGGGGGGGAAGGGGAGGGGTGTTGCCTGCAATAGACTTCTACCCCATCCAGGAAAAGTAACTTTATAATTATTAAAAACATTACAGTCAAAATACTCAGCGTGTGCCGCCTAATATTCCAGAATAATTTTGATTAACAGCGAATGGATTGCATTATTCGTTTGAAACATTCAAATTCAATGTGAATATTTTAAATCATCCAACTGTTAACACGTGAACATATGAACCAGTCAAAAATAAACCAATTTGATTGGTTAAATTTTGACTGGTTCACATGTTCACGTGTTTCACGGTTGGATGATTTATAATAATTATTCAAATTGAATTTGAATGTTTGAAACGAATAATGCAATCCATTCCCTGTTAATCAAAACTATTCCGGAATATTAGGCGGCGTGCGCTGAGTATTTTGACTGTAATGAATTAAAAAATTCCAGCAGTGTGAACCTTTAACCTACCTTAATGAAAAGGCAATTATGTGAATCTGCATTATGCTTATTTTTAAATTCTTATCATTAATGTCGATGTTGACAGAGATTGTAACTATGTAGTTATGATATGACCAGTCTGATAGTCATAATGATTGCCATGGAAACCTGTTTTAGAAAATATTCTGTGTAAATTATCCATAGATGTTGTGGGGTTCAGTTTCACATTAAAAGCACTTCTGCCTCAGAATTCTAGCCGCAGTAGTAAAATTGCCCTCGTTGAACGAAATTAAAATATACGGTACTGCTGCAGTAATTTCATCCTTATGGTGATGTATGATTCAAGTGATTGTTTGTTACAAGATTGTGGTCAAGCAAACAAGACATGCAGATCTTCCATTTCTTAATGCCCAGTATCCTAGACCGGAAATAGTCTGCAACACACATTGCATGCTCTGCACGCATTACGTGCCTATGTTACTAAGTAATGTCGAGTGTATTATGCTTTAGGGTCTTACAGTGCACTCCAAGACTGCTGTAGCTAATGCAAAACAGCACAATTACCCATTCATAGAACAAGGAGCTGACAGTATTACTGTTGAAGCACCAGGTGGCTACAAGTTTACACTGGTAAACCAGGATGTTACTGGAGGTAAAAAAAAATGTTCTCACTGACATAATTAGTTAGTCATTATTAAAATAGCCTCCTAAGCAGACGTTCTTTGGGCTCGTCACGCAAAACGCGTGACGAGTCCAAAGAACGTCTGCGAAGGAGGCTATTATTAAAACGGTCTTATTGGAAAATATTGGCCAGCATCCTAGGCAATGCATAAGAGAGGTACATCATTATAAGCACCTTTTATGCATTGCAGACCTATAATACTAGCTAATGTTGCTAACGGTGATATAAGCTATTAGTGCCATTACCACTTTGCAAAAAAAAACTTGATTGAGTTTTACAGTGTAAGATTATACCATTGATACTCAGTAGATATAGTTAAATTTAACGTTCTGCCAAAAGTGTCGGGATTATGCTTAATTTTTTTCCCGCAGACCCAGTTAAAAAAGTTTCTATTGGAGTCTCAGACCTTGCCAAATCTTTGGTCTACTGGCAGAGCTTACTGGGAATGACAGTGTATGAGCAGTCAGAGACGAAAGCATTACTGGGCTACGACTCGGACAAGTGCAAGCTTGAACTGATTCATCTTGGATGCCCAGTGGAGCATGCTACGGCATTTGGAAGAATTGCTTTCTCGTGTCCTAGCAACCAGTTACCAGCTATTGAACGTTCAGTCAAAGAAGCTGGCCACACAATATTGACACCGCTTGTCAGTTTAGACACACCGGGAAAGGCGACAGTGGAAGTTGTTATCTTGGCTGATCCGGTAATTACTTTACATTGGACCCTTGTCAAGTTCAGGCTAAATTTGATCTCATCTGACTGGAAATATTTTTGGTCAAAAAATGGTCGTAAAACCGAGATTGTTGCATTTTTTAGGTGATCATTATAGGGCTTCGTTTTTTGAAGCATTAACCCAGAAATTAAACGGATGGCGCGTTTTGAAAAAAATGACCAAGATTTTCAAGTTTATCGCTTGTAATCCGTTTTATCATTCGATACATTTTTCTTTACGTTTTCTTTGGCCCGTAGAGCCCTCCGCGTGATCTGTAAATATGACTGCCTACAAATAATGGTCTGCTTATGTGCATTAACGTCTTGGAAGTCTCTTCTCCCACAAACACATTATGGTTCTGACAGTGATTTTGCTGTAAATAATATTCTGCTTATGCATGCGTACCGTATTTATTCGATTAAGCGCCCAACCTCGAATAAGCGCCCACCTCGAATAAGCGCCCACCCTGAATGTAGAAAAAGTTAATAAGCGCCCAGCCTCGAATAAGCGCCCACCCCCACCCCACAAAAAAGTGAAGTGCAGAAAAGGAGTTAAAATTGAATAAGTCCTACTAAGAGACTTCCCCGAAGTACCGATTTTTTCTTAGTATTTTACAGAAACTTTTAATGAACAGTTAAAATTCTGCTTTGGTACATCTTCACGTTTTGTTATTATTTATTGTTTCGTTAAGGCCGATTTACACGGTACGATTTTGTCGCTTGCGGCATGCTTGCGACATGCTTGCGACAGGCTTACGACACGAATTGTGTCGTGTAAATCAAACCTTCAACTTCTAAGTCATGTCGTAGGCCTGTCGTAAGCATGTCGCATGCGACAAAATCGTACCGTGTAAATCGGCCTTTACAAAATAAACTTACTACTTGCTGAAAATGGTGAAAATTTAATAAGCGCCCAGCCTCGAATAAGCGCCCACCTCGAATAAGCGCCCACTCTCGAGGTCCAAAAATTTAATAAGCGCCCAGGGCGCTTAATCGAATAAATACGGTAGCTGTGTTCACTTCCAAGAGAAATAGCAGCTTGTTTTCCTTTGATACAATGCAATGTTTGGAAACGTTCGGTCTTCCTAGAATGTTGGAGTGGTGTCTCAGTCTTAGAGAAATTCTAAATTATTGAATTTCCCATTTTATACTTGCAAAACATACTTGGAAAAAAGTAGAGTTATCCAATAATCAATCTGACGTAGATATATTTAATATTCTATGAACTGAGGTTTGTTATTTAATAAGATTAACTTAAAGATATACTTCCACTAACGTATTGATGATTTTTCTATTTCCCTGTTCAGGATGGACATGAAATTTGTTTTGTTGGTGATGAAGCGTTTAGAGAGTTGTCTAAAGTTGATCCTAATGGAGACGAGCTCCTGAATACAGTGAGTTTATATCACTGACAAATAATACGAGTTGATATTTTACGACTTTCTTAGTATTTTCCCGAGCACCTCACTCTGCGGGCCTTCAGTAAGGGTATTCAAATCGTCGTCGTGGGGGGGGGACTCCCATATCAAAGTTGTGAGCATGCTCGTCAGAGACTCAGTTAACGAATAAAAATCGAGAATTTTAAAACTCTTAGAAAGGACCAGGATTCATACAGAATTCATACTTTTTTGAGGTGACTCAAATTCATTTTCCCATTAAGACTGATTTTCATATGATCGCCCCTATCGTTTCTATCGCATCGATCGTAGGCGATTGAAGAGAGTGGAAGCGATCAGGCTGAGGAGGTTCTCAGATCATCGTCTCGATTGCCTGGTATGAGCGAGGACCTACGGAATACAATCATTTTATCCCTAATTACAGCATAATGAGAGCCTTCAATAAAAGAGCAAAACTTGTGGCCTCCTATCTTCTCAGTTATTGCAGTTTTACGGCGAAGAAGGGAAAGAGAAACTAGAAGGATAGAACACGGGAGATCCAAGCGATCGTGATCATCTCAGACTTTGGCGATCGTCTGTGTTATGTTCTCATATAATCTCTCCGATCGCAAGAAAACTTTTTGAAGAGACACACGGAGGCGATAGAAACGATCGGGGCGATTTTATGAGAACCAGGCTAAAGAGGTCTTCCATTGATGTGTGATACGTGACATGTACTCTAAGAGGAGAAAAGCCTTGTTCACGGGAAACAAATCATTTTATTTTGGTCAAGGCTTGGAAGGGCACAAGGCAGGAAATGGCTGATCGTTGTCCCTCGCCACTGTGCGCACTGCTGTAGATAGTCAAGGTGGACACACCTAGAATTGTTGCGTGCAAAGTTCTGCAGAAGAAGAACGAGATTCTACGTCTGCAATATACATCGCGAGCAGCAACTTATAGGTGCTCGCGCCTTCTAATTCGGCACTGGCGGGATCGCGGCTTCAGCGATCGAAGAGAGATTCGCTCGCCAAAATTCGCGCCTTTGGCACTCGCGGGATCGTGCCTTCGGCGCTCGAAGAGAGATTCACGTTGCACCCGAATAGAGAGCCTGCTCGCAGGCTAATTTCCGGGCCTTAAAGAAGCTTGGTTGCTAGTCTGCAGAATAGAGTCATTCCTTGATTTGCAGATACATTTTGCTTTCTGCAAATACGCCCACCGGGGCTCAAGCTTCGTAAATAAAGCAAATACAGATATTTTTTAATGGTTTTTCAATGGTGATGTTCCCGTCTTATTATTTTTCTAGGCAATGTCCGAGGATAAGAGCGATGAGTGGTTCTCCAAGGCTGCGTCACGAAAGAAGTGGACACTATGAAAAATGTTAATAAAATCAATTTTAGGGGAGGTTAATTAATGTCCTCTTCTTTAGTTACACTGTGGTAAAATAATTGCTAATTAATTTTAGTTAAGAGCGAGAGGGCAAAGTATCAGATTTTCTATTCCAAATAGAAGAGTGGAAAAGATATAGAGTCGCTTACATTTTAGAATCATCATTTTAGGCTAGCGTAAAATGATGAAGACGTCCACGGGCAGGCTTCGGTTACCTAGGTAGTAGATTCATTTATTTTCAGTAGATAAGTATTAAAATTACCGTAAAATAAATATCCAATTACGCGGCTTACGCATCGCTGACTACTCCATTTTTTACATGTAAAGGCCTGGCAAAAAGCCATACATGCTATTCAGGGGCTAGGGCGTTAACAGAGATAACTAGTCTAATTATTAAAGGGAGAATTCATACACATCGTGCAATCCACTGCAAAATGGCGATGTTTATAGTGAAAATTAGTATAGTTTGTGTGGTTTTGGTTTGAATTTAAGATATATATCAACAACCAAGTGAAAATTAGTCAGAGAACTGACACTTTTGCTTACAGAGAGAATGTGTGTTTAGTCCACTTACGCTAACGGTTCTAATCTCAAGTAAGAGGTCTTGAACTGCAGCGCCAAGACTTATTCAACTCACATAACTGCTCGATGGAAACTTTGACTTTAAAAGATTTCTTGATGTCCAAGATACAGATGTGCGAATATGACAGTTTTTATCTTCCTATTTTTCAAAACTTTATAGGTATTTATTCAATTAAATATTTAAAGAGAAACGTGTACGTAATATGCGTATTAATAATTTCTTATCCATACATTGCGTTTTGCAGAATAAATGTGATTTGTCAAGTTTTTGGTCGTGTGTAAAGCAGAATGTAAACAAGTACCATAGTTTATCTAGACTTTCTTTTGCCCGCCACCCAGCCCTCTTCGCGGTCACTTCGCTCGCTGTTTCCCTTGCGTTCTTTCTTTGCGTTGAAAAAATAGAGAGGCTTTAAACAGTCCATCCGATGATTTCCAATCCCTATTATACGTGATCGCAGCCCATTGAGAAAATATTAGAACTAATTCACTCCCTCCTTTTCTTCCCTTCCACCCCTATGGCCACAATAGTTCTTCCTGGAGCAGTCTACAATTTACCGTAATTATACCACAATCATCAAAAATCTCATTTATCTACTGCATATAAAAGGAATGACACTATTTACATGTAAAGGCTAGCTAACACGTGCAATTTTGGTGACACTTTTTATTTGCTCGTGTAGACGAGAAAAATTGGCCAATTTTATGTGACAAATATATTTGCTGGAAAGCTGGCGTGTTAGCTTTTGTGACAAATAGAAGTTGTCACATATAAAAATTTTCCCGTGTAGACGACTTGTCACGGACGTAATATGTGGCAAATATTGCGACAGCATTGGTGGTCTCTAATCTTCCAATCTCCCACTGGGCAACTGTACGCGCGTATCCGTGTGTATCTCTGCTGTCCAAAGTCATTATTGCGGGCCCAAGAGAGGCCCGCAACCCTAATCTTGACAGTGACCAGCGGATTGCGTATGACGCGTGCGCGCCACGTTTATAAAAGCCTAGTTGCAAAGCGGAAGTTGAAAATTTTGTTCTTCCACCAAGAACGATCAGAATGCGAAAAATGTGTCAATGTCAACAGTTTGTCACATAAGATCAAAGCTTCTGTCACATGGAAGAAACATTATGCTGATGACCACCAGATCTACGAAATGGGGGCAGACTTACATTCTGTCACCACAAAATTAAAGGAAAGCGCTGCTCTCGCTACCGAGTGGTACGACTCCAACTTATTGGAAGGAAATCTCAAAAAGTATCAGACTATGAACATCTGTAGCAATGGTGCCAACCAGTACCACACAGATGTGATTAAGATAAAAAATACTGAAATCAGTCCATCGAACAGCCTGAATCTTTTGGGAGTAAGGGCCTGTTTACATGATTCCGCAATGACTTTCATTCCGGAACGAAACTCGTTCCGGAATGAAGTTCGTTCTGCATTTACATGACAGAGTCGATCGGTTCAACCAAAGGCATTTTCACGTGCGTGGTTTTCGCGCGAGGTCAAAACAAGATGGCGCATGTTTCGCGTAAACATGTTTTTGTGGCCATTAATGGCCGTATCTGCAATTTTAACGAGTAATTTGACCATAGAGCTGCTTCTTTGGGCTAAACAGTAAATGCTATTACGTTTTTCGCTCTGAATTCAAACTGTGGAGTCCGTATGCGGTTTCGCGAGTTGCGGCTTCATCTCGGAACGAAATTCGTTCTGTGTTTACATGATACCAGAATAAAATGTCATTCCAGAACGAAACTTTCATTCCGGAATGAAAACCGGAATGAACTCATTCCGGAATGACTTGACTTTCGTCTCGGTATCATGTAAACAGATACAGAGAAATGTATGGGGATGGAATGAACTCGTTCCGGAATGAAAGTCATTCCGGAATCATGTAAACAGGCCCAATAGATGATAAACTAAGGGCCTGTTTACATGATTCCGGAATGACTTTCATTCCGGAACGAGTTCATTCCATCCCCATACATTTCTCTGTATCTGTTTACATGATACCGAGACGAAAGTCAAGTCATTCCAGAATGAGTTCGTTCCGGTTTTCATTCCGGAATGAAAGTTTTGTTCTGGAATGACATTTCATTCTGGTATCATGTAAACACAGAACGAATTTCGTTCCGAGATGAAATCGCAACTCATGAAACCGCATACGGACTCCACAGTTTGAATTCAAAGCGAAAAAACGTAATAGCATTTACTGTTTAGCCCAAAGAAGGAGCTCTATGGTCAAATTACTCGTTAAAATCGCAGATACGGCCATTAATGGGCACAAAAACATGTTTGCGCGAAACATGCGCCATGTTGTTTTGATCTCGCGCGAAACATGCGCCACCTTGTTTTGATCTCGCGCGAAAACCGCGCACGTGAAAATTCCTTTGGTTGAACCGGTCGACTCTGTCATGTGAATGCAGAACGAACTTCACTCCGGAACGAGTTTCGTTCCGGAATGAAAGTCATTCCGGAATCATGTAAACAGGCCCTAAGGGTGCGTTTCTTTGGGAAAAATCCAAATCCGGATTCTTGATCCAAAAACGGATTTTGCGTTTCTTTACCTATATCCGAAAATGGATTAATCTTGGATCAATGATCTGAAGAATCCACACTTCGAGTGGATACATCAGATCATATCTGAATCCGGATTTTTAGGATTCATGATCCGTGCGTTTCTTTGGGAAAGGATTCGAAAAAAGTACCTTGGCCCAGCGGTCTTTGCTGTGAAAATACAGGTTCGCTCTTTGTAAACACTGCCATACGGAAAGTTTTACGCGGTTATTTCGATCAAAATGCAAAAATATTTCACGATAAAAGGAAACGGTAGCTTCAGATAGGTATGTAGTATCATTTTAAACGAGATACAGGTTTTCTAGAACAGCCACTGTGTGCCTACGGAAGTTTTATCCTTTTGAAATTGTCACGAGCGAAATTTGCACTGATCATTTCGCAATCATTCTTCGCTCTCAGATGCTTTCTCGTCACATTGTGCTTAACGCTAAAGAAGATCTACTTCGACGTGTGGTTTTTGTAAAAGATTTTTTATGCTTAAATTATTTTAGCTAGGATACATTCGACGAAAAATAAATTTGTGCTGATATTTTATGTTCTGTGCGAAATGTGTTTACGGGGTTGTCATGGCAAAAAATCCGTTTTCGGATTCTTCGTTTCTTTGGGAGCAAAGTATCCGTGTGATCTGAGATCAATGATCCAATTTTGGATTTTCCCAAAGAAACGCACCCTAAGTTTTAGAGACCATATCACTACTGTATGCAAAAAGGCGAGCCAAAGAATAGGAGTCATTATGAGACTAAAAAATCTTATCCCAACAAAAGCCAAATTACAGCTTTATAAAGCAGCTATCCTACCTCACTTAATATTTTGTCATCTAGTCTGGCATTTCTGTCGTGCAAGTGATACACGTAGATTGGAGAGGATACAGGAAAGAGGATTAAGAGCAGTTTTTAAAGATGATCGATCAAGCTACGAAGTTTTACTAAAGAGGGCAGAACTACCTACTTTAAAAAACAGGCGATTGCAAGATATATGCATACTGATGTATAAGGTTAAAAATGGGCTTAGTCCAAATCCGATCCGTCAGCTATTTAAGCCTCATCAGTCGTCCTACCAGCTGAGGCAATCAGACTTTTCGATGCCCCGCTTCACTACAGTTACGTACGGAAAGCATTCTATTAGGTACCTGGGGCCGAAGCTCTGGGGCCACCTGACGACGGATGAAAGAAAATGCCAGTCACTTAAGACATTTAAAAAAACGATTCGGAAACGTGACTTCAATAACTTTTTAAACAATGAACGTTGCAATTGCCGCCTCTGTGACTATTAATACTAGCCATGTATATAGTCTTTTTTATCACATAAATAGATTTACTTTTTTACCCGTTTTTATTATGTAAATAGCTAGCCATGTATATAGTCTTTTTTTATCACATAAATAGATTTACTTTTTTTACCCGTTTTTATTATGTAAATAGCTCCTTTTTTTAACTTATTTTAACTTTAAATTATTAATTGTAATAGTTGTACAATGATAGGTTTAAGTTTTTTTAAAGTTTTTTATTAGTCAGGTGTCCACAATTAGTAGAGGGGACTTTTCCCCTCAGCTAAACATTTTTTAGACACGATAATAAAGTCATTCATTCATTCATTTGCAGACGTTGTTCAGGCGTTGGTTTTGAGAAGATTTGCTGTGATTGTATCACAGATAAACCAGAGCAAAACGAATGATTCCAACAACAGTTATTTAATTTCGAAAAATTCCTTACAACACTGACAACATAGCGAATTCACCGACAGAGGAAAATCACATCTTAATTGCACCGCGTGCTCGATTAAATCATGCATTCCTCGCGTGACGCGTTACTTTTATCCAGTGATTTGTCAATTATCAATCCGTAATCTTCCACCATGAACGGTTAATGCAAAAGGATCCGAAAATGTATCGTTCAAACACTGGGAAGTTGAGAATTTTTTTCCTCCACAAAGAACGATTAGAATCCGAAAACAAAAGTTTGTCGAGGCCCGCACTTTCTAACCTGTGGTTACCACTAGTTACTAGTGTACTAAACTTTGAACTGCTGACAAATAATTTTTGTGTCATCTACACAATCAAATGTATACATAAAAATTGCCCGTGTAAAACCGGCTTAAATGCATGGTGGAATTCCGATTTTTCCGAACCTTCAACGGATAAGAAAAATTGGCTTAAAGAATAGGAGTAAAATGACAGTTTTCAACTGAGGGAAGGGAAAAGAAACGACTTTGGTAGCTTGTTCCCGGCGTTTGGTTAGTTGAGCAGAGCTATAATAGCAGCGCTAAAAACGGCGAGCGAAAATACACCCCCCGCCACTCATCCATTCCACTCATCGTTCTTCGCGTTAACCAAGTGTTTCGCGCTCCACCCCAACTAACTGCACGTCTGAAGCAGGCTGCCTGGCTTCAACCCCTGTAAAGAGCGCGCGGAAGAGACAACTGAAGAGAGAGTTCAGGGACTGAACTAGGTTGATCCAAAAAACGGGTATAACAACCAGAAGAGCAGCAAGCAGTTTTTAAATAAGCAGAATTTAGTTTAGCATGAATTCAGTCTGGTTGCGCGTCAGCTCTTCTCGTGCGAAGTGATTTTTTCGCAAGCCCTCCAGTCGTGCTGACCTGCATGCAGGGCTGCAGTCGACTGACCTTTGGAGCCCTGGGAGATTCCTAATGGACTAAACGGTCGGCTCCGCCCGAAAGGAGTGCTTTTTCTAGGCTGGTGGTTGGTGGTATATAAAAAGACAGGTATTTCGCGAGTTGGAGTATAGAAAAGGGTAACTGAGGAAAATGGCGAAAACGGTCTTTTCGGTATTTAAAAGGGTTTTCAAAATATCTCGAACAGACCTACCGAACAGTTAATTTATCTAAATATTTTTAAATGGGATATCCAGGTGAAAAGTTTAAAAAAAATGCAGTATCCCTACTGCGGGTATGTAAAGGGGTACCATTTATCCTAGAAGGCATATAGAGGGGTTACCTTTTCTGTCAAAATTGTATATACGAGTGTAAAAGGCTAAAGGTTTGGGCCACGGTGGAGAGCCAATCGAACCACATTTTTTAGTCCCCCCCCCCCCCCCCCCGAACTTGTAGTCTAACTTAACCAAGGACAGACATTTTTAAATACTGACCTTAAATGTTTTCAAATGTTTTATACTGCTGAGTTTCAAATTGGAAAATATTTAACACTGCTTAGGTCCAAAGCTGGAAATAAATGCTGATTTTGCCCTCGTGGCGACGGCCTTCGGCCGCCCAGTACCCAGGGTAGTGGAGCACATTTCCTGTCCACTACATGACAGACTACTTGACTGAAAGAATGGTCAGCGGCTTAAAAAACAACATGGCGGAATCGGCGGAAGTCGTGGCGGACGATACCGTAAAAAAGGAAACTATTGTTACTCGAGTTTCAGCCAAGAGCAACACTAGAAAAAGATTTGTTGGAACTAAGTCTCATGCTGGACAAAAAACAGACAAACTTGCAGGTGCGGTGTGATTTATTTTGAGTAATAACCGATATTACGTGCACAAGGTCACGGATCTGAGTTGCTTGCGTGCCGCCGGCTAAATTTTAAATGTTCACCGTTATTCACATGAGAACTCCATGGACAATTTTGTACTAGACTTTAAAAGTGGAAGTATTTTAATTTTTAGGTGAAACTAAAAGGGCAACTAAACTTGACCGTATTGAGGGACAGATAGCCTCACCTGCTGGCTTACAGCTGACGTCACGCTTGTTTCCCTCGGCTGGGAACTAAACTCTTTTATCATGCAAATTTCGAGAAAATATTTTTTATTGTTTTGTCCACCTACATGGCCGTCATGTCACGTGGTTGCAAGCCGAGAATGGGCAAAAAGTAGTGTATCAGTCAAATCCATGACCACCCATTCCTCTCCTCCTCCTCCCCCCCCCCCCCCCCCCCCCCCACACACACACACACACACACAAGCAACCGGCAAACCTCCGGGCAGTTGACCTTTTTGAAAACGTTTGGTTTTCCACTGTACTAGCAGTTTACACAGTCAACTTTCCTATTGGTTAGGGCTTTACAGGGCATCAAATTACAAACAAATCATGTTGGGGCTTAAAAAATTATTCCAGGTGGACATTTTTATTTTTTATGTGAAGGTAAACTGCATTTTTTTCTTTTTGAAACTTTCATTCAGAGGTTGGTTCAAACAGCAGGAGAATTGTGCGGCAAATTCCAGATGAGATTCTTAACAATACAGAGCTACAGGATGCTGTTAGACAGGTGAAGAATGGGCAATATTTTTGGAGACTGTATCAATCAAAAACTTTTTTTGTCACATCACATGAGTGTGATATATATATATTTTAAAAAAACTGATTTGAATTTTATTTTGCTTTGTCTCATATATTCATTATCATAATCTGAAACAAAGGAAAATTAATGTTAAACCCAAAACAAATATAAACTAGAGCAAAGATGTGATTTTATTTTTCTCCAGTTGATTTCTCCTTTTCACTGTCTTGAAAGCGACAGTCAGAATTGGAGTTGTAATTAGGGGTGTAAGAGTGCTTATATTCTGGTGAGAATTAAAAATCAGAGTTGTAAGCGGCGCCATAAGCTCAACGGAATCTTTCGATTGTGCTTATGACTTCGTTGCTTTATACAATCCAGTGAAAACAAGAAAGTCAGAGTCACAAGCAGTAGGGGAAGAACAATCCAACAACAATGCTATTTCTCATGTCCTCAAATGCTTTCTTTCTGCTTGTGACTCTGACAATCTAGTTTTCACTGGATCATAAGCAACAGAGTGGAATCAGAAACTCTGCTTAGGACTCCATTGGTTTGATTTTCATTTAGATCGTTATGCTCTATGCTTCTGGTTATGACTCCAAATCAGACTCCAACTCCATTGTCAGTGAAAACCAGCCTTTACTACACACAGGGTTTGTGCGCGTCTTGAAAACCCTTTAATTTCAGGAGTTCGATTTCAAGGCCTTGAAAGTACTTGAAATTGGCTTTCGGTCCTTGAAAGATCTTGATTTTTTTTTTATTGAACGTCAAAAGGCTTCAAGGCAATTAGAAGCTAGATCACCAAAATAAGCGATTTTTTTAGTTCTTCGGCAAACACATCAATGGCACAACAGGCTGGAAATCGTTGGTTTGAGGTAAATTTCATAAAAAGGGTCCTGGAAATTCCTTGAAAAGTCCTTGAATGTTTGGCTTGAAAAAGTGTATGAACCCTGTACACACCTTGACAATGTCTCTCTAGCTCTACCAAACAGTTTAAATAGGTACCAACAAACTGTAAGCATCGCTGGCGTGAAAAAATGCTAGCATCCTGCAGAGGTCTGGTATTAATATATACCTATAGACTGTACACAAAATTAATTGGTCAATTCATACTACAGAAAAGGTCTCATGAAGATTTGGGTTCCCTGGAGGGGGAATACTTCTTAGTAATATATGTTATACAGGTGTGTGCTATTAGATCTGATGGGGTCCTATTTTTGACCTTGCAGTCTGATAGCTGCAGTCTGATAGCCTTTTAGTCTGAATACATGTAGGCGAGGGTCACTGAATGGGAAACGGTGTGTCATTCTACCTATCTAAATTGGGTCATTTTTTAAATAAGCAGTTACATGTATGTGCTAAAAGTAAGTAGCAGATGTTGTAGTATTGTGGAGAAAATTTAAAACTAAAAAGATCCTCTTCAGATGTCTCTTCACTTATTTCCTGTATGAGATGAGGTAGCAGATTAATTTTAAGCTTTTTTTAGTCTGAAATAGGGTAGAGGCTCCAAGACAGTGCATGGTGCCAACCTTTCCCACTAGCCTCCCAGCCTGAGTGCAGACTTCACTTCACCTAAGTTAATAAGACTATGCATGTATGGGCTAATCCAGTATATAATGTAGTCTTTGTGAACATTTATTAATGTTTTGCTGAAATTGTTTTATATAACAGTTACCTCCCAACTACAATTTTGAAATCTTCAAGACTGTATGGAGGATAAAAGAAACAAACTCTAAACGAGGTAAATAAAATGCTGATGTTTTTGTTTCTCAAAAGCTATAGTTACTACATCATATTGATTAAATTTCTAATTGTTAATGCTTTGACAGGGATGTCGCTAAGGGCTGGCTGCCAGCTATTTTAACTGGCTGAAATAGAACTTAAATCCGGCTGAAATTTCACATGAAAGCAAAGACTTGGGTAAACTTTTAAAGACCAGAAAGCCAGCTGGGCTTGTTGATGAGTCTGCTTAGTGTTTTCTTAGCTACATCCCTGCTTTGAAAATAAGTTTTTTGAGCAAGAAATGCAAAGTGAAAAAGGAAATTGTTGTCCTAATAAATGAAAACTATAATATTCCTGGGATCATAATATTATTTTTGTGTTTTGTGTTGTTGTTCAATTTCAGTGGCATTGCAGTTCCCTGAAGGGCTTCTCCTGTTTGCTTGTACTATAGCAGACATTTTGGAAAGGTAAACTGAACTCGTGCCAGCTAGTTAACAGTTAAAACTTTTTTAATTATTTTGTCAAATAATGATTTACTTGTAGTTGAAGGGGCATTTAATACAACTGTAAATGAAAACAAACAACTCAGAGTCATTGCCTGCTGATTACTTTCTACTAAAAGCATACATGTAATCCCTTCACAGTCAAGTCAGCTGTACAGCTTGTATTTTTATTCGGTCTCATCAAATAATTATGGAACTACTTCCTTCTACATGTAATCCTTCCTTCCCTTGACACCAGCATTCCTTTAAAAAAAGCTATCAGTTTGTTTTTTATTAGACTACGAGCAGTCCCTATTTTTTCGCAGAGTCCGTCGAGCTTGAAGCGAAATTTTTTTTCGAAGAGTTCGTCGAGCTGCCTCCTCCCCCCACGCGTAATTTTTTTCGCTATAAGCTCGACGAACTCTTCGAAAGAAAATTCGCTTCAAGCTCGACGGACTCTGCGAAAAAATAGGGACTGCTCGTAGTCTAGTTTTTTATAAGGACTTTAATTATTGATACCTGCCAGCTGTCAAGCCCTTAGCCATGAGTGTCACACCTGTGGGGCAGTAACTTGGAGCTCCCCTTCTTTTACCTACAGACCACTTTGCCATGCCTAGATGAGAAATTCAAACTGTTTCTGAGCCTAAATAATAAAGATGTCTTAACTGACACACTTTTGAAAACTGTGTAAACTCGAACCAATGCAAGAAAAGAAAAGTCCATGTAGTGACAGTACTCTCCCACCCCCCAAATCTTTAAGTTTAGAAGGGAACAAGGCAATGAGGTTGTGTTTGGCAAAACACATGGATTCTGGGACTGGTACTGGGAACTCTTTGGAACATCTTCAGAAATCTTTAGACATCTTTGGATATGTTTCCAGGAGATGTCTTCAAAAATCCTTGCATTCCCACAATAAAATCTCTCCTTTGACTAAAACGTTTTTGGGTACATTCATGTTACATCGTATCTGACTGAGTTCTATCCTCGAAATGGCTCATCATACATGATTTGTCATGCCTTGGATATAAGGATGGCACAGTTGTGAGAGCACTCACCTTGCACCAGTGTGGCATGGGTTCGTATCCCTGCCCCAGCAACAAATGTACATGTGGTTAAGTTCATTGTCGGTTCTTGTCCTTGATCCAAAAGTTTTTCTCTGGGACTCCAGTTTTCCACCCTTCATGAAGAGCAACATTTCTAAATTGCAATTTGATTGGGAATCCAAAGGCCATGGGTTTGTCAGTCATAGAACTGTTATGTTACCTTCATAAAACAAAGTTGATTGATTGATTGATTGATTGATTGATTGATTGATGCCAAAAATGTCTTGTTTTTTTTACTGATGACATGTGATTGTGTCAGATTCGCAGGCTGTGATACAGTTATTATGGGAGATGTTACTTATGGTGCATGCTGTGTTGATGACTTCACTGCCAGAGCTCTTGGATGTGATCTAATGGTTCATTATGGTCACAGTTGCTTGGGTGAGTCATAATAAATGTAGTGGAAATTGTGTGTAAGAAACAATACTTTTTTTCAGGCTGTGGCATAACTAAATCATCGATGATCAATGACATCAATTGGTAATCAATGAGTAATCGATGGGTAATCAGTTGATTAACAAGTCATTGATTATTGGCGATGATCAATGAGTAATCGATGAGTAATCGAAGCCAAAAAATTTTGTGGCCCATTGATTACTCATCGATGACATCGATTACTCATTGATGTAATTGATTACCTTTTGATGTTATTGATACTCATCGATGACCCATCGACTATTACATGTATACTGCGCACAAAAGACACATTTCTTGCTTGCTTGTACCATTTTTTTTCGTTTGTGATTTTTTTTATCTGTGTTAGACGTATTTTTCTTTGTAACTGGCGGTTCTGTTGACAAAATTACGCCTTCACGAAAGGTCAAATAACCTTCCGGCAAGTCGAAACGTGAAGTGCTTATCACAAATACAAATGATTGACTGTGCAATATTTCACTTTACCCAACTCTTTATTTCATAACAAAACAACTGAACTGGAACCAACCAGTCTGAAAATGAAACTAACAAGTACGCTGACAAGAATCCACTATACATGGTTATAAATTTTGTTCCGTGGATGTTTGTCAGCAAAGTAAAACCGACTGCTTCTGCTTAGGAAAACAGCTGTCGTAAGCAGTTACGATACGCACCTGAATGAGATGATATCGATGAGTAATGAATCAGAAATCAATGACTAATCAATGTAATCAATGACTAATCGATGCAATCGATGACTAATCGATAACGAAAAATTTTGTGGCCTATCGATTAGTCATCGATTAGTCACTGATTACCTATCGATTACTTATTGATTACTCATTGATTTCATTGATGTCATTGATGTCATCGATTAGTTATGCCTGTAAAAGGAATCAGGGACTCTTTTTAATTTGCAATGTATTAAATTTTCTTATTAATTGTTCAAAGAAAAATAAGTTGTAGAGGGCCAGTTAGGACATAGGGGAAATTAAAGGAACTTTTATGATACATGTACCATAGTTCTCCTTACTTACTTCTTCCTTCCACTGTGATCTCCTTTGAGGCCCTTAATACATGTATTACAAGTGGAACATAAAAAATAAGATTGATTTGATTTTTAAACTACCGGTATTCATTTCTCTCTTTGTAGTTTCTATTGACTCTACAAAAGGAATCAAGATGTTATATGTATTTGTGGACATCAAACTGGATGCTACACATTTTGTAGACATAGTCAGACACAACTTTGAAGCTGGGTCGTCACTGGCGATAGTGAGCACAATACAATTTGTGGCAACTCTTCAAGTATGTGAACATGAACAGTGTATACCTTAACTTGTTAGTGAGCTAAATTCCATGTACCTTGTAACAGGAAATTTGAAGTGGAATTTAGTAAGTGCACAAAACCTTCATGTTTATATAAATTTTATAAATTTTATAAATTATGTTAAATAATTATAATTATAATCACTATACCGGTAATTAAAATTGTGGGAGCTGCAGTGGCCCAATGGTTAGTGTGCTGGACTCTGGATCGAGTGGTCTGGGTTCGAGCCCTGGCCAGGGTACTGGGCAAGACACTTTACTCTTATATAGTGCCTCTCTCTACCCAGGTGTATAAATGGTACCAGCAAATTTACTGCTGGGGGATAACCCTGCGATGGACTAGCATCCCATCCAGGGGGGAGTACAAATACTCCTAGTCGCTTCATGCTTCTGAAAGGCGGCCCAAGCTCACGCCTGTTACCTCTCTTCCTTTTTATAATTATAATTGTAATTATTTAATTTGTCATTATTTTCGCTGTTATTGTTTATTATGCAGGCTGTGTATCAAGATTTATGTAAAGATTACAAGGTGGAAATTCCACAGTGTAAGCCATTGTCACCTGGAGAGATTCTGGGCTGTACTGCTCCTAGAATAAAAGACAAAGATGCATTTATGTAAGAATTATTATTCTCATTTCTAGCATTAGAATTCTAAGCACTATACAAGTTGTACTGCGAGTCTCGTCGAAGTACAAATAAATTCAGGGCTTCTGATATTATGGGATGGCGCGATTTGGTATAATCACCTCAAATAAAAAAATCAAATCAAAAAGAAGGTTGAACAAGGTAAAAAAAATAATAATTTGCCGCATAATAGCCCCTTTTTGCCCTCAGTGTTTTACCGTTAGTTGAAATAAGCCCCACCCTTGAATAAACACTGCACTGTGTTTAATACAGACTTTGGCTTTGTGAGCAATTAGGCAAAAGTACTCTCCTGGGAAAAGTGAAACCTTCACTTTAGAAGCAACATTTTTTTCTCGCTTTTGGGCTAGTAAATCATACATGTACTATCAGGCCACTCAACTTGAGTCTTTATTATTTTACAGTTCACCCTGATTGGCCCAGATTTTAGGTTATTGAACACCTTGTTGTTTTTTATTGTTTCAGTTATCTTGGGGATGGAAGGTTTCATCTGGAAGCTGTTATGATTGCTAACCCATCTATACCAGCATACAGGTAAAAAGAACTTCAAAACTGTCAAGAAGCTTTGTCATAAGCTGATGATTTTAGCGTGTGAAATAAAGATTATCCATCCATCATATAAACTAGTTTTCGTTTTGAGTGATTAATTGCAGATGACAATAAAAATGTAACTCCTTGCTGGTGGCATCTCAATAACATAACGAATAAAGGAACAAAGAATAATGATACCAAGAACTTTAAAGACCAATAGAAATAGTAAACTACTAGTACCATTACTCTCACAGTGCCTCCCTCCACCAAGGTGTATAAATGGGTATCAGCAAATTGCTGGGAAAACCCAATAAATATCTTGAAAGGGATGTGGCAGTTGGGTTGAGGGGTTGTAGGGTGTGGTAGCTCGCAATTTTGATTGACAAGCATCCTCCGGGAGGGGGGACTTCCTTGTAAAATGTTAATTTTGCAAATAGGTATGTATAGTCGGGAATTTGAAGCCCTTGTCAAATATTTCTGCAAACTGAAGCAGTTCCTTGGTATAATCCGGTATGAAACAGGGTATTGATTTTAGGGTGAGTTCTGATATAGGGTAAGGAAAATCGCATTTTGGTCTGAAATAGGATAGCGGTTTAAAGAACCATGCCGCAAAACCCCATCCAAATTCTGGGGTAGTACTCCCCCCCCCCCCCCCTACCAGGCTAGCATCCCATAAATGAGGAATTGCAATACAGCTACAAGTATTCAATAGTCGTCCGCTGCTACATTAACAGGGCAATTTGTTTAGCTTGTAAGCAGAACATTTTTTTTAATTGATCAACGATGTTTATTCCTGCTCTAGATATGATCCATACAGTAAAGTATTTTCCCGAGAATATTACGATATCGACGCCATGTTCAAAGCCAGAAAAGAAGCCATAAGTACAGCATCAAAGGCCAGGAAGTTTGGACTTATTCTCAGCACATTAGGACGACAAGGAAGTCCAAAGGTGTTAGAGGTACAGCACTACAAACAGTTGAACTGCTCTCTAATAACATGTTGTCTTGTCCTTGGGTGTTTCTTTATGTAAACTTTAGAACAATGTCCCTTTGCACATCTTGTTTTTAATTTTATTTTATTTGCGACACAGAGAAATTACAAACAAGGGGTACATTAAAATAATTTAAATAAGGTACAAGGAAAAAGTGGCCGGGAGACTGAAAAGACACTAGAAAGCTTATGCGTGTTTCTGCCTTGGGTGCCTTTATAATCTGAACTGAAATATTATGGAATATTTACGTAGACGTATATGGAATTTAAGCGAATGGAAGGGACAGTCATCTAAAATAAAGGAAATTAAGGCAAGTGGCAGAGAAAGTAATATAAAAACACGTTTTGTGATAAAACAGGGACGAAATAAAGAATAGGACAGAGCAAAGCGCCAGATATAAGTGGTACAAAAAGTGAATGAATATTTTTGTTCTCATTTTTTTTTAAAGTTTGAAGCCGGTAGTGGAAGTACATAGTTCTAACTAAAGTCTCTATTTATGTTTTCATTTTCAGAATTTGGAGCAGCGGCTTAGCAAGACAGGACTTGAATATGTGATCGTGTTGATGTCTGAAGTTTTCCCGGATAAACTTCGTTTGTTCGAAGATGTTGATGCGTAAGTTACTGTCGAATTACTTCCCTACAAAGAAGAACATTTCCCTTATACGTTATTCCTTTTCATTCAGGGAAAAGAATGCAGTTTTCGGCCAATCCTCGTTGAAGAAGCCGAAGACTTTCCGTTTCTTGTTTTCCAATCAGAGAATAACGTGAGCACTCAATCGAGTTTACGTGGGCTTGACGTCATGAAGTGTCGTTATGTTGCTTAGCAGCCGGCAGATTCATGAAACCCCAGTAGTGGTACTCAAGAGAAAACATGGCGGGGAAGTGCGACTGAGTGTCTTGGGCCAAACGGCGAACCGCTTTAATACGCTTAGTTCTCTGATATAAGATCCCGTTTAGGCAAAGAACTCTGTTCTTACTTCGTTTCTTGCTCTGCCTTGTTATTTTAAAAAATAAAGTAGCTCTTGTCCGGCGATTTTGCTTTACATTTCTGTTTAGGGGGTAGAATAGTTTTCAACTAAGTTTTTACACAGGCATACGTTTCTTTATGTTTTCTCATGTCTTTCGCAGTTTTGGTTGTTGTTGTTGTTGTTGTTGTTGTTGTTGTTGTTGTTTAACTCAGTTGAGGACGTTTTTCAGTCTAGGAAAGTTAACTCTATTCTGTTCGCTCTTATACCGCTCAGTTGATTGGGTTTAGTGTTTGCGAGAAGTAAACATTAAAACAAAACATTCCCTCCTTTCTCAAACCCACCTTCGGTCCAACTCCCATGCACATGTTCACCTATAAGCACAGTCTGTTCCACTCTTGTGATATTAGTAGCGAAAACCTAGCTGCTGAAATATTAAGCTGATATTCATTTCATTTCACAGATGGGTTCAAGTGGCATGTCCACGATTGTCAATTGACTGGGGCTACGCTTTTCCTAAACCTTTGTTGTCACCTTATGAGGTAAATTAACTTTTGTACTTGAAAGTCCAATTAAACATATTCTGACTTGTTGCATAGTAACTAAACTCTAGTAGCCTGTAAAAAACAGTCTTTTCTATGGCTACGACTCGATCAATCAATCGATCAATCAGAGTTGGTGCCTGCATGACAGAAAATTAGCCGTCATCTTGTTTCATTTTGTTTATGACAAGTGATTGAGCTTGCCTTTGTTGCCAGTAAGAATACGTTACGTGACGACGTGACAAGGTTCCAAGGACAAGGGTGACGTGACAAGGTCTTGTTTCTGAGAAGTGATTCCAGTTACAATACGTTACTTGACTTGACAAGGCCTTGTTTCTGAGAAGTCTTTTCAGTTACAATGTGTTACGTGACTTGACAAGGTTCCAGACAGAGTACTCAGTTTAAACGTTTCCAAGATATTGGTTATTGACTAATCTAAAAGTTATCACTGCGAAAATCGTTACGTCAGCTGCTTGTCGCCATGACGACACTGGTGGTTTTAGTCACGGACTGAAAATGGTTCTTATTCCCAGTCTATTTCGGTTAACAACTAACCAAAATGCGAAGGTGAAAGTTCTGGGTGTGGAACAGTGTGGGGCAGCGAAAGAGTTAAGGTTTATTAGTCCTCATTCGAATTTAAGAAGCTGGCATTTCTAGCGTAAGCTTTTTGTTGGAACAAATTGGAAAATGCCAAGTAAGAATGTCTAGCTTTTCAGGCGAGGACAAGAAAGTCATGCATGGAAATTATTGCTGTTCGTACTAACAAATTCTTTAAACTAAATTTTGTTAATCGGTATTAATTAAAAAAAAAAACGCTCTAACTACAGTGTTTATGTTGACCCTACAGGCTTCGGTTGTGCTTGAAGAGATTGAGTGGCAAGGAGTTTACCCAATGGACTTTTACGCGAATGCCAGCTTGGGTCCATGGACTGTGAACAATGAGCAAAATAGACAGGTGTCTGTTAGTAGGAGAAGAAAAAACTTATACACAGAAAAACAGTCCTCAAATGTGGATAGAAATGATGGCTGTGATGGACAAAGCACCGAATGTTGTGGAAAATGCCATCAAGAGAACAAACATAAGTTGAACAAGGATGAAACAACTGAAAAATGAAGCCCGTAAAACTATTTAAGCGACAGTAAAACTGGCAGAGATTGAACGTGCCCGCAAGCTGTAACAAAACAGGGGCATTTGAAACATCCAAACGAAGTAGAATCGCGTCGGTGCTTCCGTAATCAAGGCTGCTGGTAGCCTATTGTAAAGCTTGTGGTGAAAAGAAAGAAGAGATCAAAAGGAATTAAATATCCTTACTTCACATGGCCGATTCAATAACAAGTGCCGGTTTTAGCAAATCTTCGTTGAAGCACTCGAAAAATTTTCGAATTATTTCATCCAATCAAAAACTATCGCGATCGCTCATGAGTACTCCGAAAGCAATCGCGCGTACAAATACGTCATGTTGCTTAGCAACTTTTGGGACGCAGACCGCGGGCTCAGTCACTTCTCGGAGAAGTGATGTCGCCATCAACTGGCACTTGTTCCCCCGACTGGATTGGAAAGGCGAGCTTACCGAACATTCAGTTTCACGCACAGGAATTTCTCAGAAACTGCGAAAATAAAGCGCAGTGAATAGTTTTCAACTTATTACAAAGCGAATCACATGGACATAGAGCAGCGGTTGAAAAGAAACGTCATCTTTGAGAGCAAGAGATCACGAATTTGCGCGAAAAGCACCAGAACATGAGCAAAGACTCGTATAAGACAGGTCCAGTCTCATTTCCAGTCGCTCCCGAGGCGGTTTGGTCTGAAACGCGTTGCATCAAGGGAAGGCCGGACGAAAATTGGGGAGCGACCCTCTTTTTTCTTCCCCTTCCTAGCCTTTCCCGCAATCTCCATATCATTTCTCCCCAGTCTTTCATTACCTTTGAGAACGAATAAGTAGGGACTGGGAATGAGTCTGCGACAGGTCGCTGTTTGGCACCGAAAATGGATTAGACAGCAAATGCCAAACGATTTCACATACCAAATGTTGTTTTTTCCCTTTTTAAAGCCTCAATAGTGGATGGTTTATTGTTTATGTATGATGAAGGGACAATGGCAGGGAATTTTAAGAAAGTACCACTTTTTTATGTAGATTTCGGCGGAGGGAAATTTTCGGAAATGTTGTGGAATTTCCAAAACTCTAAACGGGTTTGTACAAATCAAACTAATAAAGCCATTAGAAAGATTAAAGATTTAAAATGCTGGCAGTCTCTTGCTCTCGATACCGAGACTCATCTAAACATCCAAACCCTACATGAAGATAAAAACGACCTTGATGTGTTACTGTAACAGAAATTGCACATACAAACACATGGTTCGCACGGACCTGGAATACTCCTTGAAAAACTACCAAGTCCTTGAAAACTCCTTGAAAACTCCTTTAATTTGAATACGTTTTACACCCCTTTGCTACAAAATGGGGCTGGTTAAATGCTCATTAACAGGACCTTTAAGATCAATAACACGTGGTTGGGTTTTTACAATGACATTCAGAATTTGTTTAATATTTTGCGTAAGAATCTCTATCCCGAGCATGTATTAGACATGTTACTCCACCGTTATGTCACGAGAGCAGTAGTAGGGAACGACACACGACCTTCAACAGGTGTCGAGCAACAGGAGTTGCCCAAGCACTATTTCAAGATCCCCTACATCGGGCATTTTTCGGGTGTTGCACAACAAAGGGTGCGCAAGCTAATCGATAGATTCTGTAAACCCATCGACATCAAACTTGTTTATTCTACTTTTAAAATTAACAACTTGTTCAACGTGAAAGATCCTCTCCCTGACAGGCTCCGTACGCGCATCGTGTACAAATTTTCTTGTGCAAGCTGTAATGCTTGTTACGTTGGCGAAACAAGTCGACACTTCTCCACGCGCGTGCACGAGCACTTGTCATCGGACATATCTTCTCACGTTTATAAGCATTTGCAGGCTTCAGAGTCATGCCTCTTGTAACTTAGACTCCTTCAAGATCTTAGACTCTGCACCTACCAAGTACCAAGTTAAGCTTAAGGAGTCTCTGTACATCAAGTGGGAAAAGCCGAACCTTAATCAACAGGTCAAACACATCAATTTGACGCTTTCCCTTTAACTGCAAAAGCGCGCGCGCTTCTTTTTAATTTCGTTTACTTCGAAATTTATCTAGCGTATTGCTTTCCAACGCAATGTAACGTATGATTTGTAACAGGCACGTTTTAAATCACTGTAAACTTTCATAACCGTCACACTGACGATGACGGATGTACCGTCGAAACATGTTTGTGAAAATTAAAAAAGTCGTATTATTGAAAACTTCTTGAATGCTTGAAACTGCAGCAAAATAAGCTCATTTTGACATCAAAAGATTGGGAAAAATGTTTTTTTAAAACATTAACATTGGTTGAGAAACGCAGTTGAGGTCTCAAAAAGGTGTTTCTTATTCGATGTTTCTAAGTAACCGCGCCTTCAATGGGGTTTCCCAAGTGAGTTGTGTACAACCTCGTCCCCAGGGTCTTCTCGGCGACGAGTTTTCAAAATGGCGGACTCGTCGATTCTCCGCGCCCAGCCACCATTTTAAAAGCGGTGTAGACCCTGGGAACGAGGTTAAGTTGAGTAGCCCGACTAGCCCCTAAGGCCTTCTCTTTGCGAACGTAACCACGAGGGAAATGCAACTGGTCAAAGAGGAAACTGCATTTATAATCGACAGTGGGAACTTAATTCCCTGTACTTCCCAGTACAAATGCTGGGTGACTGCATTTAAAGGTGACAGGGAAAAGGCCTTGTGCAGATGCTTAGATCGAGTAATCGACATTTCAAACATGGGCGAGAGTGCCTTGAAAGACAAAATCAGTAGTGGAATTGGAAGCGGACAGCAATTGACATTTTCATCATTCGGTTTTGTATCATATAGGACACTATTTGCACTTAGTGGTATTGGTTTGTTGGCATGACTATGTAATATTGTGACAAAGTAATGTCAGTGCAGAACAAAACAAACTCCTTGAATGTTAAAAGTCCTTGAAAAGTCCTTGAATAAAAAGTTGTGAATCCTATATGAAGCGTGAAACAACAGAAGGTGTTGAACGGACTGTTTCATGACAACAAGCTTGCCTCATAAAATAATTTACATTGGTTCTTTGATCGCCTCAATACATAAATTTATCGAAAAAAAAAAAAAAGTTGTCAGGCAAACTTGCAGATGCACTTATAACGTCTGTGCCATGTAGTAACAGTAAGTATAAGAAAATGTCTCGTTAAAATATTAAACGTTGTGCATTTTTTGTTGAAAAAAGTCAAATTTGGAGACGTTTGTATTCGTCGTTAGTTGGGGCAACACGAAGTAAACCAGAAGTCATTCTTATCAGGCATGTTCCGGAACCATTTGAAATCCCCGTCTCTCGTCTATGATTGGGCACAAAATACCCAATGAGAGATGGAACCCAATCTGCGAGCTCCATCTGATAGTGCAGTCCCCGTGACTTTCTTTCCTTTGATGCTTTTACTTGTATTGCTCCTTCAAAGGAGGTTTCATCGAGAAAGGTCAGAAAGATACTCTGACAATGCAACATTTAACAAAATTTCACGTTTGTTCCGATCATGATATCGCTGTTTAAGGGGAAAGGCAAGGGGCGAGTAAGTACAGAAAAGGGCTTTTGTGCCGACGAGTACCTAAAAAGCCGATTCCAAAATTCGTTCTTCCTCCTTTCAGTCATTCGCTTGAAAGATCAATTCTACTAGAGTGATGCATTGCCATTTGATTTCCTTTTTTTAATATTACATTTTAGAAATAGGTTGTACACCAAGATGATATCTCTAAATTGATGTTTTTCCTTATTCTCATCACCTGACGGCTTGACTACGGTGTTGAGATTGTAAGGGTCCAGTAATGTGGGCAACATTTTTATTTCAACTTGTCTCGCAACATTGCCCATTGCAAGTTGGAACGTGCTGTTGCGCGTATTACCATTCGTGTTGCGGCAACATGTTGCGCGAAGAAGACATGAGTTCAACTTCGTGCAACAAGTTGCCGCAACTTGCAACACGGGTGGTAATACGCGCAACAGCACTTTACAACTTGCAATGCAACAAGGTGGCGAGACGTTGAAAGAAAATGTTGCCCGTATTACTGGACCTTAAGGGGAAATTAGTTTTAATCGCTTGGTTTGTATACTGGATCATCTTGATTGAAGTACGCAAAAGTCAGAACTTAAGATTGTGCGTCTTTTCCTTTATTTTTTAGTATTACATAGCATAACGAAGTGAAACCACCTAAAATTCGTGGAAACCCTTAAGTTTAAGTCCTTTTACTGGTTAACAACATTGGAAATTTAATAAAAAATCATGAACGGTCCTTCCGTATATAGAACAAGACTGTCCATAACTGTGGACTGTACTGTTACCATGGACATCGCTTCTCTCTAGTGACCCAGGGGAGACATCAGGAATTCAAAAGCAGACCACCCACCTGTACCAATCATCGTCGCGGAGCCCAACCAGTTATCACTACTTCCGGAACCAGGAGTTGGGGGTGGTCCTTTGTAGAACTTGTCTTTGTAGACGCTATACAATTCACCATCCGGACTATCCGCGGTCGGCATGAAATAAGGGAAATAAAAATCATTCCAGCCCCCAGTGCCAATGAGCGTGGATAATCCTAACCAGTTGTCAGTTGGATCTGTGGGAGGTATCCTCCTATGAAACCTTCCGGACCCCTTTTCGACGCCGTATAAGATTCCCTGTGGATCGAAGAAAAGGAATTTGAAGCCGGACCATCCACCTGATCCCATCAGTGTGGCAGATCCAATCCAGTTGTCACTACCGTATGCTGGCGGGAGCCTCTTGTAAAACTTGTCGTTGTAAACGCCATAGAGCATTCCTTCAGGATCGAAGAAAAGGAACTGAAATCCTTTCCATCCTCCAGTTCCGACAATCGTGGCTTGGGTGACCCAATCCGCAGCCGAAGAGCCCTCAGGGGGTGGCCCTTTGAAGAACTGGCCATTGAATACTCCATATAAGGTACCGTCTGGGTGAAAAAACAGATGCATAAAGATGTTCCAGCCCTCTGTCCCTATTTGTGTGGCTGTCCCAATCCAGTTGTCGTTGCCATACTGGGGAGGAGTTCTCTTATAGAATTCATCGTTTACGACACCAAAGAGGTCATGGCATGCCATGGCGCTGAAAAAACAAACGGAACTAGTCTCTTCCTACTAACTACCATAAAGATTATTTAGCCTTGCTTTGTCGTTTAAAACTTCATTGTACGACTTATATTTCTCTGGGAATAGACATGTATTATACGTTCTCACGTACTCACTTTTAGTTTTTATTTGTTCTCTGACTGCTGTGTTGTATAAGATTGAAAACAAATATTGCACGAGGCTCAGCATGATTGCGGAAATTATGAAAGCCAACTGAAGGTTCGCCTACTTTATACAGGACAAATGAAAGAACGACGAATATTACGATGCCCGTTAAAAAATTCGGAATAACTGAGACAACTCAGGTATCGAATTTAGGATCATTCAAACTGCCTTTTGGGTTCCATTTGCCGTTTCCTTAGGACTACAATAGATACAAATTTTTCCTACAGTACTTACATCCCCAGAGACCAAGGGGCAGTCAGTCGGGACGAAATGAAGTAAACCCGGCAAAAATCGGAGCTGCAAAAGTTTTCAAGAAGGGCTGAACGAGCCCCTGGGAACCTAAGGGCCTGTTAACATGATTCTGGAATGACTTTCATTCCGGAATGAAACTCGTTCCGGAATGAAGTTCGTTCTGCATTTACAAGACAGAGTCGACCGGTTCAACCAAAGGCATTTTTACGTGCGCGGTTTTCGCGCGAGATCAAAACAAGGTGGCGCATGTTTCGCGCAAACATGTTTTTGTGCCCATTAATTGCCGTATCTGCAATTTTAACGAGTAATTTGACCATAGAGCTGCTTCTTTGGGCTAAACAGTAAATGCTATTACGTTTTTTCTCTCTGTGTAGTCCGTATGCGGTTTCATCAGTTGCCGTTTCATCTCGGAACGAAATTCGTTCCGTGTTTACATGATACCAGAATGAAATGTCATTCCAGAACGAAACTTTCATTCCGGAATGAAAACCGGAATGAACTCATTCCGGAAGGACTTAACTTTCGTCTCGGTATCATGTAAACAGATACAGAGAAATGTATGGGGATGGAATGAACTCGTTCCGGAATGAAAAGCCATTCCGGAATCATGTTAACAGGCCCTAAGTCTCTTCAGACCATTACCAAATGGCTCTGCGAATACTGGCTCCTGATTGAGAAGAAGAAAAAACCTTTGTAATATTCTGCTCAATTGGCGAACAATAACTGTAGTGATGTAATGTATATGAAATGATTCATATATGAACTGCGGATGTATATGAAAGTGATAAATGATCATCGCAGTGAAATTCCAATTTAAGCAATTGGAATAAAGAAGCCTGAAAAAAATTCAGGGCTTCAACGTTGAAGCCCTGAATTTTTTTCAGGCTTCTTTATTCCAATTGCTTAAATTGGAAATTCACTGCGATGATCATTTATCACTTTCAATAACTGTAGTGTCACTATCGTGTGCTTTTACACGGCGGTCGCGTGTTCTTACAATTGTTCAGCCCAGTCTTGAAAACTTTCGTCGCTCCGATTTGCGCCAGACTTGCTTAGTTTCGTCCCGACTTGAAGAAAGAGGAAACCCATATGCCTACTGCTGTATAGATATGTACGTTAACAAACACTACTAACTTCATCGAAACTTCACACTACAGTTCGATTTGCACTTCCAGTGGCGCTCTTCAATGTATGGCCGCGGAATAGCTCACTTTGGAAAAGATGGTGTCTGGGAGCACAATGCCCGATTCCCTCTATGGTGCGTGCTTGCAGGGAACCATGGTAGTTGTATTCATCGTTGCTGAGTCTCGCGCATGGTTTGATGAATACAACTACCATGATTCCCTGCAAGCGTGCGCCATAGAGGGAATCGGACATTGGCCGCGCGGGAGCTTATGGGATAATTTGGGGGACCCAATAAACAAATATGGCGGAACGAAGTGAAAGTGATTCGGCCAAGAGATTCAAAGTGAACACGTGAGCTGTCTCTGTTTACGTGGAACCGAGGGTGCCACGACTAACCGGGTTACCCACCTAAGCGAGCTACCCTTTCGGCAAGCCAATTCTTTTCAATTCTTTCCAAAGTGTTTACATGCGAGACAAGGTAGCCTACCTCGTCGAGGCACCCTGTCTACTTACCAGGAGAACTCTCCTAGGCGAGCTATTTTTTTCTGCATGTCAACCGTCGAACCACGGTTATCCCGCCTTGCCTAGACAGGTTTTTGTCCGTGTTTTAAACAACCGAAAAGTGAACGAAATGGCAATAATACCTATTAATTTGAACCCAAACAGACCTTTTTAATTCAAAGAAGTTATATCTTTTAATCGGAAATACATGTATATATATTTCGAGCAAAAGAACATTCTGAGAGGGTTTTCGCTGGAGGCCGGGTAATGCTAAATCACCTGACGACAAATATTATGTTAGTTTGGCGTCGAAAGACTGATTCAAAAGGTAAGAAATTGTGTTCGCCTAATATTTAAAAGTACTTGGATATCAAGGGATAATCGCCTGAGGGCAATTGGCTCCTAATAATGGCTTAAAACCTTCATATTTGGTTTTATTTCTTTGAAGCTAGTTGCTTTTTCCACGGCGCTACATGCTCATTGACCCAGGTCCTGAACGATTAGAAATTTGCATGTAAACGCGTTCTATGCTTTGGCTCTTCTATGCTGGTAAGACTGGTAACTCCGTTAACCGAGCTGCGGTCTCACCCACCCATCTAAGGGTGAGTGAGAAGGGATTCCATTCCTTCGGGAAGGGGGCCATGGCCGACTTTATATTTTTTAGCTATCGTTATACAATATTGAATTCATTTTGTAACCCGACTTGATATCGAGTGGTTGTATTTAATACAAGGCGGGATTCCACTGTATGTGTTTCAGAACTGTATGTTGATTATCAGTAAAGAAAGAACTCAAAATTGTTCGTCATCGCCCTTTTATTTCTTACTATTACATTATATTATGAAGGACGCCCTTATAGCCCTTAGTTATCATTTACCATTACAGTTAAGCTTAACAGTCCACATTTTCATCCAATCTGTGTTCCCATCTGTGGACTGCATTGTTGCTGTGACGCCTGGTTCTCACATAAGGGGAGACATCAGGAATTTGAACACGTGCCAGCCTCCTGAGCCAATCATCTCCGCAGAGCCCAACCAGTTATCACTGCCATGAGTTGGGGGTGATCGCTTGTAGAACTTTTCATTGTTGACGCCATACAAATCACCATCCGCCATGAAGAAAAGCAACTGAAAGCTTTTCCAGCCCCCAGTGCCGATGATCTTGGCTGATCCGAGCCAGTTGTCACTTGCATGTGTGGGAGGTTTCCTTGTGTAAAACTTGTCGTTTGTGACGCCGTATAAGTTTCCGGCTGGATCGAAGAAAAGGAATTGGAAGACGGACCATCCACCTGATCCGACCAGTGTGGCAGATCCAAGCCAGTTGTCACTACCGTGCGTTGGCGGGCTCCTCTTGTAAAACTGGCCGCTGTGAACACCATAGAGCACTCCTTCGGGATCGAAGAAAAGGAACTGGAAGGCATCCCATCCTCCAGTTCCGACAATTGTGGATTGGGCGACCCAATCCGAAGCCGAAGCGCCATCAGGTAGTGGCCCTTTATAGAACTTGTCATTCAGCACTCCATATAAGGTACCGTCTGGGTGGAAGAACAGAAACTTAAAGTCGTTCCAACCTATTGTTCCTATTGCGGTGGCATGTCCACCCCAGTTGTCGCTGGCATACAGGGGAGGAGTTCTCGCGAGGAGTTTACCATCACTCGGTACTCCAAACAACAGATTCTGGCAAATTGGAACGCTGAAAGAAACAAGACAAAGCTGAAAATATCAAATCTACTTATTAACCAACAGATATTAATTAATGTTAGTAAAAATCTTTTGGTACACCAAGATATCCAGTAGTTTTTTTTATTGTTTTTCTTGCCATCTGTCAGCTAGACCATGTATCGATGTTTAAAGGAATTGTAAGAAGTCATCAGTTGTCAATAACTGTTGAACATTGAATTGTCGTCAAAGTAACATCGTAAAGTACTGATATTATTAAACATTTGAAAAGATTGGGATTTCTATTGTGGCTAATATTCTTCTCATTTATTTAAAAGCTATAGAACTTGTTTGTTTTCACATCATTGTGTTCGGAGAGTTCAAATTTCTTAGACGCAAAACCGACAATATCCCACCACCTCGATAGCAAGACCACAAAAAAAACCCTTTACTAAAATTGAAAACCCTTTAATAAAAATATACAAATATAGGTTCAGGCTAATTGCCGAAATTTTACGGTATATTAAACAGTGCATTTGTTGTGTTTATTCAATCCTGTCAGTGTAGTACCTACCAGGTAATGGTTCCAAAAACACTCAACAAAAGGCACAAGTGAAACTTGATGTCCATGCTTAAACTAAAACATAAACGTATACTTAAATAAGTTACATCTGCTGACAATAAATTACATGCTAAACAGACTGAAGCTACAAATTTTAAATGCTTAAAGTCTTCGCAAGCCCTCTACCACCTCCCCTCCCCCCCAATCACCACCATCGAATAACATTTAAAAACCGGACGTCGGGAGATCTTCGGCCATCTTCGGGAGACCCATCGGAAGTATTTGTTGACATACCGCTCGAACGTTCGAATACCTTTAGGTCAAATTCGGAAATCTTCCCAAAACACCAAGTGATTTTTATAATCTTGGGAAGTCCTCGTGCAATAAGTCGAAATCTTCGAAGTGATTCTGCTTTCCACGATCATGAAAATTAAACAAAAAGGCACTTTTTATAAACTAAACAGAATTTCCTACTTTTGCATCCTATGCTGTAGAAATGGTAAGATGGAGAACAATGTAATATTCTATCACGTAGTCGGCCAAATGTTTCTTACGTGCTCTCTTTTTCATCATACATCGCTTTTGGTTGTATAGCGCGTGCATTTTTTAAAAAAAATAATTAATGTTGGTGTGGTTGATTAATGTTCTTGTTTTTTTTTGTATTTGAAAGCTTTGTGTATCTTGGTTAGTCTGCAGTGTATTAAGTTTCATAGAAGACAGTAATGACTGAGTTTGTTTTCCTTTTTATCGCGACTTTTTGCTTTTCGGAATTTGAAAGCGCTTGATGTTAACAGATTACTGACAATTTTTTTCCCAAATAAGGAAATTGCTTTGTTGGAAAACACATTGCCTCGTAACCTATCATTTTGTTTAGTTTAAAATTGTTTAGTTTTAAAAATTTTCGCACGGTGTAAAACCAACGAGCAGCAGTGTTTTATCGGGCTCAAAATCACGAGGCAACGTCAAGGTGAAATTAAGCGATAACAAGAAGCTTGAGAAGCTTGAGAAGCTTAAAATCGGGCGCTTAATAATGAGCTATCTGTTTTGACTTGAAAGGCAGGGTACAGTACAGTAAAAGTCACTAGAAAAACAGTCACTTAAACCGATTCAGGCCGGGAGGGAGGGCTTTTGAGGCCCGCGCTGACTTTGGACGCTTATAACTTTTTCAAGATTCAACCAAACGCTGCCAAACTTTGCGCGTTTATCTAAAATTTATCTCGCAATAATTTGGTAGGATTAGTTATTGTGCCAGTAACTTGAAATAACCATGGCAACGTCATTTTGATAGGCTTGTTTTCCCAAATTTGATTTTTTTGTGTTTCTATTTAATAATGAAAATCTGGAATGTTTTCAAGATTGCATTATTACTTAATGACATAATGGTCTCAATTTATAAAAATATATTTCGCACAATACAAATAAACGATTGAACTAGACGTCTAGAAAATATAAATTTGTAACACATAGCAAAGTGCAGCCTTTTCGCAATACTTAATAAAGGCGGGGTTTTTACCTGAAGACCAATTTTTCCAACGCTTTAGGTGGCTGACGCATTTCAGTATTTTCCAGCCCTTACACTTTAATGGAACAGTATACAAGTCCTAATCTGTGGTTATTTTTTTCTTTGAATGTCTTCATCAAGTCACTAAAATAAATTCTGACACAGGCAACTAAAAATTCTCTCAAAAACTGACTTCATTTTCGCGTAGCTTTCAATACATCCTCGGAGACCCAGGGGCAGTTAGTTGGGGCGACGGGCAGCTTATCAGGACAACGGGATTTTCGGGCGATAGTTTACAACATAGAGCGTAACAGCCCCTGGGCACTTTGTCTTACCGAACCAGTTCCAGAAGCGTTTGAACTCTTTCCTCCTGATTGGCCACAAAAATATTTTTGTGGCCAATCAGCGACGAGGACCGGCCAGGAGACTCTGATGTCTTCTTACACGAAGTTGTTTTCCTCATAGACTCGTCGTCGTTGTTAAGCCCGTCCATCTCAGATAAAAAAGCAAAACAAAAACAAAACAACGAGGCCTGGGAATATGTTAAATGTAGCATAGCGCAAGGAAACCAAAAGTTTTTAAAGCTATACGCGAGCACCTCTTGTTTATAAGTTTTGTTTTTGTTATTTAAATATCCAACAAATTAAACAAAAACCCTTTGTTTTAACTGTCAAGCCGGCAACAAAATAACAATAGGTGACGACAGCGATATCTTCGCTAACGCGTGGCCCGTGCAGCGAAGTACCCAGACCGTGGCAAGTTCCAGAAGTCGGGCAACGACCGAGAAAGCGCGCAACTAACAGTGTAGAACTGGCAGTCGTCTAAGGCATATTTTTTCTGAGACTCTCCATGTAATAGCATCCGATTGATGGGCAGAGCATCCACGACGAGTCTATGAGGAAAACAACTTCGTGTAAGAAGACATCAGAGTCTCCTGGCCGGTCCTCGTCGCTGATTGGCCACAAAAATATTTTTGTGGCCAATCAGGAGGAAAGAGTTCAGGCGCTTCTGGAACTGGTTCGGTAAGACAAAGTGCCCAGGGGCTGTTACGCTCTATGTTGTAAACTATCGCCCGAAAATCCCGTTGTCCCGATAAGCTGCCCGTCGCCCCAACTAACTGCCCCTGGGTCTCCGAGGATGCTTTCAGTACAGATTAATTGACAGTAAGAAATTTGCACGTGCAAAAGTTGACAGCTCTATGCGTGCGGTATGCAAATAAATTTACCCAGAGACGCTGTAACCGTTTACTGTATTTCATTTTATATTTGCAAGAATGAATTGTGAAGGAAAATGTGTTTTCAAATAACGGTTTCAAAATCTGTCATAAACTCCAAAATTCGCACGTAGAAATTTTGTGCGCTTCTAAGGAAAAGGAGGCTCGTGTCTACCAAGGCAACATTGTACAGGAAGTGGTAATTAGACAGCAAAGGCGTCTTCAAAGATTCATGTTTATTTTTTAGGAGCGTTTTCTAAATGAAAAACTTAGATAGTCACATCTAAATTTTGTTATTTTGCGCGTTATTTTCACCGCTTTTGATCGTTGCGTTTTATTATGCCTGAGGCACTTGGTCTTTTATAAAAAATACATCCATAGACGATTCATAAAGTCCACGCCATTTCAAGTATTCTGTTGTATCATTTACACAAATCATTTCCGGTACTGGGATCATTTGCGATCCAATTTGGGATCATTTGTGGTTCCGGGATCATTTGCGGGCCGGGATCATTTGCGGGTCTGTACAGCTCCCGCAACCTCTTACGATCGAAAAACAAGAAACCCTCCACAAAAACTGATAGCAGTATAAAAGAATTATGGACCAAAATAGTAGCCTTACTTTTGTTTGATGGTCATTTTTATCAGTTATCTTGTTTTTATCTAATGCTCACTTTTGATTTTATTATGCGTGCTTATCATGTACCCATCTTTGACCATGCGCTATTGGTGTTGTTAAACATTATTAATATTTCTGTTCTTATTAATTGTCATGCTTAGCTACGAACACATTAAGTTTCTTAACAATTGAAAAATCAAGTCTACTTTGTCTTTTACCGAAGAACAGTATTAAAGGTAAATTGTTACACAAGTGCAGCTTATTTAAACCTTGTATTAAATTTAGACTTCTATTTGCTGTGAGAGATTTTCAATCATTTTAACGGCTGATCGAACTGATTAAAACAACTTGGTGTGCTCGAAAGACAAAGGTAATGACGAAGTAGGACAAGAACTAAACAACCCCATAAAAGTCATTGAGGCAAAGAGTAAAAACTAAAACAGTTTCAAAGATGTGAATGAAACACTGCACCAAAGCACAAATTGAAAAAAAAAAATGATCAGCCAAACAGAAAGATGGATTTTCTGAAGAATCACGATGCTGATACTTTTTTGATTCAATCGAATCAAATGTGCGAAGGAAAGACGCGACGAAGATCCCTGTAGAGTAGGTTCTTAAAGTCTGGTTACCTACCTTGCTTAGCTTGTTATGCCTGGATCAGCTCCTACACCGGTACCTCGCTAATGAAACTCCAGTGTGTAGAAGAACTGCTAAGTGTTAGTCGTTTTAAACCCACTGGTCTACACTGGCAATGACCTTCTTTCGACGTACGTGTTTAATGATTAATTAATGATTAATTGTCGCATATAATACATGTCATAATAAAAGTTATTTCTGGCGTTCTTAAGAAAAGAATTTTCATATCCTGTTTGCGTTTCCAGGATGAACATTTTTTCATAAAAACTGAAGGTATCTTGGAAATACTCTGTTATGATAGATCAATAAACCATTCTCCCAGCTATAGATTGCCGCTTACAAAATTTGCCCTCAGAAAATATAACTGCTTAGCATTTAAGAGGAATATTTTTTAGCTGGATCGACTCCTTCACCTCGCTTCACAAACCTTTAACACAAAAATTTAACATGTGATTATTAAACGAATTCACTTACGTCTTTGTCGCCATAATAAAAGTTATTTCTGGCGTTCTTAAGAAAAGAATTTTCATATCCTGTTTGCGTTTCCAGGATGAACATTTTTTTCATGAAACTGAAGGTATCTTGGAAATACTCTGTTATGATAGATCAATAAACCATTCTCCCAGCTATAGATTGCCGCTTACAAAATTTGCCCTCAGAAAATATAACGGCTTAGCATTTAAGAGGAATATTTTTTAGCTGGATCGGCTCCTTCACCTCGCTTCACAAACCTTTGAATATTAAACGAATTCACTTACGTCTTTGTCGCCATAATAAAAGTTATTTCTGGCGTTCTTAAGAAAAGAATTCACATCCTGTTTGCGTTTCCAGGATGAACATTTGTTTTAGTTTTTCGAGGTTTTAAGCCGTAGTGTTTCTGATGCTACAAAGAGCAAAAATACAGAACGGGAGAAATTCTGAATATTTTGGTGCGAATCAGTAGATCTTAGCATTTCATGTCTGTTGTGTAACCTGTCCTCTCACACTGCTTGAGCAATACTTCCATGAGACTTTCCCAGAATAGTTTCAACTACCCTGCTAAAGAAGGCTCGCTTTGATCTTCCTTAGACGAAGCGACTTGGCTAGCAGGACTAGCAGGGTATTGTTTTAGTTTACATAAAATATCCCCTCGTTTTAGCACTTCCGTGGTACTAATGCGCAGGGCATATAATGCAGAGTCACTTAGATCTTTCCGGGAAATTCGCCTCTTGAATCTCGATTTTTCTGGGAAAGATATTGCCCCTGTTTTGGCACTAACTTCAGTTATGGACTCACCCACCACCCCACCGTAGACAGATTCTGAACTCAAGGGGGAGAAGTAAAAATCTGAGACCTGGGCTAAATAAATATCTACTACAGGAAAGTTTGTTTTTTTTTTAAATAACAAAGACGTGCACAGATCCGGGCAGTGACTTAATCTTTGAAGTATAGTAAAATTGGGCAAATCAACCCTGGGCTTATATTTATTCAACGTCCCCTTCAGGTGGGCTGTTTTCGGGAAGGACTTATATACGGGGGAGGAGGGGGGGGATTTTCATATTTCCGTATGGAGATTTACCTTAAATTTTATAAAAAAATATATTTGATTTTGTCATATGCAGTAGAATATATCCCGATTTTTCGAACCCTTTGTTTCTCGAAACTCCCGATTTCTCGAAACAGTTTTCTGTCCCCTTGGATAGTACTTCAATGTAGTTGTACCCCGGATTTCTCGATTCACGCGTTTTCCTCGGAGGCTCAAGAAATCAGGATTCTACAGTATTAAGACGCAATACTGTGTCTGAAATTGTTTTGGTGCATGCAAAAATACGACATTGTAAAACTTTCTAAATATAACGATAAGAAACCCAAAGCGAGTCCTACAGTCGTTTAACCAACATTCGATCTTTCCTGCCTTTTTTAATCCTGAGTTTTTCGCTAGAAACTGACCCTGTTGCCCTTGTTTTGGCGCTTTTGTCAGGTAGGGGCTCACCCACCCCACCGTAGACAGATTCTTAACCCAAGCGCGTAAGCGGGAGTCAGTGGGATCAAGAAGAGCCACCTAGTGGAAGATCCCACTGTAAATTTCCATTTATTTATTTAAATGAAAATTTGAGACCTGGACCAAAGAATATTTATGACGGGATAATTTGGCTGGCTTTTAAAATTACAAAGACATGCACAGATCCTGGCTATGAGCTTATCTTTGACATACAGTAAAATTCGAAGTAAGCCCTGGGCTTATGTTTTTTCATGGACTGCAGTTTTCGGAAGATCTTGTATATGGTGGGAGGAGGGGGTGGTATTTTCGGATGGACATTTTCGTTTAAAAATCTTTGGGTTTGTTGTATATTTGGAAATGAAAATGAAATGGTTTTCAGGCAAGAAAAGATATAACTTTGCAATTCCACAAGTTAATTTGTCAGGAAAGGGAGCCCCATCTTTAGAGTTCCTCGGTTTGCAGTTCATATAGAAGTGAGACACAGCGGACCGGAAATAGGAATACAAGCGCGCGCCCGGAAGTGAACGCGCGAAAACTGCTAAGAGGTTGCGGACCTTTGTGTTTTCTTTCAAGGAGTGTTACTGACTTAAAGAGTCGCTACTTTGGGGGATTGCAACAGAGAATATAGGGACTTATTTCCTCAAATAGACGGGCCCTTTTGACATTTAAAAAGTGAATTTTCTGAAACGGCATAAATCTTGTCAAACTGCATTTTGGCAGTTTTGGCTCCTGGAAGAGCTCAAAAAACTAAGGGTTTCAGTCTCTAACCAGTAGCGGATCCTGATAAATTGATGATTAATTGTCGCCATAATACATGTCATAATAAAAGTTATTTCTGGCATTCTTAAGAAAAGAATTCACATCCTGCTTGCGTTTTCAGGATGAACATTTTTTTTAAACTAAAGGTATCTTGGAAATATTTTGTTATCATAGATCAATAAACCATTCTTTCAGCTATACATTGCCGCTTACAAAATTTGCCCCCAGAAAACATAACTGCTTAACATTTAAGAGGAATATTTTTTAGCTGGATCGGCTCCTTCACCTCGCTTCACAAACCAGCAACTACAGTGTGTAGGGGAACTGCTAAGTGTTAGTCGTTTTAAACCACTGACAATGTCCTTCTTTTGACGTACGTGATTAAACACATGAATATTAAACGAATTCACTGACGTCTTTGTCGCCATAATAAAAGTTTTTTCTGGCTTTCTTAAGAAAAGAATTCACATCCTTCCTGCGTTTCCATAAAACTGTTGCGATCTTGGAAATATTTTGTTATCAGAAATTAATATACCATTCGCTTTTTTCACGATCCAATAATACATCTTGTTTACCCCCCAAAATTTTTGCATAAGCATTGTTTTCAATTTCTCTTGGGACAATTGCACGTCATTGTAAATCCCATGAGAAATTGAAAACAATGCTTATGCAAAAATTTTGGGGGGTAAACAAGATTTTTTATGGGAACGGTGAAAACAGCGAATTCTTCCAGCTATACGTTGCCGCTAACAGTGCTGCAAGCACAAGCACAAGTATCAAAAAGCAATGCGCTTGTGCTTTTGCTTGCGTTGAAGCTGTTTTAAGGGTGAAATAAGAGTACAGGGCCGCAAATGATCCCGGCCCGCAAATGATCCCGGGACGGCAAATGATCCCAAATTGGATCGCAAATGATCCCAGTACCGGAAATGATTTGTGTAAATGATACAACAGAATACTTGGAATGGCGTGGACTTTATGAATCGTCTATGGATGTATTTTTATTAAAGACCAAGTGCCTCAGGCATAATAAAACGCAACGATTAAAAGCGGTGAAAATAACGCGCGAAATAACAAAATTAACATGTGACTATCTAAGTTTTTCATTTAGAAAACGCTCCTAAAAAATAAACATGAATCTTTGAAGACGCCTCTGCTGTCTAATTAGCCACTTCCTGTACAATGTTGCCTTGGTAGACACGAGCCTCCTTTTCCTTGGAAGCGCACAAAGTCGCATAAGTCGACGGGAAAAAAACGAGGATCCGTATTTTACAGTACGGACCGAGAAAACGAGGTTAATAAGATATTTATTATATCTCTCACTCTGGAGAAAAGAAAACATTTCAAGTCAAGAGTGCTGGAAGCGGCTTTGTTTGACTGACGTACGTCAAAGGCGAAAGGACGAGTGAATTTCATTGGCTTTGTCGTAAACAATTCGGCCGTTTAATAGTTCGATTGATGATAAGCGTATAAGCATAATTTAAATCCAACCTTCACTACTTTATTTCTGCAATTAGTTTTACAGTAATTTTAGTGACAGGATGAAACTAGATACAGTGCAAGTTTCCTTTGGAATAACTTCAACAACAACAACAACAACAACAACAACAACATACACTTTATTTGCATTCCCAATTACAAATGGTATTGCAAAAGTATAGGAAAATAATGATAATAATAATAATACGAATTACATCTAAAGATATGTAAGGGCAAGTAATAGGATCAACTAATTGACAATTGTTGCGATTGTCGATTCATTTCTTAGTGCAAAAGCTTCATGAATGAAGTAACCTAATTTTTTGCAGAGAAAGGCATCTATATTATTAAAGAGAAATAAAATTTTTTGATTGGCATCTAAAGAACTAAAATCAGAATAATTACTAACAATGTAGTCTATTAGAGATTTTCTAATTGTATCATATCTACTACAATTAAGTACAAAATGTTCTTCGTTTTCAATTTCATTTGAGCTGCAGTTTTGACAGATTCTCAGATGCTCAGGAAGTTTAGGATAAGAATGTCTACCAGTTTCAATTCGTAGGTTATGGTTGCCTACTCTAAGTTTTGCTACTGCCCGTCGATGTTTAAGATTTGTAATTAGTTCTAGTGAGTTAGAGGGAGTAACATCTGTTTTGAAAGTAGAGTAAAATTTCAGTTTTTTGTTACCTCTAATCAATTCATGTTGATGCATTTCTAAACCAGTTTTAAAGTTTTCGATTATTTTGGATTGACACTGTTTAGTTTTTAATCTATCTCCTTTTGTATCAATCATAGTTTGTAGATCAGTAGAGAAATCGGTACCATATTGTTTAAGTATATCATAGATGGAGAGCATAAAGCATTTTTTTCCAGAGTCTGCCAGTTGAGTTGAAATTTGAAGGCATTGTCTGGCAACGCTTGAAGTCGGAAGGTTTAGTAAGTGAAGCCAAAACTTGAGTATATTAGAGAAAATAGTTAGTTTGAGAGGGAGTCTTCCGGTTTCATTTCTTGCTGCGACATTCGATGCTCTTCTATTAAGGCAAAGATAAGATTTGTAAAATTGCGATTGAAAGCGTTCGATAGGATCTTTCTCCCATTTGTTAAGGTTGAGGCTATCATATGCCCCCCATATTTCTGAACCATATAAAAGAACGGGTAGAGAGTTTGTTGAATGCAATATACCTTTTAAATGCAAATACTGAACGTCTAGATTTTTCGACTAAACTCTTTTTTGAGGAGGTGAAACTACCATTCGAGCTAAATATTGTTCCCAGGTAGGTGTAATCTGGGGTATTAATAATTTGGTTTCCATTTAAAAAGAAAAAATATTTTTCCCGGGTGCTTTTACGGTTCTGCTTTTGAAAAATTAAAACTTTTGTTTTCCGAAGATTTATTCTCAACAGCCATTTTTGTACGTAATTTTGGAGTGTGTCGATTTGCTTTTGAAGACCTGAAGCACTTTGAGATATAAGGACTAGATCATCTGCATAAAATAGACAATTAAGTGGATCTCCATTTGGTAGGGTAATTGCGTCTGTATCACGAGAGTTATCTAGAGTAAAAGGAAAGTCGTTTAAATATAGATTGAATAGTAGAGGAGACAGAATACATCCTTGTCTTACACCCCTGTTGTAATTAAAGAATTGGGTCCTACGATTTCCGCACTTTATGGCGCATTTGGATCTAGAGTACATATCTGAAATCAGTTGATAAAAGTGTCCACCTAGTTTATAGGTAATCAGCTTTGAAAGTAAACCATCATGCCATATAGAGTCAAAAGCTTTTTGAAAATCAACAAAACAGCAAAATAATTTTCCCTTATTTGCATTAGTTACATATTTGTCAATAAGAGTTCGTAAAGAGAAAATGTGATCTGATGTCCGAAATCCCTCTATGAAACCAATTTGTGAGGAATGTAATAGATTTTTGTTTTTGGTGAGATTTTGTAGTCTATTATATAAAAGGGCTGTAAATAGTTTTCCAAGGCAACTAGTCACGCAGATGCCCCTGTAATTAGTTGGATTTGACTTTTCCCCTGATTTAAAGATAGGTGTAATCAGTCCCATGGACCAACAATCAGGAAACATTCCTGCATCAAGAATAAGATTAAAGAGTCTTTTCAGTGAGGTCATCAATAGGTGGCCGCCACTTTTTAACATTTCATTTCGTATTCGGTCTGTAAAGGTCTTTGCTTGGCGACGAAAGTGCCGCGATTGACAACATGCGTTATAGCTTATCAAATTTTCGAAAACTTATGGCAGTGTTTGTAGAAAACACGTATAAAGTTTGAAGGAACTACTTAAAAAAACTTAGCTCTTTAAGGCGGCGTTGAATGCTACGTTGAAAGCTTGAAATGCTGTCTGGCTCGTACTCAGCTCTATCGCGTTTGCGTACGTCTTTGAAAAACTTTCCGAGGAGCTTATCGAGGACGTCAGCAGGTACGGTTTCTACATAAATGTTTCATCAGTCTGCTCTTGACAATAATAGTGTCGAACCGTTTCCATTCACTGTTCGTCTTCTTGACCGTGTTTGCATATTTCTCGGCACTGATGAAACTTTCAAGTTATTGACTTGAATCCTGCTCGGGTTGCTGTAAGTCCGCCACATGATCATCAGGGAAGTTTTCTCCTTCCAACAGTTCACAAAAATTGTGAGTTTAAAGTTCGGTAGACCTTCTTCGCCTCGCCTTTGTTCCTCGCTTTTTTCCTCTGACTGCAAACGTTGTAGGAAGTTTTGAAAATCTTCTTCGCGAGACATTTCAACTTGCAAAGGCGTACGGCAGCAGGGGAACTCTCAGTCAAATTTCGCGGGCCGTACTGCCGAATACGGCCCGTAAAATTGACCAATCACAGCGTGCGTACTGTAGGAGTATAGTTTGGGATTATTTTAAAAATATATAATTTTCTTAGTACGCGCTCGAGCGTTAAGGTTATGTATTTATCTGCGGAAAACAAGAATTTCATTTATGAGTTAAGGGTGAACTCGCGTTTCAACCCTGAGGTGAGAACTCACGTCGCAGATTGCTTTAAGATTATCTTTCGGTTTTATCTACTTTTCCTTAAACCGCTAAACGGTTACTCATATTTGACTTATCAAAAAGAATCCTTGTTTTTAACCTTATTTTACCTTTAACTTTAAAAAATAATTTCCGGTTAACCACTATTGTAAACTTTAAAACTTAAGAAAATGAACATTTTAGAAAAGATGTTTATGTAGCTTAAAATCTATTTCCTATTGTAAAACTTATTGCTTTCCGTAGGATGTGTTTTCAGCTGCGAGATTGCGAGATGGTTTATTTTGCTAAAACGAACTATTTATTTAAGTTGCGGATTCATTCGCACTCTCTAGCCCGAGTTCGCATAATGATTAGGCTCGCTTGCCTCATTAAAAACTAGGTTCGCTCGCGGGCTTTCGCACCTTCGGAATCTCTTTGTTATCGGTTGGGGAGGGTTGTCCAATACACCCGAACTGTGTCGGGTAGCCAACTGAAAGTCGATTCGACACGGGTCGAGTCGATCCGTCAACCGGATGTCATCTCGCGAGAGACTTAGGAAAAGTTCACCATAACGTGATGAAAGGGGGGTAGAAATGTCGGCGGATCGACACGATCCGGTCGATCCGAGTCGGGTCGTGTCGACCGGTCAACCGGATGTCATTTCGCGAGAGACTTAGGAAAAGTTCACGATAACGTGATGAAAGGGGGGTAGAAATGTCGGCGGATCGACACGATCCGGTCGATCCGAGTCGGGTCGTGTCGACCGGTCAACCGGATGTCATTTCGCGAGAGACTTAGAAAAAGCTCACCATAACGTGATGAAAGGGGGGTAGAAATGTCGGCGGACCGACACGATCCGGTCGATCCGAGTCGGGTCGTGTCGACCCGTCAACCGGATGCATTTCGCGAGAGACTTAGAAAAAGTTCACCATAATCTCATGAAAGGGGGGTAGAAATGTCGGCGGATCGTCACGATCCGGTCGATCCGAGTCGGGTCGTGTCGACCCGTCAACCGGATGTCAATTCGCGAGAGACTTAGAAAAAGTTCACCACAACGTGATGAAAAAGACGAGTCGATCCGTCATCGGGATGTCATTTCGCGAGAGAATTATAAAAAAATAAGAACATTGAGAAGCTTGAGAAGCTTAAAATCGGGCGCTTTGCCTTGAAAGGCAGGGTTCAGTACAGCAGAAACCACGAAGCAGTTACTTAAGTAGCACTCAGTCCGACTGTGTTTGTGTAAGTCACAGGGCTTGCATGAGCTGTATTAGTGTGCATAATATAATATCTAGAACGTTGTCGAGATTGCATTATTACTTAATGACATGATGGTTTCAATTTATAAATGTATCTCACACAATACAAATAAACGATTGAAGTAGACGACTAGACAATGTAAAGTTTGACTTAGCAAAGTGCAGTGTATTGGTAATACTGTAAGGTGCGGTTTCACCTGAAGGTCGTGTGCTTTTCGGTATTTTCCAGGCATTGCACTTTGATGGGACAGTACTACAACTGTTTACCGGGAAACTACTATTGTCAAGAAAATGATCACAACTTGTTGATGAATGATTGAACATTTGTTTCATACCATTACTGTAATAGCAATTGATGAAGGCTTTTAGTCCTGAACCAAAGTATAAGGACTGGGAAATACTGAAACCCATTATCAGCCACCTTAAACGGAAATATCTTGTTGGTGTTTCAAGGAATCCAAGGAAACTTCACTCATCCCATGTATCTATGTATTGCGGTATTTTGTAATTTTTTGAGTGATTTTTGGGGATGTTTGGCAGGTGATAGTTTTTTTAAAAGAATTAGTAAAATTTAGACAACTAAGAAATATTGAAAATTTAATGTGAATTTAACATTGGAATTTGAAGTTAGAAATTGGCAGACGGACACCAAACAGTCCCGTGACATCCTGGAGTGTTTTTGCATGGGGGTCAACTGTGTGATGATGTTTCCATTTTTTTCTTCAATCCCCACTGATAAAGAACTGTTGTTGGTGTTATGTTGGTGTTATCACATGTCAAGCCTTTAACAAGGTATGAAAGAACACAAGGATTTAAATTATTCTGGTGCTCAATTTTTGCGCAACTAAAATTAATGTTACTCAAATTCCTGATGGATTCTGTCTTAAACTGTTACGAGCTTAGTATTTCCAAATTATTGCATGTCAATGTAAGGCAAGACAAGACATGCCTTGGTTCTTATGTAATTCTCTTAAAAACACATAAGATATTGACTATAATTTTGTCTGTGCTATGGCAATTCACAGTGGGGTGGTCTTGATGTGTCTTTAACTTGTAGACTGGACTGGACTAGTAAAACGCGGACTAGTAAAACGCGGACTTGTAAAACGCCTCTAGACACTTCGAATTCCTTGGCCACAATCATCTTACGGCTCTCTTCAATACATAATGTCTCAAAAAAACAGTAACCTCAGAAAGAAGTCAGAAGCAAATAAGGTCGAAAGACCGAATTTGAACATATAACGGCAAATGTTCTAATGTCACGAACGTAGGAGTCGTATAGGCCCGTCACCTTTATTTACCACATACTGCCCCCAAATTAAAACAGTACCCTCAGAAAGAAGTCAGAAGCAAATAAGGTCGAAAGACCGAATTTAAACATTTAACGGCAAATATTCTAATGTCACGAACGTAGGAGTCGTGTAGGCCCGTCACCTTTATTTACGATTGACTGTTGATTTCTGGACGGGCCCCGTTCTACCTCGTGCAAGCAATACAAACGACTGCACTCAACAGACGTCAAGTAGTGGAAAGAAAGAAACATATGCACACAACTCATAGCATCAATCCCGTTGTTTTAGTAGGGGTTTGCAGAACGAACATGTGCTATACTGCAAAAACATCTCCACGCTAAAACAGACCATAGAGTGCTCAAAAAAGCTAGAAATATGCCGTCGAAGAAACACACAAGAGCTTCAAACACAAATTGTTTCGCTCGCTAAACCGTTTGGGAGGGCCACAGGTTTGTTAGCTTTGCTATTTAGTGTTACCCTCATTTTAAATAAAGTCTTTATTATTATTATTATTATTATTACAAGCGCTTGTTTTACAAGTCCGCGTTCTACAAGTCCGTGCTTAACAAGCCCTCGTTTTACAAGTCCGCGTTTTACAAGTCCGCGTTTTACTAGTCCGCGTTTTACTAGTCCGCGTTTTACTAGTCCCGTTATACTAGTCCGCGTTTTACCCCTAGTCCTACTAGTCCAGTCCTCGAAATACAGTATGCCAAAACTCCCCGCCCTCTAAAGATAAGTCCTTGACGGTTCTTGTCGTTTTTCGGTGCCTATTCATCTTCGGCATCTTTCTCATCCACCTCTCGTTCTGACCTGTGTCTGTCATCACACGAAAGAAAAGCTGATTCTCAAAAAATCTGCCACAAAAGGAAATTGACAAAAACAATATGAAAACCATATATCGAAAGTTTCTTATTCTAAAATTTTATCATACGTCTTAAAGATGAATTCCAGTCCGGGGAGACTGGGCAAGATGGCGGCAGGGTAAGACGTGCACATGGTGCTCCTTCAAAAGTGATGCCGTTGGAGGTGTAATTTCATGTCCGCAAAAAGAAAAGGTAGACCAACTTCGTTGTCTGACAGTGCAGCCTCGCCGGAGGAAAAAAGATCCTGTCGTGAAAGCAGTGTAAGCGAAATAAGAAGCGAAATGAGCGCCAACGATCCTGAGACGCTCTCGGCAGTCGAATTACTTTCAAAGAAAATGGACACCGTCCTTTCAAAGCTTCAAAAGCTAGATAATATTGAAAGCAGACTCGATAACCTGTTCAAGGCTGTATCTAACATAGAGGATGCCGTCGCCAATCTTGACAAGGAGGTTCATAACCTGAAGGAGAAGATGAAAAACACCAACAAGACAGTGAAGGAGCTTGAGGAAAGTGTTGACTTTAACGATGAAGAAATTGCCAATTTGAAACGCGATGTTAAAGCGGCGCAGAAGAAAGCGGACGATTTAGGCAAAGAACTTCTTTACCAAGAACACTACAGTAGAAGAGAAAACCTAATGTTTATTGGAATCGAAGAACATAATACTACGGAACAAGACGAACAAGGCACTCGTCACGAGGTGGAGAATACAAAGGAGATTATTTACAAGTTCATGGAAGACGAGCTTCAGATCAGCAACCCACGCGACAAGATTGAATTTCAAAGAATTCATCGAGTTGGAAAACCTTAAGACGACGGTCCTCGTCCAGTAATCGCAAGATTTTTGCGCAATTCTGACCGCGAATTAGTCCTCCGCCAAGCCAGAAAAACATTAAAGGATAAAGATTTCAACGTATTTGAGGACATTCCGAAAGAATTGTACGAACTAAGAAAATCCCAAAATAAGAAATTTAAGGATGCTAAGGCTAGAGGATGCAGTGTATATTTCAGCAAGAGATTCCCTGATAAACTCTATGTAAATGGAAAGTTTATTCCGAGTAATGCACCATTGTAATAATTTATTTGCTTTCCTTTCTGTTTTCGGCTCTTTATTGTACAACTTGGCACACTATATGCTAATCACCTTTTCCCGCTTTTAAACCCATAAATTTTTCTATATCACAAAAACTTAATTAATACGTAGTTAACATCACAAAGAAGGAGCACAACACAACATCAGGAATGTTATTCACAGTAGGTGTAGGAACGCCCATACAATTCGCTTTGGGGCAGTCGGTAAGTAGGATAAATTCAGTCTTCTTTGTGTGTTTGTGTTGTAATTATGCATGTTGCTACATTCTCAGCTTAATTCTCAGTTTCATTTGTTTTGCTACGCTATTAAATAATCATTCGCTAAGCCTATTCAGTAGTAATGTACTACACTCTGAGGCAAATTTGCCTTAGAGATGTAGTACATCACTACTGCTCGCCGACTGGAACAAATATGGGGACAAAAATGGATTCAAATATTGGAATCAAATATTGGAATCAAAACTGAAATTCAAGCCATGGAAAATCAAAACTGAAATTCAAACCCTAGAAAACCAAGCCTGTAAAACCAAGCCTGTAAAACCAAGCCTAACTCAACCCTAGGTTCAAAATAAAAAAAAACTTCTTATACTCTTTTTCAAAATTTTGGATACAGTGCTTTTAAACAAGCCTTGATATCATAACTGAAATATCAATCTGGAAAACCAAGCGAAGCCGAGTTTTATCAAGTTGGATTCTAGTGCGTTTAAAATGAACGTCTTATATTACATTTTCAATATAATATTTTTGTATTTTTATCAGATTTTTGAACATGTTTTTATGTAGGATCATATTTGATATATACCGAGATCAGTACAAATGTTAACTAATCTATTTGATTGTTCCTTTTCACTTAATTGTAAGAAAAGTGTATTGTCTTTAATGCAATGTTTTTCTATGATATTCATCATCTCAACGAATTTTTCTTTGATGTAATTTGTGTCATTATAATATTTATTATAATTATTTTTTATATCTTTATACAGTGCGTTTAATCTGATTTTTTGTTGTAAATGATGCTGTTTTTAATATGCTTTTGTGTTATAGTGTCTCCATTTACGGATAATTTATAGTTATAATTATTACAAATGACACAAAACCATTCCTTTTTAGATGCATATAAAGTCTTGGACCTTCTTTTTGCATCCATCTTGTCTTTTTCAGTTTTCGATTCTTTTTGTTTTATATTTTTTACCGCGTTTGTAATTTTTATGTTTTTTCTTGTGTTCGTTTTTTATAATTTTTTTATATGTGATATTTTATAGTTCGTTATCTGCTTTGTCTGGTTTCATTTTTGGTTCTTTGTTTCTTTTTTTTCTTTTATAAACTTTTATAAAACTTTTATATAACGTTTTTTATTCTCTTCTGCCTAATCATGACGATTTTATATATGTTGTAGATCCTTCATTGGTATCCAACTATTAAAATCATCATTATATCCTTTCCACTTCACTAAAGCTTTTTCTTCTTATTCCCTCCGAATGCTTTATCATTCTGATGTCCTGTTTTGCTTTTAACAGTTCAGTTCATAAAAACTCCTTGTTCTTTTATGATCTTTTTTGTGTAGTTAGTGTTGATCTTATCGATGGTAATTTCTTCTTCCAGTTGCGGACCCTTATCGATTCTTTTATACTTCGATTCGCCTATACCTATTTTAATTTCGGTTTCTGTTTTGATTTTTTTCACCGTATAAATTGAATTACTGCCTTCATTCTTTTTCCTCGATGCTTCTACGGGTGTCATGCTTGGTGTTGGTATAAACTTTAAAGCTTGGGTAGATTCGAGGAGTCGACCTTAGAGTGTTGTTTCCACATTCGGGTTTTTCCTATTCTTTCGCTACGCTTCTTTTTCGGTTGTTGTTATACCTTCTTTTCCAGCTCCTTCATTTTTTATTGTAACTCTTTCCCTTTATCAGTCCAAATTTGGTTTACGCCCCTCTTTGTATTTTTGCTTGGTACTTTTCCTTTTTTATCTTTCAAGCACTTCCAACCATTTTACTATCCAGTACCTTTGTGCCTTTTTCTTACTACTGTGCTTCACCACCGACCCTATTTCGTCTTTCATCCGCGTCGAGTATTTCTCTTTATTTCGTGTGTTCATCAGCTTTTTCTTGCCAGTTTTCTTCACCCGACGGCTTTTTACGTTTTTTGGCTTTTTTTTCCTCCTTCTCCTGTACCCCTTCCCCATGGACGGTCTTTGGTTTCTCTTGCTTTCTCCTTTTGCTGCTTTTTCTCTGGGTTCTTTTTTTTTTTTCTATTTTGTCGAGTTCTTTTTTTACCTCCACATTCTTTTTTCCTGTAGGTTTCTCTTTCTCATTTGTTCGCCCTTACCCTTTTTATATCAACTTTCTTTTACCCTTTGCTTGCCCTGCTACTCGGCGTGTGGGTACGTCTCCTTTTTTCACATAGGGGCCTTTCGTGCAGGCCCCACCTTTTATCTTTTTTACTGCTCTACGGCCATTCTTCTTTCTTTTAGAATCTCTTTTTACCCAGTTGTCGCTTTTTAGTTTCTTTCCAATTACAGAGATAAGGATCTTGGTCCTGCAGCTTTTTGCTTTTTATTGTTAAGCCCCTTTAGCATTTCACCACTCAGTATTTACAACCTTACACCTCCGGTAGCGCCCATGTGGTGCTACGTCTTGAGCTTGTGAAACCCCGGAATCTTTTGCCGATCTTTTTGTTTTTCCCTCCCCGACCTTGCTTTTTTTCCGTCCTTTCGTGTTTTGTTTCTGGCGTCTTCTCTCCCCTCTCCTCCCTTTCTCTCCGCCTTTTTTCTTTTTTCTTCACTATTTCTTATGGGGCTACCCTTCTCCTTCTTTACACCCTCTACCCTCTTCGGTGGGTCTTATTTTGCTCTCCTCTTTATCTTTTCTATTGTTTCTTATTGTTGGCTTTCTACTTTCTTTTCGGTTTTAAGATCTTTTTTTGGGACAATCCACCTGTAAAAAATCTACCAAAAAATTGGTGGCGGTGTGAAGCTAAATCTTTCTTACTTGGTAGTCTATTTTCCCCATCCTTCTTTGAAGTGTTATCATTGTGTTTGTTATTTACCTTCTTGATCTTGTTTTCGTTTTCGGCACTAATTCCAATCATTGGAAAACAATACGCGGTGCTCCATACAACCTTATAACCTTTCGAATTTGTGTCTTCGAGTTTTTTCAATCCAACACCGGATCTCTTAGCCTTATTTAATTTATTGATTTGACGTTGAGAAATTAAATATCATTCAGAATCGTCTTTTATTTCTGCTCGCCCTCCTCAACATAGAGTGAAGTATTGAATATATATTATACTTTTTATAGTGTTATAATTACCATCCGTCTCGTGCATACGTTAAACTATCTCCCCACTATTAGCTTTAGTTTATACTTCCTGCTTTGGGTCTCTAGATCCTCTGCGATTGAATCAAATAATAGGATAGAGAGAGTTGAATTGCAATGAGTTGTGACCGCTGATCATTCTTTCTCACTTATCTTACTAATTTACCACTTATATCGGTCTTGCCATCGGCTCCTATCCCACGTCAAATGAATTGAGGTATCAACTAGGATTTTCACTCATTTTTTTTGCTCGTGTAGATTAATGCCAAAACAATATATGGTCTATTCGTTCAATTTCACAACTAAAAATTTCATATAGGCTGTCTTTTGGAGTCATTCATAGAATCTAAAATCCTAATTCGGCCTTTAATCGGCGTCATCTAACTGTATATTGAACTGAGTTGCATTGGGAGTAACATTCACCTTCCTCTTCAAAACTGTAAGATTTAGAGGTATAAAACATTAATATTGAGACCTGTCGTAATCGCCTGCCTCAAACCCTGCATTCTATTAGATTTTTCCTTGCGGTATCTTACAAAACTATTTTGCTACTGGCGACTAATCGCACTATATTCAGGAGTTCTTAGAGTAACTTTATGGAGATTATCTTCCTGCTGTAATCCTGTGGGCATCTTCTCCATTAATACTTGTCGCCCCCGTGGTTGCTCCCTCTATACCTCAAACGTTAACATATACTTCTTCTTAATCGTAACTTATAGCCGTTTTTAAGTTGGTGCTGACCGTTAGCTGGGACTCGAATAACATCACAGTTGAATCGAACCAACTCATATCTCTGTAAGTATCACTTTTCTAAAATTATATTATTATGTTAATTTTGAATTTGTAAATTTTTTTAATCATTTTATTCATTTTACTCAACGCCTTCTTTTTACACCTGATCCTGATATTAATCTATTGATGACATTAGACTTCATTTTTTTGTTGTGTCGACAGGTGGGATTTTCTTAAATTGGGGAGGCCGCCCTGCATTTCCCTTCCTCATATCCTGCCTTTCCATTATAGTCTGGCTTTTTCTGAGCCACCCAACACCTCTAACCTGATTTTATCACCTGGGCTGAATTTTTTTAACAACAGACGAATAACACTCTTATCGGTTGTCCCTCCCTTGGCAACAATTTTGGTGGCTTGTATGGCTTTTTATCTTCCTTAGCCGCCCCTCCACTGGCTGCTACTTATCTTCAGGTGTCCTACGGGCTCGGACGTCGGCTGGGCTGGCGGTACCTCGCCTCACTAGGATGGGATTTATCGGTATCTTGGCTTATTTGGGTCTTGGACAATAAGCTCCTAAACTTTTACCCTTGGTCGGAGCTATGCGATTGTTTTTGAGATATGATTGTGACTCGGTGTTGTTGATAATATAAGTGGGAATATAGGGTTATCTCCCCGTCTTAATCTCTTTAAATCAACAAATAGGGGATTCATTACCTACTACTTATTTAATCAGCTGACATATAGGGATATAAAATGATTGTAGTGGTATTTTTGTATTGCTATCAATGTTATAGGCTGTTGAATTTAGTTGTAAAATTTTGAGGAGTGATTCCCTTGATTTAATATATGATGAATAATACGATCCATATATAAATACGGTAATAAATTAGATTTAAAGAAGATTAAATCTTTTATATTTTTTATTTATAGTGATTTTGTCTAGGATCCTATCGCATTTTAACTGTGTGTTCCTGCGTTTATAGTGAAAATTTTTGAGAGCTGTTACATCGAAAAAATAACACCTCTTTCAACACCTTTTATCTTTGGCTTTACTTTCGTTGATGTGTGTCATTAATGCAATCTTGATTGTTTTTATTTTTAATCTGTCTTTCCCTTCATTTTCCTATTATTCTTTTTCGCCTTTTTCTCCTTGTTTTTTCTTTTGTATCTTGTTTTCTTTGGTCATTTCAGGCTCTTCTCTTCTCATCTCTTACTTCATCTCCTTTTCCTATCTCAGGGATAAAGTGGATTATTTCCTTCTAAACTTTTGGCTTTTGGGCTACCTTCAATAGTCCCCTCAAACACTCAGTAATCTTCCCTTACAGTATTATATAATATTTCACTGGTTTACCTTCCTGGCCTCGAATTCTTCTCTTATTTTCATATCAACACCTTATTTTTAACTATTTTTGCTATTCTGGTTTCGGGCTCGGCTTTAGGATTTTTCAGCTGGATTGCACGATTCCTAACCTTTGGTACTTCACGATTTTTGTCGACTTAACGAGAGGAAAATCGTATTATTTTCGCTGTCTCCGTATCAAAAGTTAGAACTAAGATTTAGTTATTTCGTGCCACATCGAACTAATTTTAATAAAAAAAAATAAATAAACTGATTGATTATATAGTTACTAAACGGTTTTTACAATCAAAAACACTAATATTACACCAATTAAAGGCCCTCGAGGTGAAGGTGACCCAGAGTCGGCTTTGATGTTACGCCTGAAGGTAATTTAATTTGAAAAAGAGTATAGGGCTAAAAACGCCTGATGACGTTGCGATCGATGATCAATTGAAATATTCAAGGGATCTCGAGAGGCCGTAAAAAACGAATTTAACAATTCTTCCTTAAAAAAAAGAAATGAAAATGTTTGATTGCCGGTTTATTGACGAAGGTATCCAAGTTTATAAGTCGATCTGACAAACGTAGGCTTTTAGGGAGGATAAAAAGTAGACTGAATAAAAACTGCTACTAAGGCTACAAATGTACGCATAATACATATTAACAAAAATCAGGAGGTGTCTTAGCTCAAAGCCTTCAAAACAAAGAAAAATCACGTAAAACTAGCGGGACGCTGATTTAAAGATAATGGTCATGTGGGTCTCTCCTGGTGAAAGCTCTTTATAATCAATTCTTGCCAAAAAACCGCCTTAGCCGTAGATATATACAGAAGATAAAGCATATCATCTCGTATTAATACGTAGGCTGGTACTTAGAAGCTACTACTAAAGTGGTAATTAAATTCGATAAATGTTGAGTCAGCTGCTGTCTCTAATACGCGAGTATGGCAACCAATTTTTTTCTTTACTACGAAAATTCTGATTTGTTTCAGTAACGATCCTAGCTAGCTATTGTTTATGATCAATTATTACTACTACTATAAATAAGGGTTGATCAATTACTTTTGGTAACGGGCTGAGTGTCTGGACCACAAAAAAAAGCTTAGTTAATTCCTGGACTATATTATTATAATAAGAAACGACATGGTAGTATTTTTTTCATGTGTTTATCACTCATTTTGGCTTTTACGGTTTTTTGTCTCTGACTGGATCGGTATTAGGTTTAGTCTCGATAAAATTTTCTCGGGGTATACGCTGAATGCATCTAGCCTTCAAATTTCTTCAGGTTACTATATAAGAAGAATAGGTTTTAGTAAAACTGCATATCCAATAAATGGAAAAGAGTATCATAAAATCCAATTTTTAGATAAAACCAACGGTATTTTCTTCGAATAAAAAATGCTTAATTGTATAAACAATATATATATATGAAAACTGCAGATTTAATACATGAGATGCTGAAAACTATTGAACGGTTGATTAAAAATATCAGAAAATTATACAACAGATTTAAAAATAGAAAGAAAACATTGTCTAATCAATAATATATGACAAAAAACGAAAAATATATTCGAATGGAACCATATTAGTGACAAGTTAAATCAATCGCAAATTCAAGAATTGAAAAATACTACAAAGTTTATCATAAAAAGTGTTGGTGTTATAAAAAAGCTACAAAAAGCTTTAGAAGGCTGAAATTAATAGGCAATTCGCTGGCTATTTTATTCGCTTCAGGAGGCATAGTATCTTCAATTTCAACTGGTGGTATCAGCCTGATTGCAATCAGCACGGGAGCTTTATTGATACAAGGCTGGCTTCAGCATCAGAATCTCGATTTAAAAATTCAAAATGGAATTTTTGCTTATCAAAGCTATCAGCATTTGCTTAATACAATAAAATTCATGTTAAGAACGGGGGAATATGAACTATCCAATATCTTTTTAATGATGAAAACTACTGACGACTACATATGCGATACCGGTCCAATAATCGATCGGTATCTACTCAAATATGATGATAAATTTACTGAATAATCCGTGCGATCTGGGACGATTTTAATGCTAAAATATTTGCCCAATATCGATTATAAAATTCAAGCGTTTTTCTCGATTTAGTAATACAGATAAAATTGTATGGGATATCGAGCATTTTAAACAGCTGTCTTATAATATATTTCGTTGAGATCATCCTCTTTCTTCTTTTATTTATAGATGGAAGAATAGTATCGATCTCATGAAACACTTTGTAAATCTTATCGCGCTGATTATGAGACAATTGAACTCCATTTTTAATACATAAATCGTTTAAAACATTCTCAATGTGGTATTTACGATGATATACCGATTCTCGCCGTATTCTATGCATATTTTCATAAAAATCAAAATACTCATTGTAATAAATAGAACCATGAACCAAACCGCAATTAATACAAACATTTATACCGTTTTGATTTGACATATCCTGCTTACTACAGCATTGCTCAGCATCCTTGATACCTTTTATCAATAGTTGATCACAGAAAGGGCATATAGGTTCTTTTAAAATTTTTAAATCATAGTGGATTTCAGAATTACAAAGCATTATATATATAACACACATAACTTCACGGAACAGCTGTTTTGGCAGTAAATTTCAGAATAAACTTTTTGAGTAAACTTTTGAGTAAACTTTTGAGTAAACTTTTGTGTAAACTTTTGAGTAAACTTTTTGAGTAAAATTTGTTGAAATATGATTGGTCAATAGAAATCACGTCATTAAAAACATTGTACTCATTAATCATTTATAACTTATGGCTAAAACCGTAAACTGAATAATTATGTATTTTGTTGATCCTTACGAGGCCTTCCCCGTCGTCGTTTCTGGTATTCAGGTATACACTTTAAAAACATGGAAAAGATCATACAATACATAAAATCTATCATCAAAACATTGAACAACAAAACATAAATAAACTTTATAAATATACCAATCATCATACTTTAAAAATACGCATTTAATACCATCAATATCAATAGTTTCAACCTCTTTTTTAGATTTGATATCAACGATTTTAGAATTATTAACATTAAAACCATAATTTTTAAATTTAGGATTTGGTAATATTATACCAAAATGTCTTTCAATATTGATATATGAATTATAAAAAGATTCAAAAATAAATTTTGTCAGTATGTAATATAAATTGAATCTTGAAGTTTTAAAATTACATTTTTAACATCATTAATAAAAATAGTTTCAGCCTCTTTTCCAGATTCGGTATCAACAACTTCACCGCTATAAGTACAACCGAATTCCGGAAATAACGGATGTAGAAATATTTTAACTCCATATAACATTATCTGTTCACCTTCTTCAATAAAAGTCATTTCAGGTGATTTTAGATCATCGGTTGTAATTCTTTTTGGTTTTTCATCTTGACTATCAATATGAGTTTGAATTTCATTTGGAATTGTAATTTCATTTACCAAATCCATTATTATATATTATAAAGAAAATAATTATCTGTTTATACGTTTTTCATGCGTGATATAAAGACAAGTTTATGTAACTTATATTGTATAAGACTAAAAAGTCGTTACGCAGTCATTATACTGCCATCGTTGTTTTGAACAACCAATAATATTTTATTACTGGTTATCCATTTAAACGCACAATATATTTTTTACTGTTTTTTATTGCTTGTTTTTAGTGTTCTTTTTTTTGGCATAATATTTGGTGATTTTATTATATTTTTGTTATCAGGTATATCTTCTTTTTTAACATATTCAAATTTATACTGAATATTATCTTTAGAATAACCGGTTTTACAACAGTTTAACCCTTCGCAGACCATTTTTATGACACCAGCGTTGATACCAAGATATAATTGAGTAGCATACATACTATTAAAATATGAAACTTCATTTGTAATGCAATTAATAGCTTTAACACATTTTTTGTTTTTATGATTGTCTTTTACAAATTTATAATCACGATCTTTTGCTGATTTTTTACAATTCTCTTGATGTGTCAATAGTTGTAGATTGCATAAACGGTTATCAGATTTGACACCATTTATATGATCAATGACTTTACCATCGGGGAATACCGTTGGCTTCCCAAAAATCTGCACTTGATAGCTGACTTGATTGGCTTTTTCGACACATTTACAGTTGCCCCTTACTACCACAACTAATATCTCTTTTAAATGAAAATTTCTACTTGCGCAATATAATCATATATAGGAGAATTTGAAATTCATTATAATATTATTATTAATCACTATTTTTCATTTTAATTAATGCTCCTTAAGGAAACAATCTACTTAATTTAAATATAAAATTAAATGAAAATAATTAATATAATAATAACTAAAAAATTACTAAAAACTCATAAAACTAGTTTATACTAAAAGCAACAACAAGAGTTTAAACCTAGGTCACAATCCCAACTCCTCGTAAGAGTGTAAAACAGAGGGTGCAGGATTATGAGGAAAAATCATTCAACCACCTCCTAATTTAGGGATGATTACAAGCTATACCAATGCAAGGACAAAAAAAAAAAAATTAACATAGACTAATGTCTCAAATGAATTTAATTTCGATGAAGCATTTTTGATTCAAATCCAATGACCAACCTCTATTCAAAATAACTGAAATTGGGAATACGGTTAATAAAAAATTCAATTTCACTAAAATAAAATAATGTACGAAAAATTTCAGTGATAAAAATGATTTTTAGTGTATTTGAAAAAATGGTTAAAATGACAATAAAGAAAAGGCAGTAAAAGGTAATGATAGTTCAGATTGGTAATTTCAAATGATGAATTAGATCATCCTATCTCAAAAAATTGTTAAAAGTTTCTGATTTCAAGTAAATCAACTTTCAGATATAATCAATACGTTGGAGTATAAAGAAATAGATTTAGAAAATTGCAAAATAATTATTAATCTGTTAAAATACCTGCAGGAAAAGGGCGGTTATATTTATCAAAACAAAAGTGAATAGAAAAAATGTATTATACGATAAAAAATAATAACATTATGCTTAGCAGCATTGTAAAGCTTATGCTAATTTACACCCTAGAATTACACCACAACTCAGTTGAAAGATGGATTCAAGTCGAAAATAAAAAACAAGAAAATTATATAATGTAATTTGAAATAATATTATGATTCTTTAGATGTTTGAAATTAGATATTAGATAATTATCTGCATAATCATACAATTGGTAAAAAAAATATTATAAAACAATCATTTCGATGTCTAAAATCATAGCTTTTTTAGATGTAGCATAACTGCCATTCTTGTAAAAGCTTATACGAACGTGATAAACACAAACCCCAAAAATTCTATCTTGTTTAAAATTTCATGGATAAATGTATGGTAAGTAATAATGAACGTTTTTTCATGGAATACTTGCTTCAAAAACACTAAACCATCGAAAAAAGAAGTGATGTCAGGTAGAGTGTAGAAAATTTAAGCATCAATAACTAAAAATATATTAAATAATATGCGGTTTAAAATGTGTAATAATTGTAATAAATATTGTGAAGCAAAATGAATTTTCATGAAAGATAAAAGTTATGGGGGAATTGCAATGAACACGATAAATCTAAAACTACTCTAAAAAAAATTAAACAAAATAAAATACTATATCAGGTAATTATAATTATTTTTTGTATCGCAAAACACTTTTCTCATTCAGGCATACTAATGTATGTATTTTCAAACCTTATTTTTACAATGGTGCAATTATATGAATAAAAGATATAAATCCCTAATTAACAGAGTACAATTATCAAATAACCTTCAAAATGCTATAATAGCTATTAAGAGTGAACTCCGAAACTAGCGTACAATATAAATACACTAAATGTTTGCTTCTAAGGGAACTGTATCGCAATTATACTGAAAAAAAAACTTGAAGGAGGTAAAAAAAAGGGTAATTACCCTTCTGCCCATACAACTAAAAAAAATAAAAAACTTAAAAAATAAATCTTAAAATGAATGAAGAAATAAAAAAAAAAATATTGATAGAGGGACCCCATAAGCTTTCTACGGGGGGCAACAATACAAGGCGAGAACCTCCACCCACCCAACCACAAAGTATAAACAAACTCCTTCCTTACCCTCTTTTGCTGCCAATTAACCTCTAGAAACCATTACAAAAGCTAAAAATAGGGGCAATAAAAAAGTTGAATCAAAAAATATAATTTTAAAAATAACAATGACGAGATAATTTTTAGAAATAAAGTTAAAAAGAATTTAGACATTGAATTAGGTGAATTACATGAAAATTCAGGTTTACGAGCAATTGCAAAAATGTGTTTAAACTCACTTTGGGGAAAATTTGGCCAACGAAATAATATGAATCAATGTAAATACGTGACTGATATAAATGAATTTTATCAAGTAGTTCTCGATGATAAAATAGATAATTTAAACATAAACTTCATAAATGAAGAAATGGTACAGATGAGTTATACTTATAAAGATCAGTTTGTTGATAATAGCTATAATAAAATATCTATGTAGCATGTTTTACGACTAGCAGTGCACGGCTAATGTTGTATGAAAAACTAGACTATTTAGATAAACAGGTATTATATTTTGATACAGATAGTATTGTGTATATCGAATCCAAAAATGGTAAGACAATAGAAACAGGTGATATGTTAGGTGATTTAACAGATGAGTTAGACAGTGAGGTTATAAAAGGTACCTTTGTAAGCGGTGGCCCTAAAAACTACAGTTTCATATATGGCGATAATAAACAGAAATGTGTTATTAAAGGTTTTTCCCTTAATCATGAAAATTCACAAATACTAAATCACACAAATATGATTAAGATGGTTAAGGGCGATATCAAAGAACTCACATTAGTAAATGAAAATAAGATAACCAGACAGAGTAAACAAATTTTTAACAAATATGAGGAAAAAGTATACAGCTTTGGATATGACAAGCGCACAATAAAATACATATCGGATAGCTGTATAGAAACATATCCTTATGGATATTAAAGACAAACTCATCTGTTTATCCTAGGTTATGATCCTAGGTTTTGATTTTCATTATGTCAACGAGGTTTGTTTTAAACGCACTAAAAACGCATAAAAATAAAAACATACACTATATATATAGATAAATGACCAACATGAAAATAAACATGGAAAATTTAAAGAAAATATGTTTCAAAGCAGATACATTCAAAAATATGTCTGATGACGCAATAAACACACTGAAGTATATCGTAACATTAAAAGAATTATCAAAACTCGGAGATTCGGTATATGAAAATCTAGACACTTTAGTATATTTAGAAAAAAAACTAAAACAAGATGGACATTGCAATCCATTAACAAAATTATTAAATAAAGAAAATGACACAAGCAAATACCTATGTAACATTTACAATGATTTAAACAGTGTATTATCTGACCTTGAAAAAGAAAAAATGAATTCAAAAATAACAAAAATCATAATCGTTTTAGAAGATAATTCACAACAGATATTCAGTACAAGAGATTTACCATGATAATAAAAACAGCATAAAACTCGGCTTCGCTTGGTTTTCCAGATTGATATTTCAGTTATGATATCAAGGCTTGTTTAAAAGCACTGTATCCAAAATTTTGAAAAAGAGTATAAGAAGTTTTTTTTTATTTTGAACCTAGGGTTGAGTTAGGCTTGGTTTTACAGGCTTGGTTTTACAGGCTTGGTTTTCTAGGGTTTGAATTTCAGTTTTGATTTTCCATGGCTTGAATTTCAGTTTTGATTCCAATATTTGATTCCAATATTTGAATCCATTTTTGTCCCCATATTTGTTCCAGTCGGCGAGCAGTAGTGATGTACTACATCTCTAAGGCAAATTTGCCTCAGAGTGTAGTACATTACTACTCTATTCAGGATAAAATCATAGTCGCACAATAGGAGAAGTTAATTTTAAGATAATGTCACTCAATGCTCGAGGGATTCGAGACCTCCAGAAACGCAAATCAATTTTTACGTGGATAGAAAAACAGAAAAGTGACATAACGTTTCTTCAAGAAACCTATAGTACACCAGAAATCCTTAGTGATTGGAAATTCCAATGGCGTGGAGAAATGATCTATAGTCACGGTTCGAATCATAGCAGTGGAGTGCTCGTCCTCATTAACGAACAGCTACAGTTCGAATTAAAAAATGCCGTAATAGACGATAACGGCCGTTACATTTTATTAGAGATGACCATCCAAGACTCTCCATTTCTTTTGTTAAATTTATATGCGCCTACAAAACTCAACGAACAAGTAGCCTTTTTCGAAGAAATCCTTTCTATTATTCAAACCACCAGCTTTGACACAGAATGTAGAATTATCATTGGTGGAGATTTCAATGTTCATCTAGATGCTGCTCTTGATAACTCTGGAGGAAAAATTGAAACGAAATCTACTGTTAAAAATATTCATGATATAATGCTTGAGTATAACCTAATTGATATATGGCGAGTTCATAATCCAGATAAAAAGCAGTTTACTTGGAGGCAAAAAACGCCGATTATTCAGCGACGCATTGACTTTTGGCTCATAAGTGATGAACTACAAGACGACATTCAAAAAGCAGACATCGTCCCAGCTATCAGAACCGACCATGCAGCAATCAGCTTGTCCCTCAATAGCCTAAAAGACCAACCATTTGGACCATCTTATTGGAAATTTAATTCAAGCCTTCTTGATGACGATACTTACATACAGCTTATTAACTCTGAATATCCAAATTGGATTATGGAATTTTCTGAAGTTAATGACCCAAGAGTTTTATGGGATTTAATTAAATACAGGATCAGACAAATTACTCTCCAATATAGCAAAACTATCGCCAAAAATCGAAAAGCACGGTTACAGAGAGCGGAAGAAACCCTAAAACAATGCGAGGAAATTTACAACAACAATCCATCAGAAGATAATATTATAAAGTTGGACGAAGCAAGGAGTGTGTATGAAGCATTGTATGATTATATTATTCAAGGTAAAATAATCAGATCAAGAGTGAACTGGTATGAACAAGGGGAAAAAAATTCAAAATACTTCTTAAATCTTGAAACCAACAAAACCGGAAAAACATCGATTCGTCGGCTATTTAATTCAGATGGAAAAATAATTTTAAATTCAAAATTCATTATGAAAGAACTTGAGGATTATTACACATCTCTCTACAGAAACCAGGATTCAAGCGATGGTGACCGATTTATTCCAGATTTCACCAACAGCGTTCACATTCCTAAACTAAGCGATGATCAGAAAAATCTTTGTGAAGGAATTTTGTCAAACACTGAGTGTTTTAACGCACTATCTAAATTCCCAAATGGAAAAACACCTGGAAATGACGGCTTAACACCAGAATTTTACAAAAAGTTCTGGAATCTTCTTGGCCAACTTATGACCGATTCCTTGAATTTTTCTTACCTACACGGCGAATTGTCTAATTCACAAAAACAAGCAATAATAAGACTTATTGAGAAGAAAGGAAAGGATAGACGTTATATAAAAAACTGGCGGCCTATCTCTTTATTAAATGTTGACACTAAAATAGCTTCGAAAGCATTAGCATTGCGATTAGAAAAAGTATTGCCTTTTATTATAAACGGGGACCAATATGCTTATGTCAAAGGCAGAACTATTTTCGATGCGGTCCGGTCAATCGAAGACATCATGGAATACACGAGAATTAACCAGATACCTGGGTTAATGGTGGCAATTGACTTTGAAAAAGCATTCGATTCTATAAGCTGGAATTTTTTGCTAAAAGCATTAAAATCGTTTAATCTTGGTGAATCTTTTGTTAAATGGATCTCTGTTTTTTATTCTAATATATCCAGTCATGTCACAAACAATGGTTTTTCGACGCCATTGTTCAATGTTGAAAGAGGTGTTAGACAAGGAGACCCGTTGTCACCGTATCTGTTCATCATAGTGTTGGAACTACTATTAATTAAAATAAGAAGTGATCCTCGTATTAAAGGAATTAAAATTGGTAATATAGAGGTAAAACTTGCAGCCTTTGCTGATGACTTGACAACATTTGTACACAACAAAGCCTCCATAGAACATTTGTTCAGTACACTAGGACTATTCGAAAAATGTTCAGGCTTGAAATTAAACAAAGACAAAACGGAGGCCTACTGGCTCGGGAGTAGCCATAATTGTAAACAAAACTTGGGTATAGAAACTGTTAATGAACCAATGAAGATTCTGGGAATTTATTTTACGTATAATTCTCGCCTAAAACATGAACTTAATTTTGAAGCAATACTTAAATCTTTAAAGAAAACCTTGAATGGTTGGCAATGGCGAAATCTAACTGTGTTCGGCAAGATTCAAATCATTAAAACATTCGCAATGCCAAAACTCATGTACCGTGCTTCCGTATTAAATCTAGACAAAGATTTTTTGAAAAAGGTTAATTCTGTGATGTTTAATTTTTTATGGAACGGAAAAGATAAAATCAAACGCTTAGCTCTGATCAGCGATTATAAAGATGGCGGTCTGAAAATGCCTCACGTGGAGTCTGCAATCAAAACTCAGAGAATCATTTGCCTAAAGAAGTATACTGAGAACTATCATAGCCCTTGGAAACTTATTCTATCAAGGATTCTCAAAGATCACGGCGAGAAATTCCTTCTTCATTGTAATTATAATGGTGCTGATCTACCTAAACACCTTCCTAAATTTTATCGCGAGTGTTTTGAGACCTGGGCGACAGTCAATACTAAAGAAATGTCCTCCCGAGACGTCATCATGGATCAAATACTATGGAACAATCAATTTCTGCGTATTGGGGGCAAACCTCAATTTTGCAAAAAATCATATATGGCTGGAATTGTAAAGATAAAAGATATCCTTCTCCCGAACGGCAAATTAAAAACTTGGAATTTCTTTAGAGAAAAAGGGCTGAATTTTAACAATTATTTCTTAATCCTTGGTCTGTCAAAAGCACTTCCAGACGCATGGAGAGTCTTGATAAACTCGAAAAATCCACAACCCCCTGATGCGCAAGAGCAGAGCACCACCACAATTTTGGATTTAACTCAGTTTGTGCTCAATTGTAATAATGAAGAAATTAAGCTCAGTGAACTCACGAGCAAAAGACTGTACTGGATTCTGATAGGGAACATACACGTCCATCCTACTGCAAGATTAAAATACAACTCTTTATTTGATGATCAAAATCTTGACTGGAATCAAATTTATTTAACGCCACAAAAAGTGACTTTAGACATTAAAACAAGAATGTTTCAATTTAAAATTCTTAATCGTATAATATATACTAACAAATTGTTGAATAAAATGAGGCTAATAGATACCTCGTTATGTACGTTTTGTGGAGAGTACGAAGAATCTCTCGAGCATTTGTTTTTACACTGCAAATTTACCATAGATTTCTGGACGCATACTACTAACTGGTTAAATAAATTAAATATTACCATTTCTAGGCTAAATGACAGCGAAATTCTGCTAGGTTTTACAAAAGAAAGTCCTCATTGGACTCTTCTCAATCATATTCTCATTGCTGGTAAGCAAGTAATCCACGCTAATCGGCTCAGGAAAACAAAACCACTCCTACCTCAGTTAATAGCTAAACTTAAATATATTGAACACATTGAATATTGTATTGCTAAGAAAAGGGACAGGCTTAAATTTCACCTACAGAAATGGGAAATACTTAAGTTTTCTTGAGAAATTATTGTATCTTTAAATAAGTCCTTTTACTTAATCTTCATTGTTGTAAATAGGGCATAATTAGTGTCAAATAGAAGTAGCTTAGCAATCAATCAAAACTTTTGTTAAATAGGAGTAGCGCTTTACGTTAGCGACAATAGTATTGTTTTTTTTTTTCGTGTTTGTAGTGTATGCAATGTTAGAATCGTCTTTGTAAGTAATTGTCAGTAATTGTATTGTAATGTAGTGTGCATGAATCAGTAAAAGCAATAAAAAAAAAAAAAATATGAATTCCAGTCCGTACTGCGCAATCTCGGCTGCAATGTTTATGTGAGCCCACACGAAGGGAATGTTTACAAGCAAAACTAAAAATTCCGCGACAAACTTACCTTTTTCTTCATTATTAACGCCAGATATCCTTGCAGAACAAATAATAACGAGTAGAAGAACCTTGACGCTATTTCAAACCGACGTTTTAGCTCATCGGAACTTCTTGAACGAAACGAACTGTAATGGCGGACTAAAAAACGTCATGTATGCTGTCACCGAAGTGTAACGTTTCAACGAATTCAAAACAAAAACGTAAACAAACCCCGAGTCTGCGCAGTACGGACTGGAAATCATCTTTAATTCAGAGCTACAAAGAAGTTCCTCCTTTTGAGTTATTGATACTGTTCTTACATTACCTCTTTCCACTAGCGAAATTTTACAAAATTCCTTCGCGGCGAAAAGGTAGCGCGAATCCAGAACAGACTCCAATCGAGAGTGGGTTAATTCTAGATTACTATTAATTAACTATTACAACATTCATTTTTAAAATAGTTTCCCAAGCCGACTAAGCTAACTAAACGTCGAGTGTATCTTTCAGTAAACAAAACATGCCGTTATGACGCCGGAAATCCAGCTCACGCATACTATACCCCGTGACTCACGCAAACCTCCGACTTACGTGCTACTACAGTCATTCCTTTCTAAACATTTTTTTTTTTGACCACCACCGTACCTTTCTACCCATAAAACTCATGAAACCGCCCGGTTTTAACCTGTTTTAACCTTTCAAAAATTAGAGCGTTCGAAACTAAATAAGATCCGTAATCACAAACAACATACAGCCGTTTACCAGCACTCTTTAAAACTCCTGAAACCCTTCAAAATCAGGCAAAATAAATCTTTGAAATAACCTTTATCAATGTTTCTTATTTTTTATTCAGTTCTATAAAATGCCTTTCATACACTACTGTCAAACAAAAATTTCAATTTCCTCAAAGTTTCAAGACAAAAGAATAACAAATACTGTTCGTGCACAATGTAATTTGATTAAGCCAATATTATCACGTCTAAAAATACTTCAAGCAATTCAGTGAAAACCCGTTTTTTTTTTTCGTATCAACGAAAACCACTTTCGAATAATCAATACATGAAAATAACAATAAGATCAAAAGGAAGAAAGGAACCTTTCTAATTATTTGAAGACTTTCAAAGCCGTGATATTATGCATCCAATCCGCGATAAAATTTAATTACAACAAAATCCAAGTTCTCATTTTGAATTCCATTTTTTTCAGTTGATACCTTTATCCAACTTGTGAAAAATTACATTCAAGTTCCTATTAATACTGTACATTCCCAATGTTTTGCTCAGGTCTTCAGAAGCGTCTTACTAACCAAATCTAAAATAATTCCAAAACATGCTGTACAAACATTCTACTCTTTTTGACAAACGACTTGACGACCAATTGTTCAGAAATGAAAATCGACACAGTTCTTGCTAAATAAAAAAAAAGTTTTACGGCGGAGTCAGGCTCAAAAAATATACCGCAAGATCACACCCCCATTCATAGTCAGAAACCAGCAAACCATCTAGTTTGCTAAAAAAAACACTGCGTGACATCAATGACGTTACCTTTTTCATTTACAAAAATAACTTTAACTTGTCAAAGTAAGTGCAATTTCACAATGGTGAATATCAGTACAGTATGGGGCCCAGTTCTCGGCCGGGTCCAGTTCTCGGCCACTTTGTGTTTAACGCGTTTTTTCACACTCCAGTTGAATCAAAAGAAAAAGGTATTTCCTTCAAACGATAGACTGATCAGTATCTTGAGTTTGATCGTTCAATTCGATATAGAAAGCTCACACGTCGAGTTTACGCGGAGGTAGGTGAATTTGCATTCCCGAAAAAGTTGTTTGTTTACGGCTCCAAATTCATGGATGTAGTTAAATTCGTATTTTATCCAAAAGCCCCGACCATACGAGCTAATTTTTGGCATGTGAAACGTAGAATAATTCAGCTTTCTGCTTTAGTTAACTTTTCGTTGAACCGTTGTATTTTTTGGTCTTAATTTACTTCGAAATTTTTTCTTGCGACGTTTGCGTATTTGCCAGTTCTAGGCCACCCTGCTCGCTATCACAGCTTAGCGCTTGGTTTTTAATATAATTTCATCTGCTGCTGCCAGAATGAAAGAAATAAATGTTTTAAAAATAAAGTTCAATCTTATCTCTAAGTTTTGAGCTGACTCTTGTCTTGTCTATTATTTCTACAACACCTAAATCTTTCAAGACCTTTTCACTGCAAAATAAACCATCTAAATGCACGGGTCACACAATGCGGTTTTGCCAGAACCTGCACATAGGCAACTAGGCGCGTTAAAATCCTTCTTTTCTAAAGTAAAACAAAGCATCATAAAAATAATTTGGGATCGATATAGTATAAATAGGTTTACAGAGTGATTTTATGACTGTGAAAATTAATTGAGCATTTTTTTACAGATAATTACGCACAAGCTTTTTAGTGGCCGAGAACTGGGCCAAGGTGGCCGAGAACTGGGCCCACAAATGGAGCTTTTATTTTTATTATTGCTCGGGCAAATTAATTTTTGACCGGTCGATAGCCTTACACCAAAAAGCTGAATAATGTAGCTAGCTCTGGGAGAAATTTCAAGTTCCTGTGGTTCTTCTGAGGTAAGAAATACAAGTTTACGTCAAAAGTGGCCGAGAACTGGGCCAAGGTGGCCGAGAACTGGGCCCACAAATGGAGCTTTTATTTTTATTATTGCTCGGGCAAATTAATTTTTGACCGGTCGATAGCTTTACACCAAAAAGCTGAATAATGTAGCTAGCTCTGGGAGAAATTTCAAGTTCCTGCGGTTCTTCTGAGGTAAGAAATACAAGTTTACGTCAAAAGTGGCCGAGAACTGGGCCCCATACTGTACTTTGCCCCGTAAGCTTTTTTCTCTGTCCTTCCGCCGAAGCAAAAAAACACAACCTGATTACACATTAACCCAAAAGTCGACCAAGTGTGCCTGCAACGATTTCCTGTCAAAACTAAAATGAAAACCATTGCGGTATGCGTCACCCGTAGCGGTTTTGTAGCAACCCCAAGCTATCCCCGTCTTTTTGGCCGCGCCAGGAGACTACGCTCTAGGACGACCAAAGGGTAAACTATAAATCGGCCACGCCCGATTAAAAACGACGTTTCATTTTCGTCGTGTCATAATTTCAAGTTTGAATGAAACGAAATCCTTTAATTAAAAAAAAAACGCAATCCGTGATTTTTAAACTTTTAAATGAATTCATCTTCAATTGAAACACGAAATTTCGTTTTCAAAATATCCATCTCGAAGAAGCGCGTCCCTATAGAATTCATAACAATCACGTTCTGTGGAAGCTGGAAATTAGCATACGAGAAAAACATCAGAAAATTAATATTCAAGAAAAATATTAACTTTGTAAGGTAAACACAATTACTGGTGTCCCAGTAGTTTACATTGTGGAATTGACACGGCGTACTCTTCTCGAAAACTTGGAGAGCCCAAAAACTCCGAGGAAGAGAAGAACTAATTTGAAATCGCCCGATGTCTACACGTTCTGTGGCTATTTAAAAGCGGTTGACCTATTTCTGCCAGAAAACATCGCGTCGGGACTTAAGGTAGACGATGATTATTTTTGACCAAAATTATTGTCACGAGCTTAGGAAATTAGCAACAGAGCACGATTTTACTCGAAATGACAGCACACAATTGCAAACAGTTACACCCAAAATCATGCAAATGTAAGTTACTGTGAAAACCTAAGCTAAGACAGAAATTAACACTGGAACAACGCCCTATGATCCAATACCTGCGCATTTCAAAATAAGCACCTCCCAAGTGAAAAACATGTATCGTATAATCACAGCAACAAACGTTTAGCAAAAAATCGTGTAACATGGTAAGTTAATCAAGAATTGAAAGTTTAAAGCTTTAACCGTTAACGATGGCCTATTTTAGTCGGTAAAACTAAAATACAGCTGGCATTCTCCCTGCCTACCTTGGATATTTGTGGAGAAAATGTATCAGCGTTTCCTACAGATGTACAAGATATCGTCTTAACTCAAGCGATGATAACCTGCAGAAAATAAATACATGCGAATTAACTGTTGGCCTTTCAGTATTTGAGTTCAAGAGGGACAAACGCAAAAAACTACTAAGTCTTGTAAACTGATCCTACCTGTTTTCCTGTGGCAAACCTACAGCCTGAATGAAACGAAGAGAGCAATAAAAACCACAAGTGGGCGTGGAGCACGTTGAAATGCGCTCTTTTTATTGGTTGTTGATGACATAATGAATAAGGTGATTGGCTGAATTGAAATGGTAACGTGTCCTGATGCCCTTGTTCTAGAACGAGGATATCTTTGACAGCGGTCACTGCTCTCTCAAGAATTACGATAGCGGTCAAGGTCTGAAATTTCCATATATATTAGTTTAGATGTCATTAAACAGAAATAAACGAAAGCTTCTTTCTTTCGTTTGAAAAAAACTGTTGCTAATGTTTGATTAATATGCCATAAAGTTCCGAATCTAACCACCCCCAGAAAGTAACGTAGTAGCATTTTTATAAATTTCGAAAGGCACTTCACATAAACAGAAATGAATGAATTTTGCCTTCCCAACTTTTTTGAATAGAAGTGTCTGACTCTTCCTCACAATAAATTTAGGTTATTTAGATTTTGTGTCATTTAATTATTTTTGGTAACATAATAACACATGTACATAACGTTTACATAAAGTTCCGAATCTAACGAGCCCCGAAAGAAGCACCCCCTCCGAAAATTTTGATAAAATAACGAAAGTTACTGCTCTCCGAAAGTAGTGAACGCAAGCATAACTAGCTTTCTGTATAATTATTTGTTTAGCGATTAAAACATAAAGACTGTGCGGGATATGCAAAAGTATGGTCTTTCTATTGTTTGTTCATATGACATTTCCTGTAATTGATTGCATCGAAATGGTGACTTCTGCTTATTAGCCTGACGTTATGATTTATGCGAAAACTTTTACGGTCTTGGCAACGGCCATTGCTTTTAAACTTTTCAATTCAAAAGCTGTCGCGATCTGCAAAAACTGTTTATATCTATTTTTATATCATTTCCCCGCTCTTCACTTTCTTTAGCAATCTTCTACGTTTGTTATAAACAAATTGAAATTCAATGTAATTCATAAATTTTTTAAGAAAAACGACAATATTTTTAAGTTTCAAAGACATGTTTCGACAGAGCATCTGTCATCTTCAGTTGAATGGTTTACAAAGCACAGTGAGTTGAATAATAAGTAGAAAAAAATGCTAATTAAGACAAGTAGTAACAACAGAACGTGAAAATGTGTGAATTAGAAGGATAATTTTAGATTTACATGGTGTAATTGCTGATTGAGGCAAGGTAGTTCCTTTTGAATATGGATAGCCTCCTTTATCTTAAGTTGAAAGCTGGTAGAGGCGTGATCTAAAATATGAAAGCTATCTATTGAACAAAAATTGTGTTGATTTTTCATTCTTTAGAGCAGTTTTCAATTGAGTGTCGTAAAACCAAAACCAAAGTAATTACTCTGGCCAATCACAAAGAACACAGACAATCCAGTGAACCAATTAAAACGCGAAGCAAATACATGTAGCCGGTGCGAAGCGCGGGAAAACGTGCGCGAGCGAGTCGCGATTGGTTTTGGTTTTACTCCTGATTGGCTGAGAAAGTGGCGCGAGATTTTTAAGCCAATCACTAAGCGTAGTAATGCAAAACCAAAGCAAACGCAATTTACTTTCGACACTCAAGTGAAAACTGCTCTAATGAGATGTGTTTAGTGGGTCTTAGTGACATTATTATTCAGCAACTTATTATAATTTGTCAGGTAGACATTATGCGTTTTAAGCTTAGTGCTATTTTTGTTTTTTGAAATACACATTATATATTATTTTTCTGTATTCTTTACACATCAAATAGCCATATTATGTTATTTCTGGTCTATTATATCAAGACCATGTAAATTCGCCTTTCATTCAATATAAAACCTGAAGAAGGCTGGTGTTGGCCAGCCAAAATATTATATTTAAGCCTTTTACACCTTGCCTGGTCGACAAGGTGACGTTACTGGGCTTATTTGTCAAGAAGAAGATTCGGAAATAATCTTGACCATTTTTCTCCACTTTGGTTTTTTTACTATAGACATAAGCTTAAGAAAAGATTTTCTTAATTTGAGCGAGGAGTGAGTAATGGACGGTTGGTTATGGCGGTATTTGCATTAATACGAGTTTACACCGAATGAATAACTAGGTGGCAAGTTAGCAAACAAGCAGAATAATTCTTTCTTATACAGTTTTGTAATTAAAAATTTAAATTCTGAGAGTTGATTCGTACAAAACGTACGTCTATCGAGCTGTGGGGACGCGGGAAGATGGGAGAATATGATCAAGAGAACTAAAGCCTCATATGGGAACACTACCCTGACTACCGGGACGATCAAGGCGAACCTTAGATCGCTTTAGATTCTATCCGGACGATCGAGTACTTGTTAGAAATCACTCTCAGGCGATTGGGACGACAAGGCAACTACCGGGATGATCGAGGCGACTTTCACATCACGCGCGTGAAAACTTGGAGTCAGCGTCGGAAACTGTTGGCGCTTGCTCGGTGAAAAACCAACAAAGCACGATTGTATTCTATCGATGAGCACACAAATATGCGAAAGATACACAAAATGGAGCTATCAAGGCAAAGAAAACCTTTTGCCCAGACAAACATTCGCACTGAGGACAGCGCCCTACTATTATTTTTTTATTATTCAAAAAGATATACATCAGTTTTATTCAAAGCAATATACATCAAGGTCTGTTCCTGTGATATGCTAGAATTCGCCAAGAATAAGATGTTAGAAAATTTAACCATAGACAATCGTCTGTACAAGCATTTGTCGGAAATGCTAAGATCAGTACAGTGGAACCTCGATATAACGAAGGGCCAAGGGACTGGCAAAATATGTTCGCTATAACGAGGTTTCGTTATATCGAGGTACTTTCTCATACATTTTACTATTACTGGGACGAAGAATGTCGTTCGTTATATCGAGGACTTCGTTATATAGAGGTTCGTTATATCGAGGTTGCACTGTAATTTCTTTCTACCAACCTTGGATATTCGTTAGATAATTGTATACAAATAATTTTCTATAAATGTTTACTCATTAAAATGACTTCCTGACCAACCAAAACCTGCAGAGATATTAAAAACAACGGTCGGTTTTTTAGCTGCACACTTTATTTTAGCTAATCAAGAAACTAGTTTTAAGATCTTTTAATTGTCAACTCAGAACTGTTCCAAAAAAAAGTTAGTTCTTTTGATTTTCATGGTGATGGATATCTACGGCAATTTTCATAAATGGTAGTTGTAGATAGAACTACAAAGTTCGCCATCTTAGAGGCGGGTTACGCTACGCACCAACTCTGTGTATTAACGATGTTCTCGACCGATGACTTTTTTTCCAACAGATAAAACCTTCTACTTCCGACGATCTAGGAAGACCAATTTTAGTGAATGGTAACCCATTGTTTTAAGTACGCATTGTAAATCCTTCAAGATTAGATTGACATGTTACTTACGGGAATGAAATCTGGGCTTCTTTTGTCCAGAAGAAGATTTGAAAACAATCTCGACCATTCTTCTCAACTATGGCCTTTTCTTTCTACTATAATCCAAAACGATTCTATTAATTTAAGCGACGAGTGAGCAATAAGATGATAAGGCAGATGCGACAATAAAAATTCAAAGAACAATAAATATTTTTAGAGCACTGTTTTGTATTATTTCATTCTACATTCATACGACTTTACACCGAATGAACAACTGGGTGGCGAGTTAACAGACAAGCAGAATAATTCTTTCCTATAATTTTGTAATTGATGTCTGTCTGTCATTTGGTTTAAAATTTGAGAATTGATTCGTACAAAGAGTACGTCTATCGAACTGTAGGTGACGCGGGAAGATGGGAGAGTATGATACAGAAAGCGAAAAGCCTTATATGGAAAACTGATGATCGAGGCGACCTTCGCAAGTCCCTTGAACCATTGGATTTAACCGCCAAACCTTTCGGTGCTTGCTCGTTTAACTGAAAAACCAACAAAGCACGATTTTATTCTTACAGTGAGCGCATAAATATGCGAACGATAGGAAAAGAAAATAATTTTTCAGTTCCTTAGACAACATTCGCACTTAGAACATGTACAATTAAATGTTTTTTCTCAAAATCAGCATATACATCTGTTTTATTCAAAGCAATATACATCAAGGACAGTTCCTTAAGTGGTATGCTAAGGTTTGCCAACAATTGAAAGTTTTTAAACTTTAAAAGAGGAAATTTCGACTCAGACCGCGCGGGCAGTGGCACGGATCAAGAAATCAAACGCAATGCGTTTGTAAACATGGCCGAAGCGAAGAAGATCCGCGAAAGTCATAAAACATTCGTTAAGGAAAATTATCAACGAAGCGAGGGAATCAATAAATGGTAAAGTTAAGTTAACCATAAAGTTAAAAGGCGTCTGTACAAGCATTCGTCCGTTGTACTGACCTGCTTACACCAGTTATACTCAACAAAAATTGGATATTCGTTTAACAATTTTATTGATGGCCTTCTAGCTCAAGTTATCAAAATCCACACAAAATGAATCAACGAAAGGTCTTTCACTTGCAGTTTTTCTTTTAGTATAAGAACGAGTTTGAAAAGCTTTTAATTGTCGATTAATGATCCTACCTGGCTTTCTTTGCCCGGGTCTTTGGCAAACATGCTGCCTTACTAAACAAGAACAATAATTAAAACATATTGATTGTCTTTCTATTGTTTGTTGATAACATTTCAGTGATTGATTGCATGGAAATGGTGACTTTGCCCTTTTTTTAGCCTTTTGTTATGCGGAAAACCCTTTTAACAGTCTTGACAACGGCTATTGATTTTGCAAGAATTCAAAAGCTGTCACGATCTTCAAAAAGTGTTTATATCTATTTCTTATATCAATTCCCCGTTCTTCACTTCTGTGTTTGCCGATGAACAAATAATAATTCTAAACAATACATAGTGTGCTGAGTTTTTTATTCTTTAAGATGTGTTTAATGAGATTATTAACTAGCAACTCTTCGGTTATTATAATTTGTCAGTTAGACACTTGCACGAAAACTACATAGTAAAACTCGTATTTTTAAACAGAAATGCTCAGCAATCCAGTGCAATGCTTTCTACCAAAATTTTGTCAAGGCCTACCTGAAACCGTTCAAAAAAGACAACTTGAGTATGTGTCGAGATATCATTCTTGCTAGCAATATGCAAATCCCGGCACCCTTCGCGAATTTGGTGATGGCCACTCCATTGAGAACAGCGGACTACTCGTTGAAAAAAATTGGTCTGAGAAGACGTTCATGTATCAATAAATTTTGAGAAATTTACATCTTTCGCCGAGAACGAAATCTAATTTTCATTGCTTGAGGAGGTTTGATCTGCCAGAAAGTTTCATCATTCGAGAAAATTGTTATTTTCTGATATATTTTAATTACTTTATACGTATAAAATCAAGCTTGTTTAAAACGGCAACGAAATACTGAACAAATGTCACTTCCAACGGATCAAGTTTATACGATGTCAATGGATAGCAAGGCGTGACAACGAGCAATTTATTTCCCAAAAAACTCTCGAAATTTTTCGAAATTTCAAACCACCATAAAATCTCACGCTTAAGCGTCACCGGTCACAAAATTAGCTGCCTTACTAATTTCATCATCGTGCTCTTTTCATTTCTGGCAACCATTTTGTACTGCCATCTATTTTTATTGTTCACAAGGTGGCGTGACTGTGTCATCAAAGGGACTATAACTTACTTACTGGGCTTATTTGTCAAGAAGAAGAGGTGGAAATAATCTTGACCATTTTTTTCCACTATGTTTTTTTTTTCACTTTAGACATAAGCTTAAGAAAAGATTTTCTTAATTTGAGCGAGGAGTGAGTAATAGATGGTTGGTTATGGCGGTATTTGCATACACCGAATGAATAACTAGGTGGCAAGTTAGCAAACAAGCAGAATAATTCTTTCTTATACAGTTTTGTAATTAAAAATTTAAATTCTGAATTTAAATTCTGAGAGTTGATTCGTACAAAACGTACGTCTATCGAGCTGTGGGGACGCGGGAAGATGGGAGAATATGATCAAGAGAACTAAAGCCTCATATGGGAACACTACCCTGACTACCGGGACGATCAAGGCGAACGTTAGATCGCTTTAGATTCTATCCGGACGATCGAGTACTTGTTGGGACGACAAGGTGACTACCGGGATGATCGAGGCGACTTTCACAGCACGCGCGTGAAAACTTGGAGTCAGTAGTGTCCGAACAACTGTTGGCGCGTGCTCGGTGAAAAACCAACAAAGCACGATTGTATTCTATCAATGAGCGCACAAATATGAGAAAGTTACGCAAAATTGAGCTATCAAGGAAAAGAAAACCTTTGGCTCAGACAAGCATTCGCACTGAGGACAGTGCCTTACTATTATTTCTATTATTCAAAAACATATATGTACATCAGTTTTATTCAAAGCAATATACAGGGACCGCGGAGGGGGAGGGGCTGGTAGGGCTATACCACTTTTTTGGTTGGGTTGATATTTTAGGGCTCTAAATGAAAAGGATAATGTAATATATAGCTATTGGCAAGCCTAAAGGCGAAGCTCCACATTTATCTAAAAAAATGACCTAAATGGAAAAAATCTAAACCTTGCCCACACGGAATCTATCGAAACTGCGTTCAGAAATTAAAAACATCATGAAATTTTCTGTCTTAAATCAGGCTCAGCAATTCAGTAGAGGTTGTTAGCTTGCATCACGGTCCTGTCTCTTTCTTCAGTGGGCTTGATCTATGTACGTAGTGCTTAGCTTCATTTGCTAAAGTTATTGTATTCTTGATGATGGCAGCTGCAGATTCAACAGCAAACAACAGAAACAAGCAAACTGGACTTGCACAAGGAGTATCATTCGTAAAAATTTTCGTTTTCCACAATTTCACGGACTGATATAGATGACTTGAGGACATCGTGGGAGAATAAAAGATCTCTGTCGCTCTTTTTACTCGCGGTTTCATTCAACCTACACAGTAAACACCGCGCAACAAATTTCCCCGCGCGCGTTTTCATATCATAACTTCGTTTAGATCTAACTGAAACGTCCACATTATCCAGTCGATAGAAAATAACGTCAATTGCTCGTTGTACGGTTGCCAAAAATGCGACCAGAGAAAATTAAAATTTAACCGTGTAGCGATTGAACGAGAGCCACAATTTTTTTTTGCGTAAAGGCGCATCGAGGTTTCGATACACTCACACTTGAAAAAAGACAAACAAAATAGAACAGTTGGATATAATAATTAACCTCTCAGTTCTTTTGCTGTGTAGTGCCGCTGAGTAATTTTACTCGTTGTCTACATTTTGTCTTGCACTGCGAGCTTTATTTGCTGTTGGTTATTTCCTTTCTTTCCTTTAGCCACGGGCGGGAAACCTCCTCCTCCCTGTGTCTAATCCGTGCGTACGTATGGGGGTGGCGGCAACCCCCAAAATTTCTCGGCTGGATGGATAACAATTTGCTAACATTTATGGATGCTCCGCTCCACTATGAGTTTTCACATGATAAATGACGGAAAAGTGACCCCTAATGATTGCTTGTCTTAGCCAGCTTTACCTACCACCTACCTACCACTTCAAAATGGTCTCCGCGGTCCCTGATATACATCAAGGTATGTTCCTGTGATATGCTAGAATTCGCCAAGAATAAGATGTTAGAAAATTTAACCATAGACGATCTTTTGTACAGGCATTTGTCGGAAATGCTAAGAGCAGTAATTTCTTTCTAGCAACCGTGGAAATTCGTTAAATAATTGTATTAATGTTTACTCTTAATGACTTCCTGACTCATCAAAAACTGCAGAGAAAAAGCAAAGGTCGGTTTTTTAGCTACAGACTTTATTTTACCTCAAGAAACGAGTTTGAAGAACTTTTAACTAACTGTTCAAACCTCACTTTCTTTGACAAACATACAACCTTACTAAAAAAGAAAAGTTATTAAAACATATTGACTGTGTGGGATATGCAAAAATGTGGTCTTTCTGTTGTTTGTTGATATGATTCTAGTGATTGATTGCATCGAAATCGTGACTTTTGCCTTTCTTTAGCTTAGGGTTATGCGAAAACACTTTCAACAGTCTTGACAACGGTTTTTGCTTTAACAAGAATTCACATCCTGTCATATATCAGTTATATGCTCTACACTTTTATTAGCCATTTTCTGCGTTTGTTATAAACAAATTGAAATTCTAAGCAATACATGGAGGGTGCTGATTTTTTTTTATTCTTTAAGTTGTGTTTAATGACATTATTAACAACTGCAACTGTTTGGTTATTATAGTTTGTCAGCCAGACATTATGTGTTTCAAGCTGAATGTTTTTGCTTTCTTTTGTTTAAAATTTAATTTCATTGCAAAGGAAAAGGCTGCGCGAAAAATTTGTATTTTAAACAGAAATACTCATCAATCCAGCGCGATACTTGAACCAAAATTCTGTCACAGCCAACCTGAAGCCGATCACAAATAACAACTATTATAAGCCAAGATATCATTCCTGCTAGCAATATGCAAATCCAGTCAACGTTCTAGAATTGACGATGGGCACTCTGTCAGAAAAGCGGACCATCCTTTGAAAAATTTTGCTAAGTGGAGATCACACTTGAGTATGTCGAAAATTTTCATCGGTTGTGATCGGTCAGGAAATTTCCGGCTATCTGTCGAGAACGAAATTTAATTTGCGTTGGTTACGAAGTTTAAATCGGTTGAGAACCTTTAATCGTTCGAGAAATTGATATTTTGAAGATGTATTATAATCAACTTAAAGCAAATTTTGAAGTTTGCCAAATTTAACCAGAATGGCAACGAATTATAAGGAAGGATTTGGACGTCCCTTCAAAATTAACGGTTATGTAGATATTCACTTCATACTTGCCAGTGGGGTTAGGAGTACTTTTATTGAGATCTGTTCGCGTAATTTTTTTTTACAGTTTTGCAAAGACAAATTATTGAATTCAAAATTTCATCATGTTATCACTTTTTAAACTCTGCTGACGACACGACAGTAATAAAATTCTACCAATTTTGATGAATGCATGATAGTAAGAAGGTACTACGTCCGCTATCTTGGGTCATCCAGGTGGGAAACGCTGTATATCAGTTCTGTGTGCTAACGATCTCGATCGATGAAATTTTCGCGACAGATCAAACCTTCGTCCGACAAACTAAACTCGATCTCGGTAGACCAATTTTTTTCGGATGCTGACCCATTGTTTCAAGTACCCTGTTGTCAATTCCCCAAGTTTGGGTTCGCCTGTCACTAGCTAAATTAGAAGCTAGAATGCCATTTGGGCTTATTTGTCACGACGAAGCCTTTAAAATATAATCTCGACCACTTTTGTCCAGTAAACTAAAAACATAAGCTCAAAGAGCATCTTTCATAAGTTACTTTTTGTATTATTTTCTTTCTTAGAAGAGATACACAAAAAGAATAACTATATCAAAATTCTTGCCTACAATTTTGTTATCAACGCCTTCGACTTTGTTCAAAAGCTAGAAATTTTGAGGATTGGTTCACGTTATGCGTCGATCTATCGAGCTTTGGATGCTCGCGGAACGTTGGGAGAGTATTGATACAGAGAAGCAACATGCCTCATATGGAAACACTACCCAGACTACCGAGACGATCGAGGGGACCCCTGGATCGCATCAGGCTATCCGAACGATCGTACACTTGTTAGAAACCAGTCTCAGGCGATTAAGACGAAGAGGCGATTTAAATATATCACAGATTAACCGAGGTATCCAAAATTCATTGCTCTCTCTTAAAGCAAACGAAACAGCACGTTTCTTGGAAGAAGTGCAGAATTTCAAATGCGTATACAGCAAATTTCTAGAAATTATAAAGATATACATGTATGGTGAATTGTTTTAAATTAAAGTTATCGGCAAAAAGTTTCGAAAACACGTGGCTGAGACGAAGATAAATTACAGAAACATCATAACGGCATAAGACTCACAAGTACGAGAAAATAAATCGCCGCAAGGTTCGCTCTTGGATTATCGTTAACCGTTTCATTTTAAGACTCCCGCCAAGATTGAAACTGAGCCCGCACCGAGGAGGACGATGAACCCTGTGTCTAGATCGATTAAAAATGTTTAGTGAGACGGCTGGTCCGATTTTGTGATGAAGACGATTTTATGGATACAGGCTTGAGGTCGATTTACACGGTACATCTTCTACAACTTTGTTGCATGCGACTCATTTTTGTAGCGCGCGCTACTCTCGTCATGCAAAAGAGTTTATATACATTGTCGGAAGTAAACAAGTTTTAACAGGAGCCATGTCGTACGCGACAATCGTAATCAAGTGGAGGTTTGATTTACCCGAAACGGTTCGTGTGTGGTCGACATGTCGCATGCTTGTCGCAGACTCGTACTCAGTCGCTATTTACGTGTTTTAGAGGGAGAGAAGGGTGGATTGCGGCTCGCAGGGTGATATGGGAGGTCCTATGACACCCCGCCCGCCTCAATCCACCCTCGTATCCAATCTTCTCTCCCCAAAAAACGTTAATAGCGACTGGGTACGAGTCTGTGCTTGTCGCATGTTATACAAAGGTCGGTGTACCGTCTAAAATCGTACCTAAGAGTGTCTCGAGACGAGCCGAGAACAACTTAAATTAGCTTCACATTGCGAGTGCTCTCTAAAATTTCAAAGTGCATCTATCAGTACCTCGGGACAGCTAAAAGCATGGACCGATCATTTTGTAACATAGAGGAAAGAAGTCTCAATACGTTACGGACGTTGCGGCTCTGGGACCCGTTATTCGAAAGCCCCGGAAGCTTTTCGGTCCTGCAAAGCCATTTCAGTTTACTGAGAAGTATACAGGCCTGAAACTTTGTATGAAGGGAACCTCTGTTCATATTTAAAATATGTAAATAAAACAGCTCCACAAAATCATAAGGTTTGAGATTTTGCTATGGCTTTCCAGATGCAAGAACATTTCGGGATTTTCGAGAAACGAGCCCCTGATCCTTTTTCTTCGTTTTTGAACTCGTTTTGCCGACTGTTTTAGGGGCTACAAACTGCATTTGAGGACTGAAAAGTTGAAATGACCTCCGCTACGGTTTTGCATCGTCGAAGACATGGTAAACTTGAAAACATTTCATAAACAAAGGAAAAATAAGCCAATATTGCTATGAGCACAGCTGTTTGGCTGATGTATACAGCTACACAACTTATGATTGTTTACGCTCCTGCCAATGAAACAACTTACGTAAGCGATTGCTAATTAAAATTGCAAAAAGGAATAACTTTATGTTCCCAAGTTAGGTTCAGGTACCCGCCATTCTGCACGGAAAGGAACTTCAGTTTGAGTTTAGCAGTGATCCGCCGATTTTAACAGCAAAGGTAAGAATTTTCTTAAAACACTTTCAGTGAGAGAGTTTTTAACTAATTGGCAGTCAGGCAGAGGCATTAGCAGGTGACAGTCTTAGCTTAGCGCTAGAAATCAGATAATTAAACTCTGTTTTAATGTAATTGTACGTATATTGCAAATGTACCGCCAACACCGCTTCTTTGACACACATTACCGCCAAAGACTTACTCTCGTCTAGCCTAGTAGCTCGCTCTGTAGAGCAACGGCGATTTAATACGGAGGTCGTGTGTTTAAATCCAGCCAGGTGTGGTCCTCAATTTCCTTAATAGGGCTTCACTCAGATCAAGAAATTCATGGTTTGGCACTGGTAACTAATGTTTTTAATTAAGCAATATTTTTATTTCTAGTGTCCCTAATTAGTTTTGTACGAAAGCTTAACACTTAATTTTCATGATTTTCTGACTTCTGGTTTGCTGTGTGGCTCAACATTGCCGCATTGCAGTTGGAAAGAGGCTATCTCTTAAACAAGGAACGAGAAATTAAATTAAGGAATGAGGAAGTGGGGACGTGGAAAAATGGGGAATGGGAAATCTCTAAAAAGGGGAATTACTAAAAGGGGAATCACTTTTAGAAAATAATCTTCTCCCTATCTTTTTTCTCATTTAGATATTTCCCCTACTTTAAAAAGAGATTCCGCTTTTAGAGATTCCCTCTTTGAAAGATCCCCATTTTAGAGATTCCTCTAACTTGTAAAGATCCTCATTTTAAAGATTTCCTCTTTAAGTACTTTCCTAAGAGATTCCCTATTCCCTGTTTCCTCGAATTCCTGTTCTATGCTTTAATCGTTTTAAGGTCCATTTTATTCGCTAGATCGGAATGATAAAGTATTTATTCAGCAAACAATCTTATTATCATTTTGGTTACTTTTTGTTAGCCCGACGTTTCAAGTTCGATGCTCGTCTCCAAGTAAGATTTATTAACAATTTCGATCTCCACAGAAAGAAAATTGCTCCTTATATGATATCAAAGCAATGTATCGGTAACGCGAATGAAGTGGATTCAAAATCCAGAAATTTTAATCACGCTCCTTTGAAACTTGTTCAATTTGCAATCACAACTGCAAAGATCACACCTTCACTGAAGAATTGTCAATCAGTTTTTATTCTCTTTTTATCTGGCAAATTCAACTATCTTTGAAAGCTATTAGAGTTACAAACTGAAATTTTCTTCGGCGTTATTCAAAATGCTCGTGGTCTTTGCAAAACCGGGCAGTTGCAAATTCTATTGATCCGTGATCCTAAATGCATGACGTGATGAAGAAGAGATAAAGCACAAAAAGCAAACCATATTTATCACAATTTTAGCACCAAATAAATGACAGCGTTTCATCTCTATTACACTCGAAGCTCTAGCCAACCTTTTGTAACATTGTGAATGATGCCGTGATTTATCGAATTAAAGGTATTTAGCTTTTTTTGCAACATCGGATCGCCAGATAAAAACAATATAGTAGGCTTTTTTAACATGACTTTGAATTAAAAAAGCGCAAACCCAAAGTTATTGTGGCAAATTTATGTATATAAAGCTGAATACACAGAGCTAATATTATTAATTCTAGTTTACACTAATGATCACTAATCCAGTCAACCCCCTTAATCGCTAACATGATTCGTAACAACCTTCAAACTGTAAGTTCTACCATACAAAACCCCAGCCAACTCAAAAACCATTTTTCTAATTAGATAAATTTGGTCAAATTCAGGTAGTGGCCCAAGAACAGGCCTAGGGTAAATACAAAACTAAAATTACTATTCGACTTGCGTTATATAGGATTAGCTAGGTTACAGAAATATTTACTAGAAAGCTACATCTTATACGGTCAAACAAGCTTGCATTATTACACGTCTGAAAAAGAATTTTATGATATAGCGGGAAGCAGAAAGGATAAAAGGGACAGGATTCTGACCAAAGATCGACTGGGTGTTTTGGTCGGTAAAGAATTCCCTAACGTTGTTTTGTAAACTAATAAAAAGTACGAGGATATTTTAGTGCAAGTCAAGTTTATTTTTTTATATTGGACTGGCGGGTGATCATTTGGGATAATACCCAGTCCAATGCGTAGAAAACATTGGATCAGCAAGACCAGCAATAGAACTATCTCATTGCAATTAGTTATTGGTCCTCTGACTTCCTCGTTACATCATTCTCTCAAGAAAACACAAACACATCACACCTATTTTGTGAAATCTCCACTGGCTTCCAGTTAATTATCGCATCATCTTTAAAATTCTACTCATCACGTACAAGGCTCTAAACGATCTGGAACCTTCATACATTCGCGATCTTCTTACGCCTTACACTCCATTTCGTCAGCTACGTTCACCTTCTAAAGACCTTCTTTCCATTCCACATTTCAATTTAAAAACATATGGCGCAAGATCTTTCTCCGTGGCAGCTCCTACACTCTAGAATAAACAGGTCCTCAGTGTCCATTTTTAAACATAAACCTAAAACGTTCCTTTTTAAAAAAGCATTTTTAAAACTTTTTAGCGACTTTTTTTATTAGTCTTAACATTTTAAGTATTTTAGTAATTTTTTTTTACTATTTTTATATTTATCCTTCAATAGTGTTTTAATATTTTTAACGTTACTTCTGTAAAGCGCTTTTAAACTTTTAGGATATTGGCGCTACACAAATATTTTATTATTATTATTATTATTATTATTATTATTATTATTATTATTATTATTATTATTTATCGTGTAATAAAACTAATATATTTACGTAAATGTTTTACAGCTCAATTATGGACATCAAGTTTCATATGTGTCTTTTGCTGAGCGTTTATGTCACAATCACCAGGTAGGAACCACACTGAAGATAATGAAGGGAATACCAGGCTACCGTAATTACAAGCTGTTAATAATAGAAGAAATTGAAGAATCTAAGGAGGTCGTCATTACTATTATTTTTAGTGATGTTTCTTTTGATAAAGAAATAACTTTTGACTGTTGCATATGAAAACAAATAAAACGAATTCTGACATGTAAATAAAGCTTTGGATTTCGAATTCATAGCCATCTGAGGAGTTTCATTGACCTTACATGTACAAAGTCTTTGCCATTGTCGGAGGATGTAGTTTTAGCTTAATCTAGCTACTTACTGCGAATGTTTAAATACCTCCGAAAACGTTCACCGTTGATTTACTTAAGAAATGAATACATTTATTTGTTAAACTTGACTAGAACTGAAATTTTGGATTCTTTGGAAAAGTGGTTTAATACTAAATCAACAGTCGTAATACAGTGCCAAACATCCAAACAGGGAGATGAATGAAAATCATTAACTGATGACGCATTGTTTTAATATTCCTCTAAATAAAGCAAGAAAATATCAGGAAATGAAAATAGTACCTGAAAAGAGAAGAAAAAGTAATATTTCTGGTTTTCTTATCCCTTTCAGCGCCGCTTGCGGGCCGTATCTCTATGGAGTAGCAAACGGTAAATTCTACGATGTAAACCCTGAGCCTCAACTTTCTAACGATCACTGGATGAGTTCAGCCACAGAATTAGGCAGTGCAGGTTGGAGCGACTTCAAGTTTCTGTTCTTCCACCCAGACGGTACCTTATATGGAGTATTGAATGGCAAGTTCTACAAAGGGCCTCTCCCAAAGGGCTTGTCGGCTGCGGATTGGATCTCTCAAGCCACCCTCATCGGATCTGGGGGATGGGATTCTTTTAAGCTCCTGTTCTTTGATCATGCTGGAGTTCTTTATGGCGTTAACGACGACAAGTTTTACAAGAGAGCACCACCAGCACACGGTAGCGACAACTGGCTTGGATCTGCTACGCTGGTAGGAACAGGTGGATGGTCGGTCTTCAAATTCCTCTTCTTCGATTCAATGGGAATCTTATACGGTGTCGAAAACGGAAAGTTTCACAAGAGAAGCCCTCCTACACATGGCGGTGACAGCTGGTTGGGAACATCCACGCTCATTGGCTCGACGGGATGGAGTGATTTTAAGTTCCTTTTCTTCACGGTTTATGGTGAATTGTATGGCGTAAATCAAGATAAGTTGTACAAGCTTGCACAAAGTGAAGATTGGATGGCTTCCTCGACGCTCATCGGCACAAATGGCTGGTCCGAGTTTAAATTTCTGATGTCAAATTGGCAACAGTCTTCGCTGTCTCCAGCATCCAATGTCGCCCCACTTAACTGAAACGCGTAGACAGTCATTAAGTTATAATGTAAAATGTAGACAGTTAAATCAACGTAAGGGGGCTGTGAAAGTATGCTTTCTTTCTTTATATGAGGTAATACCTAGAAATAAAGGAAAGAATGCAACGTTATTTGAATTCAGTGTTTCGATTTCTGTCTTTAAGCAAGAGGGGGTCTGTTCTCGAAAACAATGACTTAATCAACCAAAAATGTTGCCATGGTTACGAGTTGGGTAAGACCAGCATGTAGCATATACATGGTGAAGATCGGCCGACGCCCCTCTTCCGTCCTATTAATATAATATGTGAAGCAATAAAGGTAATTCCCTTCGACTAATAGCTTACATGAAATTTTCTGAAAATTTCCTTGGTTGATTGCTGCGGCGTGAAATTAAAATATAGTATAAATAATAACATAGAAGTTATTGTGCCTGTGAATAAATTCAATGTAGTTTTTGTTTCGCATCCTCCGCCCCCGACTGCCAACAATGATGACCATGCCCTAAGCCAGACCACTTCGATCGTCCCTCCAAAACAAGGAAAATAAGTCCACCAAAAAACTTAAAAGTTAAAGGAAAGTCTGAAATTGAGCCTAAAATGGCCCATCAGGCTCAGCATGAAGCGACTAGGAGTATTTTTACTCCTCCCTGGATGGGATGCTAGTCCATCGCAGGGTACCCTTGCGCCAGTACCCAGTTAAACACCTGTGGAGAGAGGTTCTGGGAGAGTTAAATGTCTTGCCCAAGAACACAACACAGTGTCCCCGTCCAGGGCTCGAACCCGGATCCTTCGATACGGGATCTAGCACGCTAACTCTAAGCAAAGCCATAAAGTCCGTCTATTATTTTTCAGTTCTTGTAGGAATCAGCCACAGAAGAAAAAAAAAAGAAAAGTTCACGTTCCCAGCATTTTGTCTGTTATGGAAATAGGTCTTTACTCATTCCCAACCGGGGATGATTATAAGATCTGTAAAGAGAGATTCAATGGCTTGTTTGCGAGAAATCGACCATTTTATTTCTGTGTATTTAGCTCGGGGGGAGAGAGGGGCGAGGCAAAAATGCTTGCGCTAAGTTTAACTTATTAAGATTTGCAATGACATAACGACTCAGCTAAGAGAAACAGACCTGAAGCGAAACATTTCACATACACGAAATATTAAATTATGTACAAGAATCATCAAAATAAAAAAAATCGTTCTGAAATATATTGATTGTTGGCCTCGTTTTTGTGAACACAGCTGTATGATATGTTGGGTAGTTTTTTGACGATTAATCACTGACCATTCAATCATAGAGCAGTTTTCACTTGAGTGTCAAAAGTAATTTACGTTTGCTTTGGTTTTGCATTACTACGTTTAGTGATTGGTTTTAAAAACTCGCGCCTCTTTCTCAGCCAATCAAAGCTAAAACCAAAACCAATTGTCTCTCCCTTGCACACGTTTTCCCGTGCTTCGTGCCGGCTACATGTATTTGCTTAGCGTTTTGATTGGTTCAATGGATTCTCTGTGTCCTGTCCAGCTAATATATTCAGTAACTGACTTTCCACACGTTTCTCTGATCTATCAATCTATTCAATGACATTTATGGCTGGAACAAATAACATATTCATTTAAGATCACTTTAGTACCCACAGTACTAGCTACGCACAAAGGCGCCCAACAATCTTCAAGTCAAAAGGTAAGAACGACGTTTTCAATTTAATTGGCAGTCGGGAACGGACTTCTAATTTAAAAAAACCATAGTCAACTCTATTTCAGTCACACAGAGGGTAGAATATCGGCGAAGAAAGATTTATTTCCAATATTTAATTCATCATCTAGCTTTGATACATTCGTATTTTAGTTTATTTTATATTAATCTCATGGGAACAATTTTCTTAAATTGAAGGTACAAAAGAACTGCCAAAATCACAGCCTTAAAAACAAATTTTGCCATTTTTTTTTTTCAAATAAAACTCTAAGTTATCTTTCACAAATAGATTAGCAATTACAGATTGAATAATTCTATGAAAATCTTAAACAATAAGCTTCGAACCCTTAATCGATCTTTACACAACTAGGTGCAAATGCTCCAGGAAGCTAGTGGGAGCAGGTCATCGATAAGGATTAGTTCAGTCTATTTAACTTTTTCATGACTCTTGATTCTGAATAGGTGGGTGTGATAAAGAAAGAAAAAAATAAGAAAGAATGCTCAATACAACCGCTTCTCACGGTTTTTTTTTCCAATTCGTTAATTTCAATTCAATAACACAAAAAGCCCTAACATCGCTTTTTTTTAAACGACATCCACCAAAGATCTTAAGCCATTGTATAAAAAACGTGATTTGGAACATGATTTGAACTAAGACTGACGAATAAACCCAAAGTAAATTGTGCAAATCGATGTAAAGCTGAACAAACAAAGCCTATGCAAATAGTGATCGAGTCAGTCACCCAAAACAAACATCCATAACTACTTTGCCACTCAAGTACACGAGCACTTAGTGCCTCTGTGATCCTGGTAAAATGGCTTAAGTCTGCTTTGGAGCCTTGTGGCCCATCAGGCCGGAGCTTATCCCGGTTTCCGCAGCATTAAGCGACTGGGAGTATTTCTACTTCCCACTGAATGGGGTGCTTGTCCATCGCAGGTACCCCCAGCATTAAATTGCCCATTAATGCACGTGAGTGGAGAGAGTCACTGTGAAAATTAAGTATCTTACCCAAGAACACAACGCAGTGACCCCGGTCAGGCCTCGCTTCGGAGTCCAGCGCTTACCATGGCCACCGCGCCTACCACACATCACCTAATTTATTTCAGAAGTCCTTTAGCAGGATATACATATCTATTTCATACAACTTATGATATTGCTACTTATTTCCCTCCTAAATTTCTATGCTATGGCTGAGCATTTAGTAATTTTTTTTCTTTACATGGATTTATTTGTTGCAGCTGATATGGACATCGTGTTCCACCTGGGACTTTTGCTGAGTCTTAGCACGGCCGTTGCTAGGTAGGTATAATAAAAATTAATAGTCCATTGCACGATTACCGCCGGAATTAAATTCGCCGGTAGCCATTTATACACCTGGGTATAGAGAGGCACTGTGAGAGCCATTCTCGTCCTCAGCCGCTTGTCCCTCTGAGATGACAAAGCCTGGGGCACAAGGAACAAGTAGCTCTGGGGACACATCATTTGATTGGCTAGATCTCTAACAAAGGAAATATAAATTTATTATATTTCAAAAATATCGTATTATATTATCAAATCAAATTAACCGTTGTAAGGGATTCTACTATCGTCGATTCGAATCGCTAGATTTCATTTCTTTTTGTTTAAAATCAAGCTATCATGTGTCCCCAGAGCCAGTTGTCCCTTATGCCCCAGGCTCAACTGGCTAAGAGGGACAAGCGGCTCTGGGGACGAGAATGTGTAAGAGTCCACAACACAGTGAGTCACCCCGTCCAAACTGTAGGCTTTGGTAGATTCTGCTCCTAAAAGTGGCATATTATGCTACTAGCAGTGCTCAAAATTTTGCCAAATTATGCAAAAATTATGCCAGAATTCCCAAATTATGCTTCTGATTTCCGAAATTATGCTCACAAAATGACGTCGATTCTGTACATAGAGGTGCGCAATAACGACACCAAATTATGATGTTTTTCAAATAAACTGTTGTTGTAAATTTATTTGTGTTTTATGGCAGTTTGTCTCGGCCGTCAGCTGTCCAAATTAGCTGCTCGCATCTCTAACCCGTTTTTAAAATGCCTCCAACGACTAAACAATCACAATTGTATAGCTAAAACACGCATTGCAAGAACAAACTACTAAAATGTAATTTATTTCTGTAGAAAGTACACCATATTTACTAAATTTCATGAATTTATGCTCCAAAAAGTGCTAAAAATTGCTAATTATGCCGTGGCAGTGCTCGTTTCACAAATTATGCTTTTTAGCTCCAATTATGCCAAAAATTATGCTAGCACAATCTACCAAAGCCTAGTCCAAAGCTCGAAACCAGGCCGCTAAGCATTGGGCCACTGCGCCTGTCTGCTAGGTTGGTTCCCTTGGAGAAATTCAAGTCTGCACAAAAATAGAACCTGTTTCAAAATAGATGCAAGGAATGAAAATATTATTTACTACTAATTGATTTTACGAACATAGGCTAAATTGTGCCCTCTTATATTAGTTTTAAACTCTGTTCTCCTCTATTACTACTTCATCCTGAAAAATGATGGATAAGGATTTAGAATTAAGCGTGGGGTGATGTAACATAAAAAGCATCAATGAATGGCATTGAGCAAGGAAATTGAACATTTTCGGCTTATCTTGTTTATTTCAGTACTTCTTGCCCGAATTTCTATGGTGTAGCAAATGATAAATTCTACTTCGTAAGTCTTCCACAATCTCCCAAGGATCACTCGATCAGATCAGCCATAGAAGTTGGCAGTGCAGGTTGGAGTGCCTTCCAGCATTTGATCTTCCACCCAGACGGTACCTTATATGGAGTATTGAATGGCAAGTTCTACAAAGGGCCTCTCCCAAAGGGCTTGTCGTCTGCAGCTTGGATCTCTCACGCAAAGCTCATCGGAACTGGGGGATGGGATTCTTTTAAGCTCCTGTTCTTTGATCCGAATGGAGTTCTTTATGGAGTCAACGATGATAAGTTTTACAAGAGGCGCCCACCAGCAACTAGCAATGACAACTGGCTTGGATCTGCCACACTGGTAGGATCAGGTGGATGGTCCGTCTTCAAATTCCTCTTCTTCGATCCACAAGGAATCCTATACGGCGTCGAGAACGACAGGTTTTATAAGGGAAGCCCTCCCACACAGGCAGATGATAGCTGGATAGCAACATCCACGCTCATTGGCCAGACTGGGTGGAGTGATTTCGATTTCCTTTTCATGGCGTCTTATGGTGTATTGTATGGAGTTTATTCAAGATAGGTTATACGGGCTTTCAGAAGCTGATAACTGGAAGACAATCGAGAAAGTACTGGGCGAAAATGGCTGGTCCGAGTTTAAATTGCTGATGGTTAATTAAGGATAAACCAGCGTTGCCCTAATAAAAAATGTAGAATTTAAACAGTATAAAAACAGTAGAATTAAATGTGGATTGACATGTAGGCCGTTAAGGAGAGAATGCCTGTCCTTCTTTCTTCATATGATGTAATACTTAGAAATAAAGAGGACTTGACGAATAATATTGTTTATGCAGTGCAGATTGGAGCGACTTCTAGCATTACCCTATATGGAGTATTAAATGGTAGATTCTACAAAGGACCACTCTCAAAGGGCTTGCCGCGTGCGGATTAGATCACTCAAGCGACCCTTATCGGAAATGGGCGATAATATTCTTTGATCCGGATGGAGTTCTTTATGAATTTAACGATGATAAGTTATAGTAATTGGACTGAATGAAGTACAATTCAGAGAGTAATCGTGCGAGCAATTTCAAAATCGGCCAAGCGCGCAGCGCGAGGCGGATTTTGAAATTATAAGCACGTATACTCTCTGAATTGTACGACACGAGTACCAATTGCTAATTAATCGTTTCTATAAATAATTTGAGGTTAGGAAGTCTTTGAGAAACTTTTTGTTTAAAAAAGTGAAGGTCTCGAGACCTTTGTTTTTTAAAAAAAAAGAAATCAGAATGGTCTCTTTCGTCTTCGATCAGTTTTATAAGAAGTCGGAAAACAACAAGGAACAACCCATCTAAGTGCAAATGATTGACGTGCGAATGGTGTAGGTGTCCAATCACAGGTATCCAATTTGAAGTTTTTCAAACTGGATACCTGTAAATGGACACCCACGTGATCGCGCGCCAATTACGCGACAAATAGGCGCGCGCGAGCCAATAGAATGAGAATTCTGTTATAGATATGATTAGTTTTACAAGAGGCTAGCTCCCGCCAGCATACAGTAGGGACAAATGGCTTGCATCTGCCAAGGGCTGTCTCAAAGATGCTCAAAATTTCCCAAAAATTTCGGAAATGTTCGGTCTAGAAATTGCGAAAAGTATCTCGAAAGTTGCTCGACGGGAAAAAAGTTGCTCGTAAGATGAAAAGTTGCCCAAAAGATGCCAAGCATCTTTGGCACATATACAGCCCTAGATCTGCCACTCTGATGGGATCAGGTAGATGGTCCGTCTTCAAATTCCCCTTCATTGATCCAGAAGGAATCTTATACGTCGTCAAACAAGGAAAGTTTCATAATAGAAGCCCTTACACACATGCATAAGAAAGCTGGCAACATCCACGCACATGAAGCCGAATGGAGCGATTCCAACGCGGGCTCAGGTGCAGAACTAATCGAGATCACGTGTTTTTCTAAAGTTGACCGCTCGACCAATTAACGGTTTTTCTCATTTGTTCTCCATTAGGCGGGCTCCAGTTCTATTTTCTTACTTTCTATGGTTTAAATAAAGGGCAAAGTAAATAACCGGGGAGCACCGCTTTTATGTTTGGCTAAACTCTATTTAAAATTGTAATTGTTCTAGAAATTGAAATTTCCTCAGCGAAAATAAGCTATATCTGACGCTTTATATTGTGATGTACCAAACTACTTTGAAATCTTAAGAAATTTAAGAATATATACAGTTTTATAAGGTAGCAAAACACGCAAAAGTTGGCAATAAAACCAAGAGGAAACACGGATGGGCGAGCTGCAGACGAAAACGGTACAGATTACCAACGACAAAAAGTCTGGAAATGTGCCATTCGTGACGCGGCTCCTTTTAAGCCTAGCCATCAATATCCGAGCTCTCAGGCTCGAGTTCTAATCTGACGCATTGCAATATTTATAAGACAATAGTTGAGATCTTTGAGTCCCAATTTTCCTTTTAACCGTCCGTGTAACTGATAAAGATACCAAATGTATAAATGAAGAGAGATCTTCATATGTTAATTTCCCTTTCTCTATGCATCAACTATTAATTCATCTTACTAAAATTAATCTTAACGCGTCTCCAATCAGCATGAACGTGCCCACTAATCACGCAGAAAACGTTTTCTGATCCACTTCATGACCTCGTGAAGAGATTCACTGGCACTTTTACCACGAAAAGGTATCATAGAAACTTTTCATCTACTGCTCAGTTGCACTATCTTCTAGATTACAGTGCCACCCGATCGTGCACCAGATCCTAAGAACGCTCGAGCGATTCCAACAACTCCTTCTACTCTTATTTGTCCACGGCCACTATGGCAACAGCTAAGCACTACCAGTTTAGCTCTCAATTGAACTCGTGAAATGTCAGACATTGTTAACAAGTATTCGTTTTCTACAGGAATCTCGTTAATGGGGCGAAGAGGGGCAAGAGCAATTTCTCCTTTTTCGGCATCACCATGTGCAGCAAAATGTATAAGGCTCACTGAATTTAGCTTCTCAAGTACCGCCTGTTTAGTTGCTTGCTGTCCTAACAAAGGCTGGACACCAAGCATTCGTCCTATCGTCTCAGCTTCCTTTCGTGCACAAGGCAATGGTGATATGTCCTTAAGACGTCCCTTCAAGAACACTTCACCAACCTCAGGATCCCCCCCTATCAGTGCGCCAGTCTGAATGTGATAGTCCGCTGGACTGTCCTGAATGAGCTTGAGAGTCCTCAAAGAAGGAACTATGCGGAGTCTGAAATTCTCGGATAAATATTTACCTTTCTTATCTGGTAAAGCTGCAAATGGAACTTTGTACAAGGAGCGATCTGGTACAATGATGATCTCGGGTTCATCAAGAAAATCAGCCACAGGAGCGATGATCATTTTGTAACACAAAGAAAGGCTCGATTCGGAATTTTGATTTTCTTCCTCCTCCTCCTCCTCCTCCCCTCCGTTACATTTCGGTGAGGTGTGAGGCTATCTCCCTGAAATTCGTTAGATGCCGCTTTGGTATCATCGAAAGATCGGTCTTCGCAACTGTTATCTGTTAAAATCCCAAATTGTCTAAAGCTTTCAGCAAAAAAATCATCAAAATCTCCAACTAGTCCGCGGTGAAAAATGTTATCAGTTATTTTTATATCTCGAAAGTGCTTGACTCCATTGCTTTTTAAAATCCACAAAAGTATATTTTCAGGAGAATACGAAATGTATAGATAACTACAGTTACTTTCTTCCCCCGTGGTCTTTTCAATGCCAATCCAAGATGAAGGTTCGATTGAGCTTTGATTCTCCAAAGAGTACTGTGTTGACATTAAATCTGACAGCGCCCTTGCACGTCCAAGTTCTGTAACATAAAGAGCCTCATTATGATTTCCGACAGTACAAAACATAAAACTCAACATCCAATAAGGAAAAACGTGCCTATCTGAAAAAGATATTTTAAATTGATCATTGTCACCAAGAAAACCCTCGCAATTGCTCGCATTTATCGATACTTGAAAGGAGATACGAAATCGCTTCGTGTGTCGTTCCTTCCAAAAGTTTCAGCAACGCAAGCCTGCAAAGGCATATAAATTGATTTTCAACAGCTGAAATCTTTTTACTTATAGCAAATGCTCTCTCGAGGTATTCTTTAGCTGTAGCAAATTCACCAAGACAAAGAAGCACGAGTCCTAGGTTTCCATACGCTGTAGCTTCTCCGTTACTGTGGCAAATCTCTTTTCTAATCACAAGTGCTTTTTTGTGATATTCTTCTGCCTTGACATAATCTCCAATCGAAAAAAACACATTTCCAAGGCTTCCGTAATCTGCTGCTTCTCCTTTCCTGTCACCAATTTCTATTCTGATCTGAAGTGCTTTCTCAAGATACTCTGTAGCCTTCGCATATCTACCAAGGGATCCAAACAGAGCCCCCAGATTTCCGTAATCTGCTGCTTCTCCGCGTCGGGCTCCAATACGCTTACTGATTGCGAGTGCTTTCTCATAATATTCTTTCGCCTTGACAAATTCACCTACGGACTGAAACACAGTTCCTAGGTTTCCGTAAGATGAGGCTTCGCCACTCCGGTCGTCACTTTCTTGACTGATTGTACATGCTTTATCAAAACAGTCTTTAGCCTTAACATATTCACCAAGAGGGCGAAACACATTGCCTAGTTTTTCGTTATCTATTGATTCTCCCCTTCGATCTCCAATTTCTTTTCTGATGGTAAGTGCTTTCTCGATATATTCTTTAGCGATGTCATATTCACCAAGAAATCCAAGCACCTCTCCCAGGTTTCCGTAAGATGAGGCTTTTCCACTTCTGTCGCCAATTTCTTTACTGATCGCAAGTGCTTTCTCGTGATATTTTTTACATCTAAAATATTCACCAAGATCAAGGTAAATATTTCCTAGGCTTCCATAACATAAGGCTTCTCCTATTTTATCGCCAATTTCTTTTTTGATCATAAGTGCTTTCTCCTGGTAATCTTTAGACTTGACGTATTCACCAAGAGAAAAAAACACATTTCCAAGGTTTCCGTAACAAGAAGCTTCAACGTTTGTGTCGCCAGTCTCTTGATTGATTGCAAGTGATTTTTCAAAATTATCTTTAGCTTTGACATATTCACCAATTAAGTAAAACACATTGCCTAAGCTTCCGTAATCTGCTGCTTCTCCTTTTCTGTCACCAATTTCTTTCCTGATCGTAAGAGCTTTCTCGATGTATTCTTTACCCCTAAAACATTCACCAAGAGAAAGGTAAACATTTGATAGGTCTTTATAAGTTGCGGCTTCTCCTCTTTTATCGCCAGTTTTCTTTTTGATCATAAGTGCTATCTCCAGGTATTCTTTAGCCTTGGGATATTCACCAAGAGATAAGAACACATTTCCAAGGTTTCTGTAACACGAGGCTTCTCCATTTCTGTCACCGATTTCCTTTTGGATGACTAGTGCTTTACTAAGATAATCTCTAGCTTCAGTATATTCACAGAGTGATAGAAAAACAGCTCCTAGGATTAAGTTCGATGCAGCCTCTCCTTTCCAATCACCCATTTCTCTTCTTACCCTAAGTGCTTTCTTAAGATATTCTTTAGCCTTGGCATGTTCTCCAAGAGATTGAAAGACAGTTCCCAGCTTTCCGTAAAATAAGGCTTCTCCAGCTCTGTCGCCTATATGTGTATATATTGCTAAAGCATTTTTACACAGTTTCTGTGCTTCTTCGTATTTACCTTTACGCTGATATAATGAAGCAATTTCTAAGCTTAGCCTACTTTCTTTAGATTTTTCACCGCTGTTTTGGTATATAACAAGAAGATTTCTGCCGTATTTTATCGCACTTGTGCAGTCATTGATCAGACGGTACGCCCAAAACAATGTAAAATATATCGTTTTCCGAAATATATGGAATACATCTTCTTTAATGATGGATGTGTTGTTGAGAATGATTAAACATTCCTTGCTCAACTCGATGGCCTTTAGAACTCGACAAGTGTTAAGAAGGAAGATTGTGACAATGAGGCCAATGGAGATGGTTTGTACGACCTCGTCTATGTGGTCCATATCAAACACTTCTGCTAGATAAAAAAGAAATTAAAAAGGTTAATCATTTTCACTTCCGCTGTAAATGTCTTTAACATCTTGGCCGGTTATTTTTGCCATGTTTTACACTTGCGCACTTTACTTCTGTATCAGAGTTTACTTCCCAAGGTGAACTTTTCGTGTGTGTAAATGTGAACTGATACTACGGTAAACGCCGCCAAATACAACAGAAGCCAATAGAAAGTTAACCCAGGTCACCTCTCAGTCGTTTTTAGAGGCGATCGTGTTTCACTCCTCCCCGATCTCCCCTAAAAACGACTGCGTGGGAGGCTAATAGAAAGTTTACTGAGGCAAAAGTTGCAATGACCCCGTAACAACCAGGCATTAGTTTCCGCTTACGAGGCAAGGACTCTATGGTTGCGTGCCATATGGTCGCCTAAACTTTCCTAAATGTTCATGATGGCGCGAGGTCTTCGAGCAATAATTAATAACTAGTAAGAGCATAAGGAAGATGTCAATGTCATATGTGCTTTCATAGTCAACAAAAACCAAATATCAGGCTCTATCTAAATAAATGATAATAATCTTAAAAATAAACGCGCTATCGTCAACTATTTTGAAGCGATATGTTTACCGTGCTGGAGGAACTTCGCAATAGAGTCCAAATCATTCGATTCAACATTAGCGATCTCCCTTTAAATCAACAACAAGGTAAGCAGTTAGAAAGCTCTATAATCACGGGATTAGCTTTTCATTTCGGCTAGAGGTTTTTTTTAACCGCAACAAAAAATGTCAAAGTAAAAGGAAGATAAAAATAAGTGCTATCACCTTCCGCTGTTTTTTACCGCGGTAGTGCCTTACCTTAAGCGTTTTAGTACACTGAGTTCCAGCAGTCATTCGGCAGACTGATTTCTGTTTTAGCATCTTATCATATTTGTTATTGATACTTACCTAAAGTTTCACTTTTTCCTGTTTTTGTTGAAAATTCTTGTCACGGAACATAATCTTAGGTGCTGACTCAACCTGTGTCTCAACTTGTTATCGTTTTCAGAAACCTTCGTCCTCCGTGGCGAAAATGAAATTACTGAAACATCGTTTCAGCGTAGTGTCGATGTATTACTCTGTTTCTCAGACATAAGGAAATGTCTTTATTATTATCAATTATTTAATGTAGAAAATGACACGCGGGGAATATTCTGACTGTTCCAGCCTTTAAAAAGTAAAAAATCCATAGAAAGTGAAAACATGACCGCAACATTATTCTAAGAAATTGTACATGTTGGTAATCACAACGGAACACCGAAGGCACAAACAATTGTAGCTGTGTAAAATTGTTTTGCTCAACATACAACAGTGGCACATATAATATCACAAAATATCTCAGTAATCATAAATTTCATTTTTCCTGTGTTGAATGCTACAACAGCATGGCATCCAACTGACCTGGACTACGCTGACGATGTTACACTTGTAGAACCTATATGTGATTGGGGCCAACAGGTCTTGAACTCATTACATCGAGCTGGAGAGGTAGTTGGCGCATGGCCTCACTATCTCAGGAGGGAGGGCATGATCCCAGGTTATCTCAAAAAGTAAGACCAAACCCATGGGTTTCGGAGAAACGGAGACAGACATTCACCCGTACATAGTGAAACGGTCGAGGACGTCGAGACAGTTACAACAGCTCAAGTGTAGAAACTGACTCTTCAGTCAGGTCAGGACCCAGGACCGTCCGCTCGCGGATTGAAAAATAGGGCCCCAATGGGTCCATGTGTTTTGCTGCTAGAGCAAAGTCTTAGGGAACATGTTGATGAAAGACAAGTGAGTCGAGATTGAAATCCAACGTCTTTTATTGTCTGTCACTTGTGTGCAGGTTAATAATTGCACTATATTGTAGTCACTTTGTGTTAATTCAATCCTGATAATTTTACTGATCAATGTTATGTTGAAATCAAAGACAGCAAACATAATTTAATTACTAGTAAGTTAACGTAATGTCTGACATGATTGTCTCTTTGATAAAAAACAGTAACTCTTAACATTATAAAAAAATCTCAATGAACTCAATGTGATTCTTTTAGTGGCGTTATCTCACTGGTTACCGTTAGTTGTATTTGGAATCATTGTCACAATGGTAGCGTTTTAACAACAACGAAAAAGACAGAATCTATTGACCTTATAAGAACTCAATGTGATATATTTATTAGTGACAAGACAGTGGTTCTTTAACCACTTTCACCCAAATTAAACACTGGAACAACTAACTCTTAACAAACTTGTTGTGTCACCCTGAGTTAAATATGCAAAATTCAGAAATTATAAATAATCGCACGCGCACCGGCGTACAACAACAGAAAGACGGCGTTGAACGTAACGCAAAGTTCATTTTGAAAGCGAAAGTTTACAAATAATTATTATCATTCGTCAGTCATCCCTTCACGCATGAACACTCGTCGAATTTCAGTGTCTTCACAACAAGATCGGAAGATCGATAAGGACCAATTTTTGATTCTGCGAAAGTTCGTTTTCTTAAAGTTTTAGAAATTTGTGAAGTTGGAGGATTCACTGAGGACTGCGTAGCCGAAGATGCAGTGGCTCGCTGGACATCAAATTCTATTTTTCACGGCGTTTAATTAATCTTCACAAAATAAACATGTGGCGCCAGCGCGTCTGGCAGTCAAAAATTCATTTTTCAAAAAACTTTCCCTTTCCAGCTATTTTAGCGGGGCTTATACTATAGTACCTACCTGTCAGTCGTAGAAAAGCTGAAATTTAAGGATGAACTGTTTATTAAATGAAGACCGTATTATTTTTTAATAACTAGTAAACAAACTGGTCGCCATTTAAACACGAACTGACGAATGTTGCATCTGATGCAGTGAATCTGGTGAATGAGAACTTCCTTTAATATTTCTTTGTTTTCGACGGTGTGCACCACTGAATAAGTTTCTTTCCCATTGTGATGTTACTAGTATTAATTCGTTTCTAGCTGTCTTTTATATAGCTCGAATACAGCTACAATTAGCGGTGCAGCCTACCAGCATGGTATATTCCTTTCCAGCTGTCTTTGCGTGACAAGTTACACGTTCATACATTTTATTTTAAAATATGAAGTTCAGAGTTAATACAGTACTAGTATGCTGTAGACAGTGTAGACAAGGTGAGGGTAAGTTTATTTTCAAAGCGAAAGTTTACAAACTGTGCACTAACCGGTCCTTTGGAGAAAATATTTATGACCTTCGGCGAGGTTCCAAGTCTTCGCTCTTTTCGTAAATGATGAAAACTGCAGAATAATTTTCTCATAAAACTGGAGTGGTCGCGCCACAGTTTGTTTTCTTTCCCAATGCGATATACTTTTAAATCGGTTTTCTGTTTTCCAACGTGTCCAACGTGGTTTGCGTTCGAATACTTTGGCCCGTAACTTCGAATGCGATCAGCGCTACGGTTCATTGGTTTCGATTTTGTTTGTTCATGGATTTGATTGACATCGGTAGTTCAGATTTCTCCTCTGTTACGGCACTTACACCTTACACCTTACGTCCCTTACGGCACAAACTTCAGCTCTCAATGTGTTTTGCTTGCAGCCATTGCGGCTGCAGCAAAACACAAAAATGCAAAATGAGTGAGACGCCGAAAATAAGCGGAAGAAATCGCATTTGCCTCTTAACACCTTCCACTATAAAACCGTGTCTTAGATTTTTGACAAGTGCGCTTGTTCTTTTTAACTCGAAAAATGGCAAGCCATTTCCAAAGTTATAGTGAATGAGGGGAAAATCTTTGTCGGTCACTTCCCGTGAACTTTCTGTATAGGCGTTGACTAGTATTTTCTTTGTGTCGCGATTGTCCTGATAAGGATTAGCCGAAACTCGATACCAAATATTCGGTACACCGATATTTTGTTAATGTCGAAAAATATCGATACTCGCGAAAAAATATCGCGCTTTGGACACTGCACACGCGTGGCATTGACCAAACCAGGCGTTCTCGCGCCATGACCAAACAAGTAAAATGGAATGGCGTCTGCCAAGGCTCTTCCAAGACAATGTTTGGGCGTATCTTCCTTTACGCTAATTTTTCTACGTGATGTGACCCTTTTCTCTTACATTGTAACTTTTTTCCGCGCCTGAAACATATAAGTTTGTCAAGACAAACCTGGTCACGTTTGCGGCCGCGACAAACTCGACGGACAAAGGACGAGTTTGATGCAGATGTCACGAGATAAAGGGACAAATGGAACGGCACCTGCGAGAGTGAGTGAAAAGCCCAAGACTCTGTAAGCCAACTTTAAAAAGTGCTGACTGCTAATATCCTTATCAACCTGTGCTGCAGAACGTAGTTTTAGCGGTATGAAGAGGATGAACACCCCTCTTCGTCATACCATGTCAAAGGAGAGGCTATCCTCCCTGGCAATTCTTCACTGTCAAAAAGGCTGACATATAAACGATAAAAATTGCTAAATAATCGGCGTTTTTTTGATTTATGAAACTGTTCCCTGGAAAACTTGGGAAATGGTATTTCCGAAACCCTAAAAAAATTGTCTGGGGGGGGGGGGGGGGTGCATGTCCCCAGAAATTTGAAATTGCTGAACCCCATCGACGAGCCAAAGCACACTGGCATAGGTCCTTTGCAGTTAGGGTCACTCGACCAAATTTTGGGTTAAAAAATGCTATATTTTGGGCTATTTAAATGCCAGAAATGCAAAAAGCATGTCAAAAATAGCAATATGGCCAAGTTTGAGGCTTCTGGTATTAAAAAAATTAAGGTATGCAACAGTTTGAATTTTCGCAAAATTTAAAGGATTGGCTATGGAAAATGTTGCTGGAAGGCAAGGTCTTGCCCTCCATCAACTTTTTCCACACGATCTAGTCTTTTTAATTTTTCAAAAAATTAAACCATCATGAAATCTTATTCTTTAATGCCAGGGGCTTCAAACTTGGCCATTTTGCTATTGTCGATACCGTAGAATTCCGGTTATAAGCCCTGGGCTGGTATACAACTTCGTAAGGGGTTTTGGGTGGGCTTATAAGCGGAGGAGCTTATATCCGGCAGGGCTTATAAGCGGAATGAAAAAATCGTTTCGAAAAGAGCCACGGGAGTGTTGATCGAAATACGTCTTAAGTTAAAAACACATAATAAAGCAACATTTAGCCATCTTCAGTACTGTCATCCGGTAGAGGGGGCCTATATCCGGGGGGGGGGGGGGCTTATAATCGGAGTTAAGGCCCATAATTTTATGAAAAGTAGGTCACGTGATAGCCTAGTTGCAAAGGGCCTATCGACTGAGAATCTTCTCACTGTACATATTACCTACACTACAAAACTTTTTTCAACGACAGATCCTAGAAAGCTGGCACACAAACTTAGAACCAACGCCACTCAAGCGATCTGGACAAAAACTCGTAGGGTGTAATTTGGTATTCAAGTATACTGACAGAAGCTAACTTCTTTTTGTATTGGACTATAAAAAAAACGATTGAAAAACGGATCTTCTATATATTTTTTTAAAAAAACGTGTCTTTCTCGACGGAAAAGAGGGAATTTTTTTTTTTTTTTTTTTTTTTTTTTGGGGGGGGGGGGGGGATGAGACGCGATACGCGGTATGGCACAAAGTTCATCAGCCTTACATTTCAACCACATCAAAATAGTTTCTTCCTTGGAATGTTGGGGCACATCGCGAAGAATAGCGTGTGGAAAAGACGAGGATAAGTTGGGGAGAAGACCCCCTTTCCCCCAAAAACTCCCTCCCCCCATTTCACCCTCTCTCACCAAAACACTCGCCAATTTTTTTCATCCGGCGTTATCTGCTCTGCTCCCCAGCTAAACGAAGCCTGGAAGATATACTCTAGGCAACCGGTTTGGCAGGTTACTGTAATACTGTTATTTCATGCGACCACGTGAAAGCGCCAAGAAATGGTAAGAATTTGGGGGAAATGTATAAAGCGATACTACATAGCGGAAAGGTACGAAAATAGAGAAAATTATAAGCTAGTTGGAAACTCTCCTGGTAACACCAAATAAACACGTGGTCTGCGAGTTCACTTGGTCATCCTACAGCTTTGACTACGTTCAATAGACAAGTCTTGCAAATAAGTTTTAGCTCACACTTTACTGCAGATTTTTTGACATCTTAATGTCCTACATTTTACTACTCGTCTTTACTGTAATACTGCATAATATAAATCTTATTTTAAAATATCTACAGTAGAAATGATTTAATTACTAAATTTACTTTCTCTGAAGCAAACATTGTGGATTAATGTAGCTACGTACTTGTCTACAAATATATTACTAACCATGTTCTTTCTCGTTATAAAAATTTTACTAACTGATCGAGATTTCAGTTCTAAGTGTAATGCAAAGTGTGATCTCAATTCATTCACCGAGGTTTACATCAAGCTGAAAATTCAAATATTCGTCTCTTTGGTAGAAGGCACGTGGTCATGTTACTAAAATACAAAGGGTTTTCACAGCCAGGATAACAGAAACGACAGTTTGAAAAAACTTGAACGTTTGTGTGAATTCTCGCTACAGGCAGAAATTTACAGATATACTTTAGAATTCTCCCAATTCTCTCAAATGCATTGTGGAGGTTACCTTACGCTTTGTGAAGGCAAACAAGCCGTTTCCATCGTAACCTTGTTGCAATGAACGGTTAATAGGCTCTGGTTAAATATGCGCCTCCTGTAAACCACCAATCAGTGCGCCCGTAGCCTTGGTTTCCAAGAAAATAAAATATTGTTACATGTAGAAAAGGTAACACGACCATCACTTCCAGGATTACTATTATAAAATTTGTTCAATGTTTGCAGAAATTCCGTTTTTTTACGCCGAAATATATATAATTCACGTCGCATTTTTAAAAAGGTCCCCCCCCCCTTAAATATATCTTATTTCTCGAGAAACTGAAATTGCTAGAACATTGTTTTAGCTACGGTTTGTTTACTTATCAGAACCGTGAATGATCTACCAAATTATTGATATAAGAATCTCACATGAACCTGTCCTCCATATTTTTCTATTTCACAAATTCTGCAATTATCTTACCAACAAAAACATTTCTAATTTCAATCGACCCCAAACGACTTCGACAATTTAGATTTGTACCAAGGAATAACTTTTTAAACGAAGTTTAGGGAGCGTCGTTTAAACCAGATTTGAATCAACAGCCACACTTGATACAACGTGGTTTTGTGAACCATGGCTCCTTCAAGTTATGTAATGGTGGATACAGAATCCCCACGTAAACGTCAATCCAGCTACAAACCTGGTCTAGTACCCACACTTTGTTTAAATAATCATACCTTAGGCTGTACCTGGTACATATGTGAAGGCACTTTTCTTGAGATATATTCCTTTACTGTATTAACTCAACAGAAAACCTATTGACTCCAAATTACAAATACATTCAGGACAAAAATAAAAAGATCTTTTAAGCTTTAGATTGAAGCCAACGTCAAATCTTTTGTTTGTACTGTCTTATTATCATTTGATCTGGTAGTTGAGTCTTTAAAACACTCTTCAATACCTCTTCTTGTAGCCATAAATTTTATGTGGTATAAACAGCGAAAACCACACAGAAAAATTAATTTACTTCTCAATTTGTAAAACTGTTACTTGCCCCAAAAGATTCTTTTGCAACACATTATATTCAAATGTTAAAATCAAAAATGTAATATCTAAAAATTGCATTCATTCAAAACTATGGTATGTCTGTTTAAACATTATCAAAACACTGGAAAAACCCATTTGAATAATTCATTCAATTTACACGTTACACGAATAATATAAAAAATTCTCTGTTTAAATGTATTCTGACGATTAATAACACAATTATTGATCCCATATAAAACCGTGGGATTCAATTTCTAATAAAATGCTTAATATTCTAAACATTAGGGCATACAAATGGCCCTATCAAAATTTATTGTAGTTAATACAAAACAAGAACTCTTAGTGCCCATTACAATAACTTAGAGGTGAATTTACTATACTAGACAATACTTTTAAATGCTGTTCTATGAACTACTTAATAAACTGATTGAGGATTGGTAATGACCCTGGAAGGCTGAAGAGAATCTCTCAAATAGCTGTCAGAAAAATAAGATTCATTTGTCTGGTTGAATCTCAGTTTTACTTCCAATCCTCCTATGACTCTACTGAATAGCTAATAAACCCTTAATAACTAAACTATTATTATAAATTGACATTATTATATTATGCCCACTGTAAACTTATCCTGTCAGGACAAAGAACCTAGCCCTGATAGGATCATCTAAGCCTTTTTCTGCAGTCCTTGTTTTTCGGCAAAGTGTTGATAGATAAAATGGACGTAAGTGATCAGACTTTTAGGTTCTGGTACATCAACTGACATGACATCCTCCAGTTCAAGCAACGGCTCGATGCCCTCTTCCCTAAATAAAATACAAACAAAAACATTGATTGATATTGACAACTTGCACCTTTTATAACCGGGAAACTCTGCTCAATCATGCTGCCATCAATAATCTTGGCAAGCTTCTCAGGAAACAGAAGTTCAATGCAACCGGTTCAAAAGGTCACATCTGTGGGTTGTGATTGGTAGATACCGGTTCAAAAGGTCACATCTGTGGGTTGTGATTGGTAGATTTCAATCCATTTTCAATTGTTTGTCTCGTTTTTCATGGTTCCCCTTTTTTCATCAAAATGAATGAATACTAGTTGGGTATTTGAACAACAGAATTTGTGTGTTATTAAAAGATGCAGTTAAATAAGAAGATTCAGTTCAGAGCAGGATAACATGTATCAACCCTCCAAGTTAAGACCATTTTAGTCGCCATGGCGACTAAAATTTGGAGCTGGCGACTAAAATTGAGAGGAAGGATTGAAAGCATCAGCTTAATTTGGTGACTAAAATTTTTCACTGGCGACCAAAACTTGAGTAGTTGGTGGCCAAATGGCCACTAAGGAAAAAATAAACTTGGAGGGTTGTGTATACAAAGTCAAGAAGAAGTTGACTGAGTAAAATAGCAGTTCCATCTCCAAAATTAATTTGCAGGTGTTAAAGAACCACAAAGAATATAACAAACCCCTTGCTGTCAAAACCCTGAGTGCTTGTTAGAGATGTCTCAAAAAGGTCAGTGCTCCAACCTGAAGCACTCGCTTGATCTGGAGTTTAAGGCCCTAGCAACTAGGCCATGTCATGGTTACTACTAGTCAACAGTGGGTTAATCCATTTGTCTCTAGTTATGCAGCACTAGAAGAACTCACCCTGCCACTTTAAAAGCAAGTGCCCAATTTGCTCTCTTGTCACTAGGATCTAGAGTGTCATAAGGAATCTGCTCTGGTAGGAAGTAATTCAGCAGAGCACACATTGCAAGCCCATTGGCCCAGCTGGTGGTAAAGTTTTGAATGTCTACTCCCTGTAAAACAGATAAAAACTAGGATGAAGAAATATATCAACATGGCTTGAAAAATAGTCCAAATAACAAAAAAAAGCCCCGCCCATTCATCTTTTTTTATAGAAATCCGGATGAGAAACATTTGTTTTCTTTTTACCTGGCCTAAAACAAGCATGCAACTGAAATGGGTAACCAAAATTTTAGAGCTTGTCTGAATGGTAAGATGGTATTAGAGTTTTTTTAATGCTTTTCTTTGTAATCAAACTACTGGTAACACTTGCAGTAACATGAATTGCACCTACCGGTAAAAGATTAATTATTTTAATAGAAATGATTTGGACAATTCCGTCTTAAGCCTACACTCCACGCTTAATATTAACATAGATAAAAGAAGCCCATTGCAAATTTCTTCCTTGTAATAACTATGTTCCTTCAAAGATGTTTATATTATAAGAGCCTTAGCAAATAAGCGGTAGCAGGAACTCTTTCTATCTTATTTTTCTCATTCCAGTGTTCACACATTTAAGGCTTTAAATTAATACTAGTGTATGTAACCAGTGCTTGAAAAGACTGGAAGCATATTTTAATGTTTGTATCTCAAGTAGGAGCTAAAACAAACCTCATGATATTTAGTCCTTCGACGACACCATTCCTGCAGCTGGTTTATAGCAGTGTTTCCACTGGTGAAATTTCTTCCTCCTCCTTCACTAAAAAAGTTTAAGTGATGAGTGTTTAGTAAGTACTCCTATTGAAAAGCATCTTCAAAACTTTGCCCTATAAACTTGATGGGTGTGACTCACAGGGATGTCGTTAAGAGCCAGCTGGTGGCTAATTTCACCGGATGAAGAGAACTTAAATCCAGCTGAAATTTCACATAAAAGCAGTGACTAAGGTAAACTTAGAGCTGCCAAGGCCAGAAAAGCCAGTTAGGCTTGTAGATGAGCGGGCTTAGTGGTTTTTTTAGCTACATCCCTGAGCTCATTCTAAAACATCAGTCTTGGATACACCCCATTCAGGACTGCCATCTGCTATGCATATTTTTTTAGTGCTGTGAAACATATTACATTCTCAAACACACTCATCTTTGATGCCATTATTAGATATAGATAGTGTGACATACACTGAACCATACATTAGACACCAGGCCTGGAATTCAAAATGAAATTCTAAAATTCCACAACTTTTCAGGTTTTCCATGACCCGTACAAACCCTGAAGTTTACATTATTTTTTTTATGATCATGAAAATTAATAATTTTTTCAAACAACAATATCTTACACTTACACTTTTGGAGATTGCGCCTCCAGTTGCTGCTTGAAAGCCATTCTCGCGTTTTTCGTATCTACCTGTTGTTTCTTCTTGGCCATCATTTTTTCTTTTTTCTTCTCTGCGAACAGCGCGTCAATTGATTTTCCTACAAATGCAAAATTGTGACAAAAACAACAGAATGTTAAACCTGCATGGTTAAAAAAAAAAACATTTTGAAATCTTACATACACCTGTTAGCATGCAGTGTATTGTTTCAGTGTGAATTTTTAAACCTTTTTTAAAAAATAAAATCTTAGAACAGTTATGTTCTGAGTTGTTGTTAAGATGAACATAATGATTTATTTATGAAACAGTTCCATTTGAGAGCTGAATTTTGAAAAGGATCTGTATTTGTAAATAAATACTTAGCAAAACCTTACATTGTTGATGTGAGTATTATATATATTTTTACAAAATTGTAACATGATGAATACTTGTATGGTACTACTTTACTTAAAGGAAACAAGCTACAAACAGCATCATCCATAATATACTTCAAATGAATGGTTGATCTTGTTTTAAAATGTATTATTAGAACAGTTTTGTTTTGAGTTGTTGTTAGGATCAAAACATAATGACTTATTTATGATTTCAACAGTTTCATTTGAGAGCTAAATTTTGATAAACGGTATACACACATTACGTGACATTCAAATAAATGTCTTTCATGCTAGTGCAGAACAAGAAGCAACACATGTTCTCCAGAAGTTACTTCATGCTAATAAAGCAGGAATTAAGCACCACTTCAGGGGACATTTGCCTTCTCCGGCACCTAAGATTAAAATAAACTTTACCACTGCATAACCATTACGTTTGGAAAGTAGGTGACACACTAAAAATAGCACCTATTTTAGCATCAACAAAATTTTTAAAACAGTTGTTATAAAATCAAACAGTTACAATGCCTACAAGAAGCAAACTTCAATATATTTTGACTTGTCGAAAATAACAGTGAGGAATAACAGTACCAATAAATACTCTGTTGTGATGTTTTCTTCCTTTCAAAAGTCTATCCTTTTTGTGTATAAATTACTGGGTCTTTTTCTTCGTCGGCCGGGTAGTAGCAATAGGAAACAACTGCTACATCCAAAAGAAATGAGGAACTTTATAGTACTCTCAAAAATTCAGTGTAAGAACTGTATTTCAAGGTTCCACATGAATATGTAATTTCAGGAAAAAAATTGATGTACAGTGTGTAATTGAACTGAAAAGACATACCAAGTGTGTAACAAAATGGTGGTGTTGTAGACTACATCATTACAGGTTTTTCAGTAAGATTTAGAGTATTACAATTATTCTAAAGAATTCTATGAGAAAGAACAGAATTTTACCTGTAAATTAATGTACAGTAAAGTTTCAGCAAACTTACTTGAGCATAAAATTAAAGACATGGTGAGCATTACAACTCACCCAATTTGTTACAAGAAAATGTTTCTAACTTTTCAAAACTTAGTGCTATACATTTGACTGTATAGTTTGCTAAAACTTTGTACCTGAAATAATTTTGACTAGCTGTAAAATTACCATTTGTTTTTAAAATAGTTTTCTAGCTATACATTATTCTGAGGGGTGCAAGAAACAAATTAGCAGAAGGCATGCTCTAGCCACGTTTCGAATTATCATCAAGCTTTCATTTTCTTACCAGGGGCAACAGAACTTTTCAAAACCACTGAAGTTCTTTCAAGTGACAGAACTACTATAAAAAAACTCGCCAAGCTATTCTTTATCAAAACAAAACTTGCCCTTTCTAGAACAGCAAAACAGTTGACCTATTATGCCAAAAATGAATAAATCTAAGATGCAAGCATTAATATTTTAGTGTAGTTGTAAACAGTATAATTGACACACATTGATAAAGCTTAACATATATAAGCTTGTGGGTGCTCTCTGAACAAAACAGTCATCAATAATTAAATTGATAATAAAAGAAAGTGAAAAGGAACTGATAATGACTAAACAGTTAATAAGCACCTGCTCTTTAGGTGCATATATGAAACAAGAAAACTTTTCTCTTGCAGTGGAAAGTTCTTTATCTTAGTGCAAATTTATGCCAGTGAAAACCAATTTGTCAAAACGGTCTAAAAATTATACCCAGGTCACAACTCTATGTACAGTGATGAATTGTTTGTGCCCTAAACACTGTAAATTCACACAAGCTCCACAATTTTAATAAACATTATTTGCCCAGACTACTGAACATCAAGGGTGACTTCCAGCCAAACTGTGAAATCTAGGATTGTTTTCATTTTTGCATTGAATTCATTGAATGATATGTTACACTTTGGTAAAAGCGCACATAAGGTATTTAAGTCCACCAATAGAGGTAGTTTCCTTCAGGAATGCTGAATAAGCTGAAGCATTGGTTTGGAGTAATGTTGAGCTTGTTCTACTAGTTGTTATTATTTTACAAGGATACCTGGTGTTAATAACCTGAAGAAAATGGCAAGTATAAGGGTCCACCATGTTGGTGTCCCAATGTGGTACACCAGTAGAGCGGCCAGAAAAGGCCCGCAAAAAGAAAACCAGATCTTGCTACCAGTAACACAAGTTTTCACTTCAGAATGCTAATAGTTATCATTTTAAACTCTGAATAGTATAATTATCTGCAGTATTTTAAAAATGGCAAAAAAACCTCCACCAACCTTTCCCTCCTCCTGTTTGTCGCACTTGGGTTGTTGAAGATGTTTTCGTCACTGTCATTGTTGCTCCGCCTGCTTTGTGAACCTCAGTTGTCTTTTTAACTTCTGTCGTTACCTCAGCTTGTCCACCATCTGTCTCTTCCACTTCAGTGCTCTTCTTCGTTGTGGTAGTGACTTCTTTAGTGCCATCTCTTTCTGACTTTACAGTTGTCAAACTTTTGGCTCCTGTAGATTCCTTTCGTTGCCGTTCCAGGTCAGCTCGCAACTTGTGAAGTTCATTCTTGTCTTGGATGTCTATGGAAGATCTTTGAATCCTAAACAAGAACAAAGATGGATGGGTTATTTTAAAGCATTTGTACTTATTTTTAATATTTCAATTTACTCATAATTATATTGTAATCCACTTTTAAATTTTTAATTTTTATTACTTATACTAGTTCCCTTGTTTTTATATTTTATTATTGTCATGCTCTCTTGATTGATTGATTTGATTGATTGAAAATAAAAGGCGTTTGATGCAACATAGCTATAAATAAGTTGACCTTGTACATGTATTTTGGATTATTTAGAGAAAGCTGTTTCAGTAATTTGTAAAATGTGAATCAATTTTTTTGAGCCCTTTTAAGGTATAATTAAAAACACTGTTCCAGTGACAATGTTGTCAAATCATAAAATTTGGGGGGTATAGTGTACTGTTTTGAGTTAAGGCAATATCTAGGTTGTAATGACATGATTAATTTTGTAAACAATGCATTAAAGAACTGGCCTTAAGTTTTAAGCTAAAAATACTAAGGAATAATAATAATTGTTCTAAGTAGAAGTACATCTGGCTAAAAACATTCCTTTTAATTGAAAATATTTCGACCATCATGTCATTGCCATCTGTTATGCAAATAACCATAATTTTAACACTCTTGGACAAACTCAGCATACATAAAGACCCCGCCTCCCCTCACAGTATATTACCACCCTCACCCCACCATGCTCATGCTCGCTTTTAATGTACACTGTATTGACAATAAATTCATTTAAGAGCAAACAAATTTCTGAATGTCAGAGCCGCACTGACTGAAACCTTCAGCACCAGTTATTCTGTCCTTTGAAGTTTAAAAATAAAATAAATTTATTAAGTTAAATTTATTATTGTTACTTTTTGTGGAGAAGTGTCAGAAAACATGAATTGATAAACATTAATATTGCCTGATCCATTTCCATGTACAACAGCTGATGAAGTCTTCCCCCCTAAATTCATAAGCCCCAGTTTCTATCCCCCCCCCCTTTGAAATGAGATAGTCTCAACAGGAAGTGTGTCAGTGCTTAACCTTTTATCTAATAAAGGGCTGCAAATAGTACAAATTTGACACATTCCCTAAAAATTTCACATGGGAAACATTTAAAAATAAAAATGAACAGCTACCGGACAAATGAAAGTAATGACTGGTAATTTCCATTTGAATGGCCACAGTTCAAGATTTCTACTCAAGTACAAAACACTTGCCAACTGACCCTAGTAGGGAAAGGGTTTAAGAGAAACCATGCATTCTTAGAGTGACCACACAAGTTGAAATTTATGACCTGATATGATCATCCTGCACTTTTAATAAAAACAACCCTGAACATATGGTAGTTTTGAAAGAAAATACCACAAATACTACATACATTCAACACTATAATCACACTCAACATCTACAATGCTGTTCAGTGGATTTTGACTTTTAATTACACAGACACTACACTAGGCAAAGAGATAATAGGGTTAAGCTGTTAGCAAAGCAAAGAGTTTATAGCTTGAAGGAAAGAGTGTTAAATTAAAGGTGGAAATAGAACAGACAAACTGATACAGTCTGGTTAACATCAAAATAATTAAAACTACAAACAGTTTGATAACACAAATCTTATCAGTGATCTGGTTTTAATTGGAGGCCATCTTCATCTTTAAAGGTCATTCCTATTGACCAGAAATAAAACTACAAATAGGTACTTAATGCTGCCAAAAAGCTCTCTTTAAATTTGTAACAAGCAGTTTTTGGACGATGTTTAGCAAATGAGCAGTATGACAAATCATTTCACACAGTTGTCCCTGAAATTCTGAAACCAGCAGGGGTCCTTTAAAACACAGGTGTTTTCAATAAAAAAGTATGCTATCACTCAATTAAAAAAAGCAATAATTATTTTTAGGTGATTGGTCGATAATGAGAATTTTTGGAATAGTTGTGTCATTTTCTTCAACAGAACAATATATTATTGCATTGATTGGTTAAAAATGAGACATTTTTGGAATAGTTTTCTTTGTGTTTCTTTGTATCATTTTCCATTATCTTAAATAATTGAAGAAACTAGACAACACATCTGTTTTGGGTTTGCTGTTTATTCATGCTTATCTCCAGCTAACAACTGATCCAAATCGTTACTGACATCACAATAATCCTGGTGTTTATTTCATAATTAACCACATGTTGGTAGGTGCATTGAAAAGCTCTTTAATTAGTCAAGAGCACTTATCTTTTTAAACTGTCCAGCTCTAAATGTTTTCATGACCTATTTTACACACAGCTGCCTAACATCCAGAGCATTTGCTCCACTACTGCAATTTGTTGTGTTTAGAAAGGCTCTTGCTTAAAATTGCCAATTCTGATGTAGATTTGAAAAGAAGAAACTTTCAAAGCTGACATTTTTAACCCTTTCACTCCCAAAAATGCTGACGTCCAATCTCTTGTTACTATAATAATCAACTGATACATCATCAAGAAGACAAGAGAGAGAATTAAGAAAGTCAGCATCTGGTGGTCTTGATGAACTGCTGAATTCTCAAAACTAACATACAGGAACTGTGTGCAAATGAGTAATGAGAAATAAAAGCTTGCAGTTGGGACTGAAAGGGTCAAAAGTCTCATTGTGAAAGCCTCACAGTGTAAAATCTCTGTGAATTTTCATTTCGGTAAAAAAAAAAATTATACCATCGATTTTCATTTTGTTCTGCAACAGATAAATTATTGCTACATGTATCTTGGAATTTTGTCTCATTAAGCAATACATAGGTTCCTCAAACTTTGAGTATTAAACTTATAAAAAATGTGTTCTACAGAGCCAGTGTTTCAATTTTAAGCAAAATAAACTGCAACAAGGCAAACTGGCTTACAATCTCACAATCTATATTATGTAACAAAAGAAATGTATTACAAGGCTCCACAGAGTTTTATGATTCCATCTTCATGTTTCTTCCGATGTACACAGTGTGCATTCTGGCTTTATTTTATAAAAATAACATGTGGCCTTTTAAAATGTTACAATAATTTTTTGATAGAAAAAGCAAATAGAGTTCTTCATGCCAGACACACTTGAAGGCAGGTTCTGTAGAGTTTAGGTAAAAGAAAGAAAATAGACATCAATAGGAGAGAATCTTACAGTAGAGAAGATTAGTCAATTAAAAGCAAGCAGAAATCACACTGCACAACCAACACAACACAAACAAATAAACACATTCATGTACATGTACACACACAAAAAGTAATTTCATAAGTAAATGAACTTACTGTTTGACTTCGCCAGTTGAAGGTTGCTCCTCTGTGTCCAGATCAAATCTTTTCTGCATCACTCTTGATTTACGAGCAGCAGCTTTTTTCAGAACAGCTCGAAAATCTTTTGTTTCATCCCCATTAGACATCCTTCTTTGTGTTTGATCTTTGGCAGAAAGGATAAGCTTTTCTGATCTTTCTTTCCTCCGTGCCATTTGAGCCTGAAAGCTCTCATCAGAAGAGCCAGATGATGCAGGTGTGATGAATTTCGGAGCTGCAGATTTTGATGCTTCTGCCTTTTTAATACCTCGCTGCACAAGAAAGCTCTCTTGAGAAGTCTCAACAGGCTTATGCACCATGTTCAGTAAGTCTGCGCTAGAAATCTTTCGACCCTCTTTCACCTCTGCAGTCTTAAAATCATCTTTGGCTTCTGTTCTTTGGGTTTTTGGAGGGGTTTGTGAGGCCAAAGCACTGGGTACAGGTTTCTTTGATAAGTACGTTGGAGGAGGGCGTGTTGGGCCTTTTTTATTGAGTGTGCTTTCTGAACCCTGTGTTTTGTTTAACTGTCCTCTGAAATCAATCTGTTCAACACCTCCCTTTTTCTTACCCACACTTTTCAATGCAGACAGATTTTTTGATGCATCCACACCTGTCGTCTTAAGCTGCCTACGGACGTCTCCTTCTAGAAACTGTTGCTGCCTTCTCCCTTGAGCCGATAAGTCTTTATCAGCTCTCAAACCAGTCTTCTTGAGTTGTCCTCGGAAATCCAACTGCTCGGGCCCTGATGGTTTTGGTTTTGTCTTTTTTGTCAGATCTCTCAAAGGACTTGAAGAGGTTCCAAGTATTTTAGTTTTGAAATCTCCTTTCAGCTCTGAATCAGTTCTGGTACCTGGGGTGCTTGCTGTGGATGAAGGTCTTGAAGGTTTTGGGGGTCGTGGAGGTGGGGTTTTGGGGTTATGTTCTGAAGCACATGCACCCTCAGATGTTGAGCTGAATACGGACGCATCATCTGCACCACAGTCACTTGCCACGGATTGCCGCTTTATGTCGTCGTTATCAGTCTTCATCTGTGTTGAGGCTGTAGCTTTAGTTTCAGTACTGAATTCACTTGTTCCATATTTTTGTGATACAGAGTGCTCAGTTGGCGTATTTCTTGAGGTTGTATCATTTTCCGTTAAATTATCTTGTTCATTGACTTGATTTACCTTCCTTAAACCCAACATGTTTTTGCTTTCTTTGCTTGCCTCTGTGAATACAAAAGTGAGTAAAGAGAGGTACAATATTACTAAGTTGTCGCATAGCAGCGTGCTCCTGGTACTAACCTCACTCCCTTAGGTGCAGGAGCCTCCGACTTGAATTTGGGTCCAGGTCGAACAGTTTTTTGCATTGCTGTAGTTCAAACACATCACAAATCACACTACTGCACCAATAAAAAGTTACATACAAGGATAGCAGTGTACTATGCTGTTCTCAAGTATTTTTCACAAAACTGTTATGAACAGTGTAACAACTTCAACTGATAGGAAAAAGTTATTGTCTTCACCAGCCATCTGGTTCAAATTTAACTTCAAGGTTGTATTTCAATTAAGAATACTTTTTGCTGCACTGGTTTTGGAGTTATTTTTGTCACACCCTTTAGAACTATTTTTTGTTGCACCTTTAGTAAGCAACAATATCCTAAATTTAATTAAATCATCGTAAGTTATGTTTTTTTGGTTGCACTGACTTGTAAATCGTATGACCTGAATTTCAGCCATTTTTTTCTGATCACTAACTTCCAAAAAAGATGTTCAAATCAAGAAACGATTCAAGCTAAGATCATTTGATTGGCACATCTCTCATGGAAGTAAAAGACAAGAGTGGCAGCTGAAGTTCAAGCAATACCTTGTAACATATAATGGCAACGATAGCCAAGTCTAGATATTCTGTCCAGAAGAAAATATTTTAATTCAATCAAATGCAGACCAACTTTTTTTTTAGACATGAGAACAGAGCGAGACTTACCTTTCTTGACCCTCAGCTGCCTTATTTGCAATCTTATCGCCTTCCTCAGGGCATATTCATTTAGGGGAACTTCTTTGAGCTAAAATTTCAGAAAGGAAAAAAGTTGAATAGGAAGAAAAATCATCCTGTCCCAAATTACCATGGACAGAAACCCAAAGAGCTGCCTGTAGAGCATCAATCTGGTTCCCTATCTTTCCCTTTAAGATCATGGATATCGATTCCATGTTGGAAAAATAGAACTCTTTATTGATATAGGTATCTTTATTTAACATTTAGCACCCTTGTAACTGAGCGACGCTTATATTTGACAATTATCCTGAGAAATCAAACGGAATATCGCCTGATACTTAGCTGACAAGGGAAGTGGGACTTATAAAATGAATAAAAAATATTTGGGATGAGGTTACAAGAAACGACTTTGTAAGAAAGTCATTTTAATTAAATCTTCTGACCTGCAAGTGCTATAAATGTACTTACAAACTTATTCACTGTCTATTTCTCTTTGAAGTTCAATGTTGTGTGAAAATGTTTGTAAATTAATCTGGAAAGTTGGATGGGGGAGCGCTTATAATTATATGTATCTTGAGGGGCTTAATGGTATAACCACTGATGTGAGCAGACAGGTGGGCCTATAAGCTTGGAAAGGGGGGGATATGGGGGGGGGGGGAGGGGGCTTATAGGCATGACCAGCAGTTCTATGTTGGCTGTAACCATAACCACAACACAAGGATGCAGCCCAGTGACAACACTAGAAAAGCACTGACTTGGCTTCCAATGGGCAGTAGAAGTGTTGGAAGAACAAGAACAACTTGGCGTGGAACGGCTGAAAAGAAAAGGAGTGGGAAGCGGGGATGGAAGAGTTGGCAGGAGGTTCGCCAAGTGGCAATCCACTGGAACAAGTCAAATCATCACTGAAGAAGATAGATGATGATGATAACATAACCAGCATTAATGTGATGAAAGCCAGAAAGTTTTCCAGAAAGAAATACCGTAAAAACCCGCAGATAAGCCGCACCTTTTTTCCAAAAATTTTCGCTCGAAATCGGGGGTGCGGCTTATCTGCGGGAACATTCGGAAAAGGTGCCGTAAATTTTCGTGAACTGACACTAATTTATGGAAAATTATGTAAATTAAATATAACATAAAACTACAAGAGAGTACCGGTGATTACTTTTGCAAGTTTGACAGCTCCTATACTGTTTGCAGAGTCGACAAATTGATACTTTACCAGCGAGAAATACCACGAGTATTCACGAGTAAGATGGCCTATTGTTTCTTTCTCATTTTGCACTTTGATGGAAAATTTGTCGAACTGATTACGAAACTCTCTTCATGCAACAAGTTTATCTCCAATAGATGGCTCCCAAATCTCTTTAATTTGTCGATATGATAGCCACGAAACCCGAACGCCTCCATCACCATCGCTTTATGTTCTCGCCCTATTCCCATATTTCGCATATATCCGATCAAATGCTTGGTTACTAAGTTACGAACATTCGGCAAGGCAAACGCAAGTTCTTGTTGTTGTCGCACAAAAATCTATGGAAAAACTGCATTGAATGAAGAAATACCTGTCAACAAATGCCAGAAAAAGATCACCCATAATATGTCAAAGTTGGTTTTCATTATATAAAAGAGCTCAAATTGTGGGTAAGACTGAAGTATTTTCTGTTTCAATGTTCACTGCGTTTACATTCGATGGAGAAGACTTCCTAAAGACTTAACTTTGGATTTTTGACTCGACTTTGGATTTTCTTTGATTTACTTTCCAAAAACTTTTTTTCCAACATTTGAGTTGTTAAACTCAGGGTGCGGCTTATCTGCAGGTGCAGCTTATCCGCGAGTGTTTACGGTATGTTCAGCAACATCTTCTTTTCATATTTTGCCTAAAACTCTTCACCTGTACATGGCCTTGCAGTGCTTGCAAGAATGACATGGAGGGGGGGGGGGGGGGGGGGATTTGTGGCATTGCCAAGATTGTGTAGGAAGGCATTTGAAAGAGTTTTCTTAAATTTAAGTTTTACATTTAATAATTATAAGAGTATAATCCTACCAGTTTTTCCAGCTGATCTACATCTTCCATCTTCTCAACAACTTCTGGTGTCAATTCAACTTCTTCTGTTTCTTCTTCTTTGTCTTCATTATCAGCTACTGTTTCAGAAGATTCGACTACAGTTTCAGTTTCTGTTGAAAGTTCTTGCGGTGGCGATTGCCCTTGCTCTTCCTCGCTATCCTGAGCACTTTTTTCTCCATTTATTTGTACACTAAATTGAGTTCCGATTTCAATCTCAACAGGTTGTTCTTCTACAGGATTTTCATTTTCAACAGAAACTGTTTCTTCCTCAACAGATTTCTCGCTTTCATCATGTCCATTTTCAACACCGTTTTCCATAGATCCATCAGTAATAACTGTACGACTATAATTAACCTCTATAGTAGTTTGTGTTGCAGGTGGCTGCGAGGAATCACCATCACTTACATCTGTAGTTTTCATCTCTGTAATAACAGTGGATTGCTCTTCTTTTTTTACTCTCTCCCTTCTCCTTGGCCTTTCATTTGCAGTTGAATCAGATTGTAATGCATCAAGTTTCTTCTTTCTCAATTCTCTAAGCTGTTGTCTGATCTCCCGTCTTGCTTCGAAATCAGTGGTATCTTCCAACTACAAGTTCAGAATAAAGAATATTAAAATTATTAAAGGGAACCTCTGCTCTTGACACAATTTGATGTTGAGCTGTTTTAGATTATGCCTAAATTACAAATTTTACTGGACAAGATAGAAATGACATTTATATAATAATATCATAGGTGACCCCCGACGGGGGGCATGGGTCGGATGAGCGTCTCCGCTCGGCTCCTTTGTGCTTCCGCTGCTCGGCGGTGGCCGGGGCGGGGGGGTCTTTGTACGGGGTCCCGAGAGGTCTTGTTCGCGTGCATGTCGTCAGAGCGTCACCTTGAAAATGATTTTAACTGCGTCATTTTCCCGCCGGCTTGGAAAATCTCGTCACTTTACCCAACTAATACAATAAATGTAAAAGATTATCGCTTTTAAATTTCCTGCCTGCCACCATTTTGTATTTTATGACGTCAATGTGTTGCTGCTATTGTTAGGAAGCACAGGTTCTTTTGAGTGAACAAATTGTCAACAAAAAATTCTTTCCAGGCACAAAGTATTGTGGTTACTGCCACTATCTCCAGATAACAAGGATTTTCTGTCCATATTTGGGCATGGTGACAATTTTTTGAATAATAAGTATGTATATAAGTAAAATATTTACATTTCATAACTAAGTAGCTACCATAAAATTCTGCTTATAAGCCCTGGGCTGATACAACTTTTTAAGGGGTTAAATGTGGAGGGGGGGAGGGGGGGGGGGCTAATATCAGTGCATCAGTACATAATTATGTACTGATGCAGGCCAAACATGGTACAGAATACTGTTTATAAATTAGAGTTCTCAAAATAATTCACTGTTACTGAAGATATTTCAGAATGCTAATTTTATAGCAATTAATCATTTGACATTCTTGCCAAGTTTGCTCTGCTTTCAAAATGGAGGGTATTGATTCCTTGTCCAATAAGCTGTAAGCACCTTTGTAAATCAACTTTCAACATTTAATTAACCAGAGGAAAGAAGACAGATCTGGCTAACGCGAGTTCAAGTCAAACTAAACATGTGAGTTATTTGGTGATAACCCTGCCGTCATGTGTATTGTACATGAAGTAGTTATCCAATTTAGGACATTTGCTGTCTTGTTTACACACTCTATTAGCAAGGAATCATTCAGGGAATCTCCCATAAACAATTGAACAATATTTCTTTGCCAGCTTAATGCAAAACAACACAGATGGTACAAATGCATAGTACAATAGTTTCAGTTAATAAAACCCTAAAGGCTTTGTTAATTAATCTAGGACTAAGTGAAGCATAACGCCTATCAATAAGCAAATTAACCAGTGTCTCGATTTCCAAAGATTATTGATTTGAACTGTTTCTGGGTATGGAATAGCAAAATATCTGTTGCTGACAAAACAACTTTAAAAGTCAAGATAGAGAAGGGGTTAAGTTGTGTACACAGAAACATGCAAGATCACAGGAATGGAACACAAAATTATCTTAAATTAAGAAAAACTTATCATCTTCTCGACAACATGCGAAGACTATATCACTTTGCAGCTAAACATTCCATGAAAATATTTACAAACTGATCCTTTTAACAGCAAATGTTTACTTATGTCAGGGAAACGATACTGAATAATTATTTAGACATTTTCCATTACAGAGCTGTCTGGTTAATACAGCAGATAAACTTAGTAATGAACAATATAAATGTAAAAAATTGTCAGTTTAATATAAGCTCCTTAAAATTACCATTTGTTGTGATTCACAATTGATCTAATACCAGCAAAATAATGAGAAAAAACTCCGTTATTTGATAACCGAGAATAAAATAACAAGCGATTCTCGACATGTTGAAGCTAAATAAATTCAGAGGTTTTTATAATTTTATGTCTGGAATAGGGGAATTTAAACGGAATGCTTCACAAAAATCCGGAGAGTTTTTCAATATGACAAATCCAATTTCAAAAGAATGTCTGTCTATCTAAATAAACTACCATATCAATTAATGTTATTGTAGCAGAAACTGTGCTCAAAATCGGCCAGAATTACAAAATATCGACTTCACAATCGAAGGCCATGGGAACGTCTTATTATCGCTAGCAAATTAAACAAATTGAAAAAACAAGTCAAGTTAATTTAAGTGTAAGCTGTTGTTCTCAAATTTACATACTTGCAATTTATAACCGATTTTGCACGCAGAGGAGAGCTAGCTAGCTAGTCTGAAAATAAATCTATTTCTTCCATTCAATAAGCTTGTACGAGCTTATCGATCAAATAGCCAGTGATCTTTCGTTCTTCGTCAATATAGTTCATTCAAAAAAATTTCCCACAGCTGAGCTCAGTGGGAACGGAAATAAAATGTCTTTGACGATCGTTGAGGCATGCAAACGTTTCATACAGTAACGCATTGTAGTGAGAAGCCCTAAGTTGAACGATAAGTAAACAAGCACTGTGCAAAAGACTTTGCACTGTGCTTGACGTCAAACATTGGCTCGACCTCTTCGTAGCTAAAGTTGTTTACCATGGCATATTGGACGACGAGGGCGAGAAGCTGCCTGCTTTGTTTACACTACTGGCTTGCATTCACCTTTAACGACTTATCCCTACCTTTTTCTTGAGCACGGCTTCTTCGTCTGCCATCTTATTTTCGATAATAAGAAAGGTTTTTTCGATTCCGGACAAAAGCTACAATTTCGTGTCCCAACTCAAGCCTTTCTTTTTGGGTTTGCACGTCGCTTTCCCAGGCAGTTCACGTGACTAAAATATTTAGAATTTCGCACTTTCCCGCGCAACCAATCACAATGCACGAATACAATAGGGCGCGGGAATCGTACACTTCCGCTCAACGATACAGGACATGTCGGAAAATCTCGAAATATTTCTTTGAAGAAAAATCAAAATTGATTTACATCTTTAAATGTAACAGAATTTTGGAGAGAAGATTAGACTTCTTCGCAGTAGGTTATCATGGTCAAATATGGCTATGAAATTTCACGAATGAAGTGTTAACCGGCTTTGGCTAAAATTGTCGCCAGAAAAAGAGATTGTTGACATAAACAAGTTCGTTAATATAATTGAGCTCGATCTCACTGTGCAATCTGAAAAATCTAACCTATAACGGCCCAGACCAATTAAATCGCCGCCACTTTTAAAGGAGGGAACGATCAAAGATATCAAGAGAATCGTGGATCTGTTGACCATCTGCTCTTAAAAACAGCCTAAATTTTCCCCGATCTCTAGCAATCAAAGATCGGGAAGTGACCAGAAGTAATTGGCAAATTATCACAACATGTTTTGCGGTTAAGTTTGTGTACTTCGCTTTCGCTAGCTGCAGAACAGCTTCCAATAAGTGCTTTACATTATGCGGTGAGATAAATACTTGCAGTCTGCACTTTGTGAACTCTCGACTTGTTATCTTGGCCTGTTATCAAACGTGTAACTAATGATTTTGCCCTTGGTATTAAATTTACTCACCCATCACGGTCCAACTCTATTTCCGGTCTCCCCAGAGCTCTTCAGTTATATTTGGAAATTACTTCCTTCTAGGCTCTTCTTTACTATCGACAATATAACACATGTCACAATGCTTGGAGGTAACCTTGCATAATTAAAATCAAATATCAGAAAAAAACTGATCTGGGCTTAAAATGAGACCCAATAAAAAGGTTGATAAGAGGATTCAATATCATCAGTACTTAAAACAAGGCTATAAAATGAAACGGAATGGAGACCTGTCCCCACAAGTACTTTTTTACGTTTTCTCCAAACCCTGACCTTGCTTCTTAAGGAAAAATCAAGGTCGGCTAGTGGGGTAAGTGGTACACCGATATACTGTACCTGAAAACATTCACGAGTACCCAAATTTCCCCCTCAAAATCATACAAATTCCAAAATTTGGAAAAAACACAGCACACCTTATACCGTAAAAGACCCAATTTTAGCGTAAAAATACAGCATACCCCGCCCAATTTAAAATCCCCCTCCAATGTACCTAAAAACCCTGGCCATCCGTTTAGACCGATGTTATTCACACCTTTTTTCGCGGGAACGTAATTTTGCGGAAATGGTGAGGCAGATTCCGCAAGATTTAAATTTTGCCATTTGACAATAAAATTGTGATCAAGGGAACTAAATTTGGCGAACATTCACCGAAGACTATCTTACAAAACAGAACTAAAAACAGATCGGTGAGTTCGTTTGCGATAACGGATGTTATATTACACAGGCCATCATTTGCGATATGTGTTGTCTCTGTTGTATGTTTCAGAGAAAAAAAAACAGAGAGTTTATGTTTTCTAACAGCAGGGTTCTAAATTTTGCGCCGTTGATTTTGGCGGGAACGTCGTGACGTCGAGATCACGCGAGGTCAAGGTCTTTATAATTATTCTTTACAATGATTTCGCGATTTTTTATTTTTGCAATCGTGAAAATCGCGAAACTAAGTGCCGCGTTATGTAAAGACAAGACACCAATAATAGGGGAAGACACCTTTTTTGGGATTAGGGTCTCACAAAAAGAGGGAGCCCAGGAAGAACGAGGCTTGAATGTTGCAGAAGTCGCAGATGTCCAGACGATGCAGACATCGCATCGTGTTTTAAAGACGATCAAAAACAGTGGTGTCTTTTCGGTTTCAGCTATCACTTAAGTCTCCGCAAGCGCTATAAACTAGGGGCATTACTACTTATTTGTTTGACTGTTCTTTTCAAGGGTAGCGAGCCCTTCTTGTGAGCTGGTCCCGCGCGGGTTTGCCTTACAACTTAGGTGGAGTTCATTTTATATGTATTCCATATGACACATGTATGAGTGAAGCAAGCCAAATAAAGTACACATGCCACGCAGATGATGGTCAAAGCTGTTTAAGATAAGCAAACTTTATTACGACTTTTCAAGATGCATACAGAAAAAGTATTAAAGTTTGATAGAGAGTTTCCTCACTCCGAGGAATTTATTTAGTAGCTGTACAACAAAACTCTTGTTTCAAAGAAAGAAAAGCATCTAGAAAAACTCTCTACACAGCATGGTATAAACTGGTCTCTTCAAAGCGAGTGAACCTAATGATATTGCAGAGTTACGACGATTTGGTTTTTGTCTGTATAGTTTCTTAGCTGTGGTTTGACTTTCTTAGTTAATAGTAGATGCAATCATACATGTACTATAGGGCAGGAGTACGCGATACTTGGATCAGAAGCCGTCTATATCTATAATATTTAAAAATCTAGATTTACAGACATTCAAAAGTTTGCCAAAAAAATCAAACTTACACACAATAATCTGAACAAAAAAAGGTCAATCTTAGATAAGTAATGCAGATAAATATATTTTCTCAATGATCTAACAACTACGTATAATGGTGCACTAAGATGCATATCATATTGGATATCATATTGACATCTTTTTAACACAAACAAAACACTAGTAAGGTATAATATTCATAATGTAATATATAAACCATCAAGTTCCCAAAGTAATGATCACCTGAACGGGGCCAAATATCATGGTTTTTTAGTTAAAACTCTCCAAAGCAGTGGCATCAAACATAACAGAAACTTGACTTTTTTTAAAGAAAAAAAAAATGAAGAACAGAATGATCCTTATTTTAAGGATAAAACATTTTTCTCAACAAAGCAAAACAAGAACACTAAATGTACCAAACTACGCTGTAATATTATTGTGTCAGATCTGACATATTTTGTTAGATTTGTTGTGTTGACCCATATACATTTTATGTAAGTTGTAGCTGCAACTGAAAGTAACAACCAGCCGACTCTCCAAAACAATGCGAGGAAAAGGTTGCTATGCCAGAAACTTGGCCAGGTACATTACTTTGAGAACTATAGGGTATTCTACAAGTATAGGTGATTATATATACATCAGCAAAATGTCTTTCAACTATGTTGCTGCCACAGTAAAATGGAGTTATTTCTTCTTTTTTCCTGCTCCCTTCTTGGCTGGCTTCTTGCTTGTTGCAGCAGGTTTCACCATTTTCAGTGGCTGTGACTTCTTGCTGCTTGCTGCTTGAGTAAGCTCCTGTTCTATCTTTGCCTTAATGGCTATTTCCATCCCCTAATAACACAAGGATTAGGAGATAAGAATCAATACCAATTGCTTGTTTTTTTTTATTGCAGGAAAAGCAACAGTTTCTGCCAGTATAACCTATGTATGAAGAAGGGAGAATAAGATTTTTCTTGTGTGACCTTAAATATTTTATGACATGGCATGTGTGGTCACTATGTATGGTCACCTAGAGTGTGTGGTAATTATGCGTGGTTAAAATTAGCATGCTTTTAGAGGCAATTAAAATTTCTAGGTTTGGTAACAGCTCTTGCAAGGTAGAATTATTACAAGCTTATGATAGCTGCTACACTACTGAAACCTCCACGTATTGGCCTGAATCATTTCATTCTTTACACTTCTGGAAATATTACATGTCTGGAAATATTACACAAGAATGTAAGTCAGCAAAAATGTACTGTTTGTCAACTCAGGGCCCACTGAATTTCCCTAAAAAGTAACATACATGATACAGGAGGGAGATACAAGCTCTACAAGTTATTAAAGACTGCAATTTTATTTCTAACATAGTGTTTCAGTATGTTATTTTCTAAGTTTAATGAATGTTGTGATAGCCTTGGGTTTTGCTTTCGTTGAATAAATTGGGCATTAAGTTAGTTCTGGCCAATCACAGTGTAGACTCTGTTTACAGCTGCCAATCACAAACAGATCTGGGAGATCCAAAACCAATCATATTCTGTGGCTTGCCCAATTTTTTTATGTTTTTGCTTTTGCTTAGCTGTAATGAAATCTTAACAAGCATGTTTTAGATGGACATTGTTTGATTTCGTTTCAAATAAATCTCAGAACGTTTATAGATCAAATGAATGCATCTGAGCTTGGCTTTAAGCTTACATGTACATTATTTAATATACTCCTATCACATATGACTAAAGATGGTTACAATAAATTTTTGCGTGATATATAAGACGCCCATCCATAATAGAATTAATGAGCGTGATACACAGCAGGGAAACATCGAAATCGAAGCGAAGAAATACGGTATTATATAATAAATGTAAGTTTACTGAACTGATTTTTTGTGTGCTCAGATGACAACTCAATATATACCTTCTTTACTTTTGCTGCCTTGACACTCTTCGTTTTCTTCGGAGCAATGGCTCTTGCTAAAGAATCAAAATTGAAAAAGACAGAATGAACTAGTAGCTTACAAATGATTACAATTTTTGCAAAACAGCTGAAATCGTAAACAAACCCTCAACCCGCATGAAGAAACTTCAATGTTTAATATGAACCTACATGCGCATTAAATTAAGCTTTACCAGAAAGCATTATTTTAGGCTTATATCAATTCAAAAGCTTTCCTCGATTGAATATTTTTAAAAATCGCTGCTAAAAATCCAACCAAGAAGCGCGCACAACGAACTGTAGCCTACAGATCGAAGGGTGGGTAGCGTTACTTCCGTCACAAAACATTCAGTTCTCAATAAAAACCATGACTTATGTCATGCAGCAAATCTTTAAATACTTACCACCCTTTTTCGGTCCAAGTGCCTTTTTCTGAGGCTTCTTAGCCGCTGAAGACTTCTTTTTTTTGCCTTGTCCTTGCGCCATGTTCTTGAACGTTCAACGGTCGAACTTTCTTTGTTTACCAATGAGCCCGCGACTGCGGTATTTGCGCGTCCCTGGTCAGTGGAAACTCAACTCGGTCCAGTCCTTTCCAATATTCTGTCGGTCAGTTTCGCGCCAACTTTTGAGAGGCAAAACACTTTTCCATTTTGGTAAAAATTACCGCATTTTATGGAGAAAGGCGTAAGATAGCAGTATATTAATGCAGCGAGAGCTATCCACGTTCCCTTTGACTCCAAATTACCTGCATAAATTGTCCAGTGCCGGTTATATCACTGTTGATGACCTGAAAGATGTGAGTCCCACTGAATTGAGTGAAGGCAAGTTTGATTTCAGATTTTGTTCTCACTAATAGAGCCATTACTCATCACATTACATAATTTAGCGGTAGGAATGGGATTAATAGATTCAAGTTTGTTTGACTGTTCAAATATTGATCTTAGAAAATCAAGTCTGCGCAGAAAGAGAAGGCAGGGAGAGGGGGTGAGGGAGTTTGTGGGAGAGGCAGAGAGTGAGAGAGTAAGAGATAGAAGTGCATGCATATGAGTAATCCTATACTGCCTTGCCCCCGGCATCATCCTTGGTCATGCTTGGTGTGCTTTGCGTTATGGGATTGGTAGTGTGCAGTTTGCTTGGCGTTGTGGGACTTCCTATATCTACCCCTGTCCTCCCCATTTTCCAGGCTTACTGCCTTAATCAACCAGCCGATTGGCACCTGGGTACAAGGCAGAATCCTATATTAGATATGATGGACATCTACAGGGCCCCAAAGGGGTTAAAGGCTCTAAGGCTTTAGGTCCATAAAAGGTGGGCTCCAGGGCTTTCAGCTACATGCAAGGCCAGAGCTAGTGGATTTTCCTGTCAGGCAAGTGAGTTTTATCCATCACTTGCCTGATGGGAAAGTTACATTTTTTAAACTTCTTGGTTGGCAGATTAAGTAAGGTCATTGAAAAGACCTTCAGGCTAGCTCTCCAACTTGCCTGAATGGCAATATGCAAAAACCATTTTCTTTACAACTTGGGCTCCAAGGAGGGTCTATTATAGGGGGTCATTCAGTTCGCAGACAGCCATATTGTTTCTTCCTAGACCGCCACAAGTTTCTTGACCTTAGACCGCCAGATCATAAAGAATATGCCTGCAGACTGACGCTCAAAATCGGCTCAATCTGCCATGCTGCCAGAGTATACTAGACTCACTCCAAGCTCCACAACAATTTTTTTTTTCGGCTCACGGGCTCTGGTTTGGTCACCCACCTCTGTAACCCTGAGTCTAGGATCAGTTAAAAGTTAAATGATATTGTTCGTATTCACTTTCTACATCATGCAAGAGCATGATCTAACTTGGTATCAAACATTGCTTGACTGGTCTTCAATCTGTGAATGTTGATCAAATGACAAATTAGATTTCTGATGCCCAACAGTTTAAGATGTATCCTTGAAGACAGGTTTTCATCACAAAACACTGGGATTTGCAAAAAAAGTACTCCCCAGAACTAAATTTGGGGTATATCAGAACCATGACAATTTGTTGAATAATAATGTTGGTTAGTTATTGTGCTGTATTATTATTGTCTGTCTTTTGAATCCTTTTGTTTACATCATGTGGTGATCACAGTGTTGGGAAGGGGGAACTGTAAGCAGGATTTATATTTATTTATTACCAACTGTGATGAATTATTCCATCTGTATTCTCCACAAAAGCTTACCGGTATGTTTTCTTCCTGATCAGACCTTAGAATTGACAGGGAAGAAGCTCTGAAGATCATTCAGACAGTACGAAACTCAAATGATTCATCACGATCATCAAACAAGAAGCTGACAGCAAATGGAGACAATCCCTCTAATTCCATCCCAGGGAGTAAGAATGCTTATGACCTTCTGCAACAAGAGCAGTCATCGGGTAGCATTGTCACATTCTGTGAAAAGTTTGACGATATGTTAGGTGGTGGAGTACCGGTTGGTAAAATCACAGAGTTCTGTGGAGCACCTGGTATTGGAAAAACTCAGATAGGGTATGTAATAAAAATATTTTTTACAACAGTTAGGTCATAATAATTATTAGTCTAAATTATTAAGGTAAAGTGTGCATTCAAGCCTAGTGGCCCATCAGGTAAGGCAAGGCATTGGGGGATGTAGGCAAAATTTTTGCAGGCAAGTGTGCATTCAAGCCTAGTGGCCCATCAGGCTGGGACTTATCCCAGTTTCCATATCATCAAGCGACTAGGAGTATTTCTACTCACTCCTGGATGGGATGCTAGTCTGTCGCAGGGTTACCCCCTGCAGTAAAATTGCAGGTACCCATTTATACACCAGGGTGGAGAGAGGCACTGAGAGTAAAGTGTCTTAACCATGAACACAATGTAGTGTCCCGGCCAGGGCTAAAACCCAGATCACTTGATGCGGAGTCCTAATCTCATCTGTATTTCTTTCTTTTCCATGCAAAGCACGGGCCAACATCTGGATTTTGGAAAAGAAAATCAAAACCATTGGATAATAGATGTCTTATATTTAGACATTTAGTGTGTAGTATCACTGTTCAATTTTCCCAAAAAAATTTTCTGGTTCCCCAAAACAGTACAATTCCTATACATACTGAAATGTCTTAATACAAGATCTATATTTAATGAACTTAACTTTCAGATGAGAACCAAGTGAGGTTATTAAACTAGGGTTGTACAATAGTTTGGCTACCGTGATGATTCTATTTAGTGCCCGGGCGCTTATTTACTTTTGGCACCTCAAGGGAGGGCGCTTATTCGAGACAGGGGGCTTATTCGTGACAGGGCGGTTATTTAATTTTTTGAGAAACAACCAAATGTTCAAAACAAAACTTAACAAATATTTAAATAACTAACAATAACAGAAACTGTAACAGCTATTACTGTATTATGGTATTACTTTACCAGAAATAATTTATTTTTTCTTTACTCTTCATTTAGAATGCAGCTTGCAGTAGATGTTCAAATACCTGATGAGTTTGGGGGACTCAATGGAGAGGCCATTTACATAGGTAAACTGTGCGTATTATATTGATGTCAGCATATTATATTGATCATTAAATTATTATCAAAACGCTGCCATTCTTTTTTCTTTTGTGGACGACCCTGTCACCTACAAATAATTGCTATTTCACTTCTACACATCTGACACCCCTGTAAACATAAAGATGAGAAATAAAGGCAGTAAGTCCTTCTAACTGTTATTCAAAACAAGTTGTGAAAACAACTGAAGGTCACAGGTCAAACAACTATGAAAATTATCAATAACTCTGTTATCATATGGTTGTCAAAAAAAGAAATATGTATTGTCCATGCTAGTGCCCCACACCCACAGTTTTTGTACCTGTGTTTTTAAAAGATATTTTGAACAAGCATTTAGTATTTTATTAATATTGATTGCTTGCCTCAAACAAATCCAGATAATTTGCTCATCCTTGCCTGATAATCTGAATGTTATTTGCTGTTGAATTGCAGACACTGAAGGAAGTTTTATTGTGGAAAGGGTAGTAGACATTGCAGAAGCTGCATTAAAACACATGACACATGTCATCCAGTCTTCTGATGCAGATGAAACAGGTACCCCTACTTTGTACTTCTTTCCAAACTTAACTGTTTTGTTAGTGATAAAAAAATCAATTGTTGATTAATTTTTTTGCCTTCGTTTACTTTTTTCTGAACAGAAAGAGATCTCCAGAATGAAGCCCTGAAAAAGTTTCAAGTGAAGAGCATTTTGTCCAAGATCTATGTGTTTAGATGCCATGACTACATGCAGTTAATAGCATTATCCCATGTTTTGCCAGATTTCCTGATAGAACATTCAAAGGCAAGTCAGAACTCAGGGGAACTCAATATTTTCACCTACCATTATAGACATCATCCTTGCAGAGGGTTATGTAGCTGTGGTTCTAACATTTGCACGCATTGCATGTTTATCATACTAACAAGAGAATAAAATGGGAAGTTTGCCTTCATCATCATCATCATTATCATTATTATTGGGGGATACAGGCAAAATTTTTGCCTGCAAAAAATTTGCAGGCAAAAATTTTTTTCTCAAAACTGCCAAAATGACAATTTCTCACCCACATTTTTTTGCACCTGAGCCCCATTACGTTTTTCTTCAAATACCCTCCTGGAATAATAGAATTCACAAACCAACAGGGGATGTTTCATGTGTCTTAAGCCCCATTACAAGTCAAGTTTGAACGATTTTCCAGAAATGTTTATTGGAAGGTTTAACCCCGTGGGAACAAGTTTTACTTTACACCAGTAACTTTCAACAACTTTTGGTTTACAGACATCATCAGTACATGTATTATAAAGCAATAAGTTATAGTTGATCATTCAAATGTCAGTACTAAGCAACTCACTTTGAGTGTTTTTTTTTTTGCCTGAAACACTAACATGAGATATTCAATTTAAGAATGAGATATTAGTATGTGCCGCTGTGAAGGGTATGGTTTTCCAACAGTTTAGTCTGGGATGAGTATAGAATTCAGAGAGTTTTGGGGGTGTTAACGTTATATTTTTACACATATTTAATAATTATTGGAAAATTACATGTTGCAATTTTGTCAGAGCAGAAACAAGGTATAACCAAGCTAAAATGAATTGGGCCAGTCGTTGTGTCTGGAGACTCTTCGAAAATTATTTCGAGCCATGAGGAATAAAAACTCGGGAGGGAAAGAGGCTTTCCTAAACATAAATAAAATCATCCCGGCATCCTTGATGACAGTTGGTTTTCCATTAAACAAATAAAAGCAAGTCTGAGATAGGGTAGGGATATTCAGTGTCTAGTCTAGTATAGGGTTACAAAATCAGCTAAACATGGTCTGGTATAGGGTAAGGGTTTCAAAGTCCCAACGGCGCACCCCCACCCAAAAATATTCAGAGTTCCCCCCCCCCCCACCCCCCAGGGATTTCCTCTGCTTTCTCTAGTCTGACCTCCATTTCATTTTCCTAAACTGCAGCTGCTAATCAAGCCTAGATGAGATTATGCTTTTCTCTTTTCAAATTACAGGTAAAACTTATTGTGGTGGATAGCATTGCATTTCACTTCCGGCATGATTTTGATGATCTTGCTTTAAGAACAAGGCTTCTGAATGGCTTAGCACAGAGCTTTATCAAGATGGCTTGTGAAAGACAGTTAGCTGTAAGTACAGATGTTATAGCATGTGTCATCAGGGATATTACTGTGAAATACTCGTGCTTAAACAGGCGATGAATATCTATGTCACTGTGTAAAACAGCATTACAAGTACTGTTTCACGGCAACTTGATGCAGTGGTTCCAAATTTTGTTGCCAAAATTCCACTCTTTCATGACCACATTTGTATTGTGTAAAGACCTTCAATTGCAGCGTTTATCAATTGTAATTCAGTGACCAACTACGCAAACTCACAATCTGATTGGCTACACAACGGCAGTGTTTTTTCCCTGGGAGAACAGTTTGGGCCTGTTTGGGACCAGGTTGAGGTCTTACCGCTTTTTTGATTCTTGTCAGGTGGTTTTTATGAATCAGATGACCACACGCGTCAAGACCACCCAGCTGGGGCAGTCTCATTTAATACCAGCTCTAGGTGAGTTCTTATTTCATTTTATAGCAAAGTGCCAATCTAACAAGCGCTCTCGTCACCCTGCACTTCTTTCGTGCTCTCGTCACTTCCTTGCGTACTTCATGAGAGAACAAAGCAAGATCAAAGCTTTTTTTATTTGTTAAATAGAAGAACTTTTCAGCGACACTTGAAATGTTGAAATACTATAACACCACAACATTGCAGCAAACCAATGAGAACTCAAGGACAAAAAACATACAATCACTGACATGTGTGGGGAAAGTCGCCTAATCTTTAGTTAGAGCATGCTGCATGCATCTCGAGCATTCACTACAACAGCTATCGCATCACTCCTCAATAACCCCGCATAAGAGTTATCCCTCAGGACGCGGTCTCTCAGAAGGTGCATCCATTGGTTAAATCACCATTCAGTGGATAAGTGTTAACAAACTAGCACTATCCATTGGATAGTTTGGTTGATAGCTAAAGCGTTATTCATCCTTTAGAACAACCGGGTCCTTACGAGAGAAGAGCACTCTCTATGTCAACTATGTCATGTAACATTAAAGAAACATTCCGTAAGGAAAATCTTAATTTACCGTTGATTAAAATACAAGTTAAATTTGAATGTGGAGTTGCGCACGTTTCAAAAGAGACAGTGATTTTTTAGCATGGGCAGACGTGAACTTTTCCTCAAGTGCTTGTATCCTACGAGTTACCCGTTGCGCCCCTTTGTTTGTGGCCCTGTGTGATCTGGAAGTCAGAGTTGCGTTTTGAATTGTAAAGAAGAGAAAAATATGGCAAAATGGCAATTTAATTGTACTTTGTGTAACTTTTGATGCACATGCGCGTGTTGTTGTTTCCCGGCCCTTTGCTTACGATTGACATGACCTTAACGTTCATTGCTTCAAGTTGTCCGCCGAAGCGAAAGCGTGATATTGAAAATGGTTAGATGTTCTAGTCTTTCTGATAAGGACGATAAACTGTAGGCCCCGTCTCCTGCATCTTCAGTGTTATGGTCAGCAGGGGACGTTAAAGAACCCACACACTTATCGTAAAGGGTAGGCTACGAAGTTCCCGGTGTTGGGGTGGGAATGCTCGGAGACATTAGCTGATTGAGCTACTCTTCAAATCTGAGGGTAAATAAAGTATTCAGTATTCAGTATGTGTTTGTTGCAGGTGAAAGCTGGGGTCACGCTAGTACCATTCGGATCGTGTTGTATTGGGAAGACAGTCAGAGGTATACACAGAAAACAATCCTGTTATCTAACGATCGTTAAACGGAAAGACGGCGGCGAAAACCTAATTTGGTGAAGTGGGATAGCGGAGCAGTACAGGGCGAAAAAATCGGCTAGCGAAGCGAGCTGTGCGTGGCCACGCTCGCCAATTTCTTTTTTCGCCCTGCCCCAACTTGGGAGTTTGTTTGCAGGCTAAAGTTAAGAAGAGGGGCGAAAGTTCTAGTTAGGCTCGTCGGCCGCTCCCCACCCCACCCTCCCCCCTCCCGCCTTTTTCCACTCGTCATTCTTCCCGCCGCTCCCCAACTACATCACCGAACACGTGGAACAGGACGGCTTGCAAAAACCGCGAGGCAAAAAAAGGGCAACGCGATTATCCAGATTTGTTTACTCCAGCGTTTTTCGCTTTTTGCTAGATTATGCACAAAATGTTTACAGTGCAATGCAGTGTAAAAGTGTATTGTCTTATAAATATTGAACAAAGACCAAAGACACCGAGTTCGTTCCTTAACAAGTGTCTTTGGACTGCTAGTGCAAACCGATCTCCTTCTCTTTGACTCGCTTTCTTGTATTTTCTCAAGAGATTGAGGAGCACAAGGCTGATCATCATCATCATTATTATTTTCAGATTTGCAAACTTGTACAAGTCGCCTTCACGACAGGAAATGACAGTTCCATTTCAAATCACGGTAGAGTATACCTTCCTCCTAACAGATATTGACATTAATTCTGGGCGCCAGCGCAAAACGTGCTTCGCGCTCGCACTCGCTTTTTTCTCTCGCGTCTTTCTCCTCGACTTTTTGGTCTCAATTTTCAGCGCTCATATATCCATCGCCAAAAGTACGCCAGAAAAGCCTTACGCCATCTTGCCCGAATCTGGCACTAGCAAGAGAGAAAGATCTCTCTCGCGGGAAGCCAAACTGACCAGGCGCGATGACAGACGGCTGTATTCGTAAGCTATGTTGTAACAATACTATTTTTTTTATGCATCATGCTCTAGTCTCTTTTCTGTTTTTTAGGCTGATGGAGTGCGTGACTGTTTTACTAACTGCACAGAACACAAACGCTGTGAAGAAAGTCCGCAGGCTCAGGAAAACCATCAAAGTGCAGCTCGTGATGTTCAAGTGACAGGAGAGGAAACGACAAACTCTTTTGCAAGAAAAAGACGATTTGAAGAACTCACTTAGGACAGAATTCCAAAGAAACACTTGGATACTGTTGAGAAGTGATGAAAACTTAATTCTACATATTGCGCTATTTATAACTTTCAAGTCGTCGTAAAATTGTTTTCAGCCCGGGGCTTATTTATATATCAAGTTTTCTTATTGCCTGAGTACAATACCACTGAAAGAACCAGGTGAAAAATTAGACCTGTTTTTACTTGACTGTTGGGATGCCTGGCAAAAATAGCAGTGTAAGTATTCTGATCTCAAACGCCGAAGGGCAACTCACTCAGTTGATACGCATTGAGCCTTTAAAATCAGCCCCGACAAAAACGGCGTGAGGACTTGTAAGCGAAATTTGTATGTTGACATACTTTTAGCCATTTAGAATATGATTTTTTTTATTACGCCAACATGATTTTTTTCCAGCCCGATCTATATTTTCTTTAGAATCAGTTGGCTCGCTACTTTTAATGGCTGTTCTTTCCCGAAGAATTTGGTTAGTGTCCTGCCTTGTGGACTACCGTCTCAGTCCCTGGGGCCGGGTATGCCCTTCGGAATGAAGCTGAAAAGGAAAAAGCTGCCCGAGTTAATTTAGGGCGCGCAGGGAAGTACGCGTAAGGGCGCGTGTGTGAGAGGAGGACACGCGAGGGATACAACTCGCACTCTCCTACTGTTAATGTCAGTAATGTTGTGTCCGTTGCTTGATATCGTCCCATTTTAGGCCCTATGTACTTTGTAGTTGCTTGGCTCAATTGGTTTTGTGGTGTTTCCGGTATCTTTAGACTAAATGTCTCGGCCGCATTACAATTTGTAAAAAAATCCACACATTTTCATCAAATAAAAGCGTTAGACCATAAATTGCTCATGGCCGGGTTTATTTCACTCACTTACTAAAGAAACTTTCGTGTTTTATTGTCGTACAATGGGTTTTATGGACTGTGCAAACCAGGATTTGATGAATTTAGGTGTTGCACAAATGAAAGTTTTGTATGATACCCTTCTGAATGACCTGAATGGGTATTTGAATTCTGACCCCCACCCATTCGCGTTCGCTCAAGTCACATCCCGTCCGAAAATACTGATCTTTTCTTCCGCGGTTACTTTCCGGTTCATGGTCCATTATAAGGTTTCCTCGCTGACTTAATTTTGAATATTTATTTTGCATTTAAGACTTTTTATGGACAATAGTTTTTTTCTGCGCCCAAGAACGGGGTCGCCGTCCAAGAATGGACTTTGAGACGAACTCCAAAACTGCCTTTTCATCAACAAATTGATACAAGTTGTTTCAGTTATTTGAATAAAATGAACAAAAAATCTTTTCTTTATGCGAAAGAGGCGATACAAACTGACACGGTTGAAGTTTACTGTTATAAAGTTGGAAAAATAATCGTAGTTTGCAAATTTGAGCGATGACGTCATCACCACGTGACGATAGTTTGTGGCGTGATGTGGCGTGACACTGGCAATTTTTCCATTCAAATGTTTTGTTAAAGCTTTAGCCGCCATCCTCCGCTTTTAAATCACAGCATAAAGTGCCCTGTGAGGCTTCTTCTTAATAGCAAGTACAGACGAGTGCTGCAATGTTTATACCCGTGTTTATACAACCGCACAGAAACATGATACAAAGTGACTTTTCGTAGACTTCGTACCCTGCGGCTTTTCAGCAGTCACAAGATGGAATTAGCTCTTCTCAATTTCAGTTCGCTGAGTCACGATTTTCTTTTGTGGTCGTTTTTGCGGTGGCATAAATACTAGGCAATATCAATTCCTAACAACGTTTGCAGTCGCCTTTTCAGTTCCTTTTGCCACTGTGCCTTTTACTTTGCGACGAATTTCAGCGATTACGCAATCGTAACCAGCTAGCCATGGCAAGGGACGACGAGAGAAGTGGAGGAAGCTGTATTGTCGGAGGCAAGAAAATTGCTGTTCTTTTTACTATTGGAATTCTGGTTGCTGTGGCAGGAGTTACTTTATACTTTGTGATGGATGGTGTGATTCAGAGCAAGATCAATGAGAAGTTAGTTCTCAAACCGGACACCGACGTCTCTAAACAATGGCAAGATCCATCCGTGCCAATCTACCTACAATTCTTTGTATTTGATGTGGCGAATCCTATGGAAGCAAGGCAAGGCCAGCGGCCATATCTTGTTCAGAAAGGACCGTATTCGTACAGGGAACACAGACCGAAAACGAACATAACATGGAATTCAAACACGGCTTCTGTGACTTACAACGAGAAAATGTCGTTCGTGTTCGATGCAGAAACGTCTTGCGACTCTTGTGATCCTTTCACTGATACTGTTACGACAGTTAACATCCCTTTGGTGACTTTGGCTGAAACAGCCGAAAAGCTACCTGCATTTGTGCGTGCCGCCATTGCTGCACTCTTTGAAGGTTTCAGTGAACAACTTTTTACAAAAAGACGAGTGCACGATTTGCTCTGGGGGTACCCTGATCCAATGTTTGTGGAGTACAACAATTTGAGAAACGATCTCCCGTCATTTTTCCGGAAGTATCTCCCTGAGATAAGCCCGATAATTGCCCTTCAGCAAAATAACAGTTATGATGGTGTCACAAGCGTGTTTACTGGCGAAAAGGACATCAATATGCTAGTGCAATGGCTGGATTGGAAGGGACTGATGGAATTGAAAGTATGGAAAACCAGGTATGCAAACATGATCAATGGCACAGATGGATCTCAATTTGCACCTGAAACAAGCTCAGATGACACATTGTACGTTTTTGTGACTCAACTATGCCGATCACTGTACTTAACCTACAACTCAAAGATTAAAGTACAAGGAATAGAAGCCCTTCAGTTCTGCGTCCCAGCAGAGGCCTTCCTCAACGCTACTCTCAATCCCGACAATAAAGGATTTTGCACCACCAAGTGTTACCCTTCTGGTATATTAGACGTAAGTGTGTGCCAGCCACCATCACGTGTAGCAATACCTCTCTTTGTTTCAGCTCCACATTTCTACTTAGGGGATAAATCTCTTCTTGAGCCAGTCGATGGCCTCTCTCCAAATCGAGAGGAACACGGAACCTTCCTTAATGTAGAACCACACACTGGCATATCTGTTAAAAGCAGCAAGCGTTTGCAGATCAATGTAAAGATTGAACCTGTCTCTTCAATCTCTCAGACTAGCGGAATAAGAAAAATGTTTTTCCCAGTTTTGTACATCAATGAGACTGCAACAATCGACAAAGCATCGGCTGACAAGTTAAAGAGTGAAGTTCTGTCCAAGTTTACCATTGTACATGGAGTTGAGCTTGGTTTGGTTTTGCTGGGGGCTCTGCTGATTGTCATTGCATCCATCATGCTGATTGTTCGTATTGTTCACAACAGGAAACTCAAAAAACTGAGGCTTTTGTTATTGGTTAATAATGATTCAGAAAGAAGGCCCCTCCTATCTTCTTAGTGAACAAACACTGGCTTCTCTGAGAGGGGCGTAGAATGACAAAAGTCGCGCTTTGTCAAGATCCTTACCTCGTATCCAGGGCTGCAAATAATTTTTTTGACTTGAAAGGACATATGTCCTACTAATTAAGACACCATCTTGGTCGGACAAAACAAAATTGTGGTTGGACAGATTTTTATTCATCATTACTGCAATCAAAAAATTGTCCAAACATCATGTCCGTCCACACTTGGAATTTTGTCGAACAAAAGCAATTTTTGGTCGGCCAATGTCTGAAGGCCAACTGTTATTTGCAGCCCTGTACTCTTGATGTTGTACTCTCTGCTGTTCTGCACTCCATGTGTGTGACGGCACACTCCATGTCCGCACACCCGGGGACGTCACAGCAACACAAAGCAACAACAAAATCATGTGTTGTTCACACTGAGAGGACATGTAGCACGGACATGTGGCAAGACATGTAGCAGCAACAAAATCACAATACGTTCACACACAAGGAAATGTAGCGGAAACATGTCCCAGGGACATGTTGCAGCGACACATCCTTGTGCGTACTGATAGTTTGTGGCTCACGCAATACAAATTTTGCAGGAGTTTTGTGCTTGTAACATGTGCGACGTGTTGCACAGATTTCAATTCTTTGAACTACGTGCAACATATCGCAGGGACAAAATATTGCAGGAATTCCTGTTGCAAAAGCCAGAAACTATCAGCACGCACAAGGGGGGTGTGTGCCTGCGACATGTCCGCATGTCCCCGCTACATTTTCTTGCATGTGTTCATATTGTGGTTTTGTTGCTGCTACTTGTCCCCTTTACACGCCGTGTTACATGTCCCCTCGGTGTGATTAACACATGGTTTTGTTGTTACTACATGTCGCTAGTAACAACATGTCACTGCGACATGTCCCCCCACGTGCACATGCAGATACCTTTAAAGAAAAATTTTTTTTCTAAAAAAAAATTTTTTAATTTTCTAAAAAAGAAATTTAAATTGGTGAATAAAATGATTTTGAAATTTCTGTTCATTTGACCTTTAAAGAAATTAGTAGTAAAGCCTAAGTATTCATAGTTTTGCCATAAATTCCTAGGCAAACAAGGTTTCATCATTCACTGACTTTCCCAAACAGTCCTAAATTTTGAAAACACAGAAAAAAACTCCCCATCCATACTGGAAAATTTAACAAAATGGGGAAAACAGGAAGCATTCCCCTTTTTGCAGACATGTTGCCAATTTATGCAAACTTTGAATTCAATGAATGGCAATCATTCCCAATCATCTTATTTTTATGAAATTAATATATTGGAATCAACTGGTGCCATCAGGAAATGACAAAATTTATAATCATCTGGGATTTTCCTGACATTAATCCAATAAAATTGGAAGAGGAAATATAAAGGGTTTGCAGTCCAGTCATGATCAAACCTCCTTTATTTCTTCTGTTGAAAAATTTTGTATGTAGCTAATTAGTGCACAGCACTTGGCAGTTTCAAAATCATCACTACAATTTTCACTGCTTGGTAAATTTGCTATGCTTTTTTATTTTCTATTATTAAACAACCTAAGGCTTTATAATTTGTAATTTTCGTTATGATTGATATGATCATGTGATGGTCATGGGAAGCAACAGATACTCGCCAAGTTCTCAGAACACAAATTATTTGCATGTTCAGATATTACGATATTATTTTGATGGTAAAATCTGACAAAACTGATGTTTTAATGATGTTGAACAGTGTCTGACAATCACTGATAATATTGAGATCTCAGATGACATTAATTTTGTACCTCAGAAAACAATGTTAGGTTTACAATAAATCAAAGATAAAAAATTTAAAATAATTTATGCTTTCTTAAAAAAATAAAATTAGGTAGTATTTATTTGCTGAGATGTGAATGAATTACCCAATTTATATACATAGCCCAGTCAAGGCACAATGCAATTCAATTTATAAGAATTTATTAGTTTCTTAGAAGCACTTGTATTTAAAACCTTAAGTTTTGAACATGTGTTTCTCAGAGAGTCTAGTGTTAGGTGCACTGTAAAATATGTCATATTGAAATAATTATTTTTGAATAAGTATGCACTTAGGACTGCACATGAACAAGCTATTTTTAGACTTTGTTTACATCATGTTGGTTTGAGGCTACTTAATAATAAAATGACAATAAAATTACTTTTGATAAATAACAATTTAATCCCAAGCTCTCTCTTGTTCTAATGCCTGACCATCAGGCCTTACTTTGAAGTTGTCAAAGATAAACAAAACAGAGATTTGTTACAGTTGAATCCCGATAACTCTTACTCCCGAAAACTTGAACCTTTTTCGTTTTCACTTGAAGGTTCGAGTTATCGAGATTCAACTGTATATTCATTTTAAGAGTTTATGTTTGGCAACTGGACATGTGACTAAAAACTATAATTTGCTTCAGGGCTGTGGGAAGAAGAGAGACCCTGGGAAGGAGGCTTAGCTTTTGAGCCAGCCTGGGCTCTATCAGTAGCATCAGCTTATATCATAGGCTAATAAAGTTTTCTGACAAAATGGCAGATTCCCTCTATGGTGCGTGCCTGCAGGGAATCATGGTGGTTGTATTCATCATTGCTAAGTCTTGCACATATGGTTTGATGGATACAACTACTGGTACCATTATTCCCTGCAGGCGCGCACCATAGAGGCAATCAGGCATTGATGTGGCTGTAGAATTTTTAGGTTATGTTGCTAAAAGACTTTGCCAGTATAGTTTTTTTTCCCAGCTTTGCTCTGTACAACTACAGGGCAGGGGATAAATATAATGCCAACCTAACAAGAATTATTTGTCACCTGGAAATGGCTGTGTGCCCGGAGAGGGGAGGGGGTTCAAGCTTTTTTGGCCCCTAAAAGAGAGCATTTTTCATTCCTGATCAGTCTAAACTGCAAACACAGCATGTGATACTGTTTTTTATTTTCTTTCTGACGGCTAAGAATATTGGTATTCTGTCTTCAGACCACCCTAAGACAAGTGAGAACAAAATCATTGATTTCCCCCTTTGCTCAATGGTCTATAGTGATGAGTCTGACAACAGGGATACCAGTCTGATATCACAGATACCAGTCTGCCAGATCAGTGTTATCATTTCTGATGTTTTCTCCCTCTGTAGATCTCTGTATTTTATCCCTATATTACCTGATTTGCATTTGCCCCACTTTTCAGAAGCTTTCCCCACTTTTATGCTGAGATTTAAGCTGGAATAGCTAACACAACTTCACCAAAATTAAATCAGCAAAAAACATCAAGAAAATGAAAAGATTTTCGATTTTCTTGATTTTCTCTTCGCCTTCAGATGAAACGGAAGTGGTGTTGTTTTTAGCTTTCACCGCAAATGACGTCATTTAAACTCGAACAGCATTGTGGGTAAAACAACATGTCGGTTCAGAGTTCAGCTCGGTCTGTATATTGAAGAGGCGGTATATAGTTATTTGGTTATTTCCGTTCTGCCACAATGTGAAATTAAGACCTCCAACAAATGTACAAGCAATGGCTATGCAAACTGCAGTTGTCTATGGCCGTTTGATTGCTTCTCACGCGAAGCAACTTGTAGCGCCGTTGCTGAAGCGGCAGAACGCCTCGAAGCTCCAGCTTATCACGGCGTGTTGTGGTTTTTCGAAGGATTTTACGCCGGCGAAAAGCAAGTTCGTTTACGGGGAAGATGCCTTCTTCATAGCCAGAAATAGTGCCTCTGACGTCTTAGGTGAGATCTGTTTCCAATCTTATTATGTTCGGTAAATGATTATGTCTTTGGGAAATGGTAAACTTGGCTTATGTAACACCGGAGATCTTTGTAAACACGAGAAATTTTAAGATGTTATCGGTTCAAAAGTCAAAATTGAAGACCTTTACCATGAGTTCGGAATAACTTTGCCTCATATTCTGATATGATATGGTATTACATTGAAGACTTCGGTGAATATTAAATATGCTTTGGGATTTTTGCACTTTCACAAAACCGCTATATCTAGTCTGTGGTTAATTGGGTTCGTTTTGTAGAAGAAAACAAACCAATGTGTTCGTAGTGTGAGCCCGATCTCCCGTAGTTTTATTGAGCCTACATTTAACAGCATTTAAGGAACTCTAAAAGTAAGAAATTAGCATATACAATTTTCTAAAATACTGCCATTTTCAAAAGACTAAATTTACTGTACTGTACAGTCTGTTTTTATTAATTTTCTGATTACATGATCTACTAACAGTGGTCTTAGTTTTTATTTGTATATTCAATTTTGCTAAAATTTAATTAACATGCTCTACCTTATTTAAAACATCAGAAGGAAAGTTAAGTGTTGTGGAAAATGTTTTCTCCCCCTAGCCAAGACAGTTAAAATATTTCATGGGAAAATGCAATGTTTCTCCTATGAAAATTATTCTACAAAAATGCAGGCATTTTTTGTGTTCATATTGTTAATTTAATATTGGCCTGTGTTCAGTCTGACAATTTAATCTTTAATTGGAACACTCTACTTTAATGAAATAATTTCATACAATTTTTATTTTGCCTGCTTTTGTTGTCTTGCGACCCTTATACATATGGTTATGCAGACAATACCAGGACTTGTTCCCATTTGTTGTTCTAAAATACGTGTACAACAAATTGGCTCTTCTACAAAAGCTTTCACTAATTATATCACTTTTCTGTGTTGACTTGTCGTGGTTGCCTGTTTGCCCAGGTCATAGCCTCTGCACACTTCCTTAAATTACTAGTAATATGTGACTCGCAGGGCCTCGCGAAGCTCTGGGTTGGTGAGGGGGGTGGGGGGGGGGGTGTTATAAATAAGGAGTGGATTATTTGAAGTTGAACATTAATTGAATTGTACATATTCAATTTTCCACAGTAGGCAGAAAGATATATTTGTTAGAAATTTTATTTCAACGGGCATGGCCGCGACACCCTCGTTCCCAGGGTCTACTCCGCTTTAAAGATGGTGGCTTTGTCTGGTTCGTAAAGAGGTCTAAAGCGTTGGGAAGCGCAGGCTATTTTCAAAATCATCGACAAATTATTGGATAGTCGCATTTTGGACATTTATTTGATGGCATAAAAGAAAAGAAGAACGAACGGCAGGAGGATTCGAAGCCTCCGCCCGCGCGCCCCTGATGGCGACGAAAGGTTTATTAGCGTTGAGGGAGTATTATATGGAAATCAATGTTATTTTAATCCGAAAAGAAAAACGATAAAAATGAAAGGCTCAGGATTCGAACCCACAAAAAAAAAAGAAAAAAAAAAGAAAAAAAAAACCCTAGCCGGATTCGAACCCCCGACCTCAGGTCCGAAGATCTGATTTCAAGTTCGACGCCTTACCATTAGGCCACCAGCGCGCGGCGGCCGTGTGACGTCATTTCCGCCACACACCAAGCTCACAAATATATATAGAAATATATATGACCGTAAACTCCACACGAGATTTCATCCCGCCTGATCCCTTTGAGGGACAAAATTATACACCCCGCTACGCTCGGCCTTCGGCCTCGCTTCGCGAGGAATAAATGTCTCTTTGTAAAGCCTTCCTCTTCTGCTTATTTGACTTAATTGTTTTTTTCATAAATTAAAACAAAACTGACAGTACTCGACATGTAAAACTCAATTATTATTGGTTTTTTTTTTATAATAGACTGCAAGTAGTTTGCTTTTTGCACTCATTTCAAATGGTAGACTTTTGCAAAGTCCTTTCAATGATTATTTTCCCCATAATTTTCGTTTCATCAGAGTAAAAAGTTCCCTTTGTCCTAACTTTGCCTTTGCGTAAACTTAACTAAGCATTGAAGAACAACTGGTAGAAAGTCTATCTTTCTTACAGCAGAACATTTTACTGGTATAGGTTGTCAAAAATGCACTTTCAGACCTTGTCTATAGCAAGATCCACTGGGTGAGTTGAAAACACTGATCCCCCGGTCCGCAGACTACCTACTGACCTCTACTCTGCGGACTACCCTACGGACTACTCTGCAGCTAGGCTACTCTACGACTACCCCTTTGGACTACCCCTACGGACTACTCTAGTCTATGGACCAGGGGTCAGTGTTTTCAACTCACCCAGATCCACTATTATAGTGGTCACTTACCCTCACATACAAAACCAATACAGTCATTAGACTTAGTTCCCAAATGAGCTGACTAATGAAAGTTTGAATCTTCTAGCCCAGAATAAATGACACTGCTTTGGTTCCCATATGTGACTTTTGATACACCCTGTGTTAGATTCTTTTATCCAGCTACACTCAATAGAGTACAAGGAATGAAAAACAAGTACAAATATCTCATGGTATTTGTGCTCTAGAAGACTTGGTTAACAAGTTTTTTGAAAACACGTTGCCTGTGGCGCTCGGTAGACGGATTGTTCTTAGACAAATTAGAATTCATCCGATCTAAATGTTAAATGTCACTAAATTTTCAGGGGCCTCTGTCCATCTTCGTCAGAGTGAAATGATTTTTGTTACAAATTTGCACGCACTAAGCATATTTGAATATGCCATCAAATTTTTATAATCTCTAGTGAGTGTACGCTAGTGTGAGTGTAATTTCGAGAAAGTGTAAAGTTTCCTGAAGACAGAGTCATCCGCACTAAGTCAGGTGGAAAGAAAATAGCCTTATATGACTTTTATTTGCCTTCTGACAGGCCATGCAGGGATAAAATTTAGGTTTAAAGTCAGGTTTTGGGAAAGAAAATGAAGTAATGCCTTATATATGAGACATTTTTATTTGTGTTCTGACAAGCCTGCAAATAATTTTTTTCTCTGGGTGCGTTGTCCGGAGCTAGAGATGCACATTCCTCATGACAGGCATTCCAAAGTGTCCTCATTAACAAAAGTTCACCAAGACACACCAAATACTGTGAACTATGAAGTAATTTATGGAAATTTCTGTAATTAATACAGTCAAACATGAAATACTTAACAAACAATACTTGCATTCAATCCTGGACATAAGTGCTATTTTAATGACTACTGTTTGATTGTTTATGTAAAAAAAATGCTTTTACATTATGTCTTATTCCTGGCATCATGAGACATCTTAAAGTGTAGTTGTCCCTGTCCCACTGAGTCAAACATTAAGAGAATTTCCTGAGATTGTCCCTGGTTAATTTGTCTGGTCAGTCCAAACTTTCACCAGTCAAAATGCCAAACTACTAGACGGTTATCAGTGTGGTAGCTAAGGGCCGGCTGCTGGCTAATTTTCACCGGCTGAAAGAGAACTTGAATCCGGCTGAAATTTCACATGAAAACAAAGACTTAGGTAAACTTTTAGAGCTGCCAAGGCCAGAAAAGCCAGCTGGGCTTGTTGATGAGCTGGCTTAGTGTTTTCTTAACTACATCCCTGGATTATTGTCTGATGACCAGCTGTTATTTGCAGCCTTGTTAATAGATTGTTTTCACCTGACATTATCAAAGTTCTAAATCTTAAACTATTGATACATACTTTATTATCTTTCCCCATGGGGGCTTTTCGAAGATTATATGCTACTAAAATCAATAATATTCCATTCTACTAAAAATTAAAATTAATACTAGTACGTTCTAATTAAGTTAATCACGAATTTAAAAACTCTACAATTAATTACAATTATACAATTATTAAAAACTCTACAATCAATTACAATTATTGACTCTGTCGGGCTGTTCTTTTAGCATGTTCTTAACATCAGTGTCACTAGTTACTGGGAAGAATTTTGTCTATGTAGAGTGCTTCGTTTTGGAGATAAAATATTTTGAAATTTGTGGCAGCCCAGAAACCAATATCTTTGCCACTTTAAATACTTCCAGATATACTATTCAGAGTAACTAAAGCATTCTTAAGTGAAAACATGGGTCACTGGTAGCAAAATCTGTTTTTTGAAGACCTTACTGGCTGTCATATTGGTGTGCCACTTTGGTATGCCAATGCCTAAGTGTGGCAGACCTATATAAAAATTTCTGTAATTTTCTGAATTTGTTGTTATTGCCCAGATATGCTTCCCTGTAATTGGCTTGTCCCTCACATGTATCCCTCTATTGCAGTGTATATTTGAGGTTAACTTCTCATCATCTTACATAACTTTTTTGTTGTTTCATTGTTGATTTAGGAGTTGCTGATGGAGTTGGTGGTTGGCGACATTATGGAATTGACTCCTCCCTCTTCTCAAGTGCACTAATGGAAAGCTGTAGGAGATTTGTAATGGAAGGAGGACTTGAGACACCATCTCCTATTAGTGTAATTAAAGCAGGATTTCAAGAGCTTACAGAGCACAAAGAGCCACTGTTTGGTAAGTGAAATTTTACTTAATTTTTTTCATAAAGTAGATCCTAATAAGAGTTTTATACATTTTTGTATGATGTCTTGTTTTAATAAAAAAGAATAAATATATCTTTTTAAAAAGTGGTGAATGTGTAATATACATTTTAGATAGTTATATGTATGCAGCGTAGATGTACGCAAATTGTTTCGAAACCATAAGAGAAGTGTCAGAGTTTCTGAAGGTTTACCAATATCTGAAAGCAACTCTAGCATCAGCTAAATATTAGTGTCGTTTAATAGAGATTTTGCTTTTTTATCAATCATTGAAGGGCAAAGACCTTTCTCATTTTCATAACAAATTTTTGTTTGCTTTTAAGAATTTTTTGCAGACAGCTATTAATTTTGCTTTGCAATTTGTTTGGTGAAATAGGTAGTAGCACAGCCTGTATTATGGTACTAGACAAGAAAAGCCAGACACTTCATTCGGCAAATCTTGGCGATTCTGGATTTCTGGTGATTCGTCAAGGTTCAGTGGTACACCAGTCATCTGAAATGCAGCATTATTTCAATACTCCGTATCAGCTTGCAATACCACCACCAGGACAAGCTGGGACTGTTATACAGGATAGGTATGTATAGTAGATTAGGTCAGGGGGGGGGGGGATTACAGCCCCAGAGTTCTCCTTACATGTAAGCCCAGACATCATCGCCTTTCTTGAATTTCACTGGAGGCAGAATTAAGTCAAAGTTCACAATTTTCCTCGCACAAGTCATAACTTAAATTTGAGCTACTTTTTCACTACTGATTTTTGAAAGCATTTGAACATTGATAGGTTTGAACTAATAATTTATTAACTATATCTGGAAAAATTATAGTTTAATTGTAACAAATAACTTTCATTTTACTTAATTTATTCATACATTATATTTCATGACATATTAATTTGTTACTACCGGTACCAGCAAAATAGCAACAGCTTGTCGGGGCGGGTAATGACACTAAACAAACAATTAAGTCAATAACATTTTAAAATTAAAAAATAATTACATTAACAAACAATCAAACAAAGAAACTGACTTAGGAAAAACAGATAAATTACCAGTGATTTACATGAAAATATTACATTAGAATTAACAAGTTAAAATTTATAATTAAGGCCTGACACTAGAAAATCAAAGGTTTAAACATTGATAGATTATTTATAACCATATCATGGAATAAACAACTACATATTTTTTTTTTTTTTTTTTTTTTTTTTTACAGTTTGGATGAAGCAGAGAGTACATCCTTCAGTGTGGAATTGGGAGATTTGATTGTTTTGGCCACTGATGGCTTGTTTGATAATGTTTCTACTGAACGAATACTCAAGGAGCTGTCACAGCTAGAGGTGCGCTAGAAATGTTAAATAATTTCCATTCTCTGTTTTAAGACTAGATAGCTCAAAATCAATACCCGAATTGCATAATAGCAATACATACCTTTACTACCGATCCATGGGTCAGAATACCACCCTTCAACAGGAAGCTGCCTTCTCAGCAATTCTTTGCCTTCTCTTATCAGCACTGTTATACACTGGCCAGTATTTACAACCCTCCAAGTTAAGACCATTTAAGTCGCCATGGCGACTAAAATTTTGAAGCTGGCGACTCTACTGGAACCAAAGTGGCCAGCCTGGCGGCTGAAATTGAGAAGAAGGATTGGAAGCGTGAGCTTAATTTAGCGACTAAAATTTTTCACTAGCGACTAAACTTGAGCAGTCGGTGGCCAAATGGCCACTAAGGAAGAAAATAAACTTGGAGGGTTGATTTAAAGCAAATACAGTGCTCTAAGTGCTGCAGGCTTCACACAGCATGTGCCCAACTGAACCCTGAACAGATGCCTTGTGATACTGAATTTGTGTTCTGTTCTTCTTTTTTTCAGGATCACAGCACAGAAAGTATACAACATATAACTGATTCACTAGCACATTTAGCGAGAACCCATTCATATGATCCACATTATTTGTCACCATTTGCCGAGCAAGCTAGATGTGAAGGCATTAACATCACTGGTGGGAAACCGGACGACATTACAGTCCTTATAGCTGTAGTGTCCGAGATGGGAGAAGATTTAGACACTTGATAATAAGGGGGCATTGAACAAGAGTTAATCATACACCATGTATGACATACAGCTCATAAGGCCCTATACATGAAGGCACTCATCATTTCACATGTTAAGGAAGTGTATGGACTGGAAAGCTCTCTGTGGTCTGCCTTCCTTTTTCTGGTCTCAGCATGTCAGTTATTCTCATGTAGCACACATTATTCAACAAGTTTTGTTATTTATGAATGCAAAACATTTTTTAACTTTCTTTTTTACATTCATATAAAGTTTAGTTGTGAGCCATAAATGAAATTACCTGAAGTGAGTTAATATTTTTGTTTTTTTGCTTTTTGGTCACTCAGCACAGACCTTGCACATTGTGCTTAATACGTGCATATTCACCACAAGCCAGAATTTTGTCAACTGTTGATGTTTGAGGCTTGCATTTTTTTTTTGGTTTCAGTTTTGCATCATCTAATTTCATTAGCAATCAGATGAAAGACTGGCTGGGTACAAAACCAAAATAATTATGGTTATTTTACCAAACATATTCAAATCTCCAACTTGCTCCTTGTCAACTTCAATACTTCAGTTCTGTCGGGTGAAGTATGTTTTGTGTAGTCGCAGTAACTACCGGTAACTCTTGAAAGTGGAGCACGCTGAACTGTAAAGCAATCTTCATGCACCAAACTAAAGTTGGTGAACGGGTTGGCAAACTCAAGTTGGTGTGTGTGAACGACACAACAACAGACACAGTTGGCAAACATGTTTGCAAACTCTTGACGACAAATAGAACTTGTCTCTATTCTCGCCAACAGTTTGCCAACAGTTTACCAACTTGAGTTTGCCAACACAAGTATTTGTAGTGTGAAGACCATAACTTTCTCAGTCAATGAATGCAAACCCTACTGTACATTATTCACTGATTTCTCCATCCCAGAAAATTATAGCTGGTTTCTGATTGGCTAAGAAGTGAAATAGCATACAAGGAAGTGGAGGGAAAGCAAAAATCCCTTTTTTCTCATACCATAAAAAATAATAATTATTTTTTTTCAAACATAGCAATACATGTACAATAGAATCAGTCAAGATTCATTCAAATTGGCTGTGCAAGTGAGTTACAAATTCATTTGCACTCCAATCCTTTCCATCTATTTCAGTAATTTTAAAACAGAATTTTTTCACAGTTCATAAAAATTATTGTAAAAAATCAGTGCATCCAAGCTACTTGTTTAAGGCAATTTCTTGGGGTTTCACGCTTTTTTACAAAAATGATGAAAAAGTAGTTAATAGCAAAACTGCTCTTGATAATATTAATTATTTGGTAGGTTGTGGGATTTTTTTGTAAAAACAGCTAAGGTAAAATGGATACATTATTTTGTATATAATTAAATAACAAGTCATGTTTAAAGTTGTAAAAAGAACATATAATTCCAGACTCCCCCTCACAGTTTGATGAGTGAAAATAACGTTTTGTTTTTGTGATTTATAAAAATACTGGTCAAACTTCTGCATGTTTCTTGACTACTGTAAAGAATGTATTCTTGAAAGTATTTGTACAAGTTTTGCAAAAGCAGGGGTTGGAAATGGTCATAACAAACTATTCACAACTTTGAGTCACTGCAGTAGTTTGGCTGAAGTTCAAATAAATAACATAGAATAATTTATTGAGTCACAAATAGCTTAATTACTGATACAATGTGAGATGACAGACTACCTTCTCACCTTTTGGTAGTAAATAAATGAGAAGAGGATCTAAGTTTTTAAGGGTTAAGTGATAGAAGATTTATTGTAACAACTTGTACCAGTCAGTAGTTTTAGCTTGTTTGCTATAGTAATAAATCTTGAATATTAAATGGTTAAGGGCTTAATTTCAGTGAAAACCTTCTGTACAAAAAATTATAATATTATTTAATTAATGTTTTAATAAAGAACTTCGAACAGAAAGTGGTGTTTTGTGGCAGGGCAAGCGACCTTTGACTTCTGAGTTCTTGAAACTTTGCTATAACAAGTTTCCACGTGATTTCCGGTTGCTTTTTCATTTTGTCTTGTGTAACTCTGTCCTGATTTAAGAAAACAGGGGCCAGCGACTCTCTTAGCCCTCCCTTTCCTTCCCCCTTGTGGGTTTGAGAGCCCGGTCACAGCTCTGCCTCAAGGCCTCTGAGAGCACTTTAAATAAGTGCCCAGCCCCCAGAAAACCAAAAGCAGGGAGCAGTCCTGGCCACATTCCAAAGCAAAGTCTTGCGGAAACAAGCCAAAAAGCTGACTTTAGCATGTCCCACAGCCGGATTGCAATCCAACAGCTGACCCAGGGCTCCCTAGGGTTGTTAGGTCAGGGCCCGGGCTACCTGCCCACGAAGGTCGACTGCGTTGGCCTTCAAGCACGGATCCCGGACTCCGCGCTTTGTCAAATCCAGACAGAACTACAGTTACGCCAAACGTTGCCTGGGATCAGTACGGGGACATTTTTCCCGTGCCGGGGGAAAGGGGATTAGCAGTGCAGTAATTTTATAATGGTGTTTGTCCCCCTCCCCTTTCTGTCAGGATGCTGGTATTCACAACGCGGTGCCATAACACTCGGATCACAGCGCATTGTCGTTTTGTTACGATTTGTAAGGCCAGTTTCATACAAATAAACAGCAAAATGTTGTTTTACACAACCACTCGGCCGAGGCTGTAAGACTGTAAGGTTGTAAAGCTGCAATGTTGGGAGGCTGTGTGATTCTGAAAGACTTTGCTATGGGCGGCCGTTACCACCAAAAATACAAGGATTTCAAATAGATCAGTAAACATATAAATGGTCTAGGGATCAGTTGCAGAGTGGTATAGCCAATAAAGAAATTGTTTAGCCAAGTTATGAACGGTGATGGCGCCTGTGTTGAATTGGATCATGACATCGTGAAATAAACTAGCCTAAATGCGAGTAGCTTAGCTCTTGCTTGTAAAACAGTATAAGATAAAGAGAAATGGTCTAGGGAAACCAAAAATGGGCTAGCATTCAATGTTGCAACAGCACAGTCTATTTTTGAACGGTCTAGCGTGACATCAAATGACACAGCGTTGTGTGAAATAGCGTAGCATGACATCAAATGGTCTAGCGTAGCATGAAACGGTATAGCCTTGCGTTAAATGGTATAGCATATCACAAAATGGTTTGGTTTAGTTTCGAGCAGCTTAGCGATGCATTATTGGAACAGCTTTTCACCAAATAGTCTAGCATCATTGAGTTGCATGGTTCAGCGTGACATCGAATGGTCTGGCGCCGAAACCACCAAAAATACAAACTGCAAGTTGAACAGCCAAACGTGAATTGGAACAGCGATCTGCGGGGGGCATGACGTCAATGAATGTGAAAAATCGGCGCCAAACCATCACAGTGAGACGCGAGCGTACCACTTTTTTTTATTTATTTATGTTTTTTTTTTTATTCATCCACAACACAAAGTACAAAACATACAATTACAAATGGTTACAAATTTTTGCTAGCCTAAAACAGCCGCGCAATTGCTGTTTTGGCAATTAACGTAAGCGTACCACTTAGTCAATGTGTGAACGTCGCCATTCAGTGATATTTCGGTAAGTTTTTTTTCTCTTGTTGCCTTGCTGATATTATATTTTTTCGTAGTCGTTCATGATAATGATACCTGAAATGGTACGGTTTGCCGGTCGCCAGCTTGTTATAGTTTATATTTCGGCGATGCATGAGTCAGACACCTTGACCAAAGCAATTTTTAATGCTTAATGTCGATTTGTAGAGCTCTTTTTCCATCATAACCCGAGCTTTACCTTTGATGGCTCTTAAGTGGCGATGTCCTTTAAAGCGGACCATCGCATTTCGGGTCGGAAGAAAGTTTTCCTTCAGACTTTGCCCAGTGAACTATCTTGGTTTATAAGTAAATGTAACTGCATTAGTTTTTTGAAATACGTTAAAATGTTTTTTTTCAGAGCCTATAACAGCCAAGGCGACTAAAAGGCTAAATTTTGATGGTCGCTACAACGAAAAACTGCACAAGTTGACGAGCTCGGCACACAAAAACCGCCGACCGCAATAGAAAACTATTATAATCCCATGAAAGGTGGTCCTTAAAGGGTTGTGAAAACATGTTTGTTTTAATATTTTTTTTAATTTTCAGGTTTGGAAAAATTTATGTCTCAACATCCGTCAGATCACTTTTTATAAACATGCCAATGTACCCTGACTTTGCTGGCTTTTGTTTTCCAAGTCCAGACCAGACCATTCTAAATTCCACTTGAATTCTACTAAATGGATGCCAGGGAGCACAGAAATCTAAAAATACCTTGCACTTCTTACCTTCTTTCGTCACAGCGACTTCCAACTTTTCGTGTTTTAAGCGAATTTTTCATACACGTTATGCAAATGAGGTTGTAAACCGAGCAACGGTTGTTTTTAACAAAAACGGTTTAATCGTTGACTTACAGCACTGCAAGTCAAAAATACAGGTCATTTCACAGAACGATCACTTGCAAACGTTTTAAGCGGTTAAAAACGGCGAATTATTCGTCCTGGAACTTTGAATTTGTTACGAATTAATTATGCAGTTTCGCTGTCTGCTGAACTTGGTCAGGTAAACTTAATAGTTGGATTGTGTACTCTTAGGTTTTGCTGCTTTCTATTGTTGAGTTAATAGTTTTGTTACTTTTGGAATCTGAACGTTTTCTCAGTATGTAATAAGTTCAATTTTAAAACCACACATTGAAATCTAGGATTCGTGACATTTTAATTTAATTACTGACATCAATGTACGAAGTTAAAAAAATAATTTATTCTGTTACCGTAGCTGAGCAGGTAGCTGAGGACGGTACTTTGTGGCCCTTATTGCCTTTCTTCCTAATGAATTTCGTTTTTAACTTCTTTGTTACATACACAGACATCAGTAAATTTTAGTATTACTCTGTGTATCAGTAAGTTATTTTAACACAAAAGCTCGCTCGTGCGAACTTAATTTTGTTTACACACATCTTATACTCGCAAACCCGTGAATATCGACGTCCAATCATCATCCCACTGCTCGAGATATATTCTCCTCCGTAAAAGGAAAGAAAAACGCTGCTTCATTGCAAATGAAATACTTTTCATAGAAATACTCTACTGAAAAAAATACTTTCAAGTCTGTTTCCTTGACTAAAACTTTATACGGTGTCTGACATTTGCAGAATGCAGAATGCAGAATGCAGACTAAGAGAATATATTGTGTTACCTTTACCATTATTGAAAGCTAACCGTAAACAGGCTAACCGAAGTGCTATTTAGGCTAACCGGAGTGAATAGTAGGCTAACGGGAGTGAATAGTAGGCTAACCGGAGCGTGTAGTAGGCTAACCCGAGTGATAAGTTCACTCCGGTTAGCCTACTACGCACTCCGGTTAGCCTACTATACACTCCGGTTAGCCTGTTTACGGTTAGCTTTCAATAATGGTAAAGGTAACACAATATATTCTCTTCGTCTGCATTCTGCATTCTGCATTCTGCGTTCTGCATTCTGCAAATGTCAGACACCGAACTTTATAGATCACTGGGGCGAGTTTTACCGTGACAAAACGGAAACTGACGTGACACAGCCAGAACTAATCGCGATCGCGTGGTTCTTTATCTATGCTCGTTCGACTTTTTTGCTTATCCATTTGGTTTTCATGTTTAGATGTGCTACCACACCTTATACAAATTTCAGTTTGCACAACTACCTCTAAGCTTATAACAAGAAACGTCTCTGATCCCTGTTGCCACTACACGGTACAACTTACTACACCTTGAGATTATATCATTCTTTTCCAAAAAAAAGAAAAAAAAATCACTTTCTCATTGCAAATAAAATACTTTTCATAGAAAATCTCTACTCAAAAAAGCACTTGTCTGTTTTCTTGACTCAAATTTAGATCAATCGGCCAAAACGGAAACTAGCGTGACACGGCCAAAAAATCATAACTAATCTGTTCAAAACTAATCGCCTGGTTCTTCGTCTAGTTTCTTTCGACTTTTTGCTTATCCATTCAGTTTTCATTTTTAGATGTGCTACCACGCCTTAAACAAATTTCAGTTTGCACAACTACCTCTAAGCTTATAACCAGGAACGTCTCTTACCCCCCTCAGGGGGGAGGGGTTACCCCCATAATGGCCTAAACAGGGAGGCTCCGTCCGAAAGGGGTACCTTTTTCATGCTTTAGGTATATAAGAGTAGGATTCTCACAAGTTGAGGTAAATGAAAGCGTAGGGATATCGGTTATTTAGGTATTTAAAAGGAGGTTCAAGTTTAAATATTTCGAACAAACGCACCTTATGGCTTGTCGGTATTTTTAAACAAATTTGGCTTCTTGGAGCTCAAATAAAGTTGTTCCGGGTAGGTGAGTTATCCCTAGCAGAGCGTTTACAAGGCGCTAGGGTAACCCTAGCGCTCAGGGTTACCCTACCTGCTTGTAAATAGGCCCTAAGTAGAAATACTTAGTAATAAGTACACTTAGTAGAGACAAGGGACAATAGGAACCGAATAGTCTGATTAGTCAAGGCTGATAGCGTAAGGACTGTTAGATTTTTTATAGGGCGGGGGGATGAAGGAGGAGGCATGAATTTTAGATGTTGGTTTTTTGTATTTTCTTACAGCCTAACAAGATATTTTTTGGTGGCCTTTGCCTTCTTTTGGGATTTACACCCCCTCCCCCTCCCCCATAAATCAGGCAAAAAAACTAAGAAAGGACCGGAGGGATCTCAACAGCTATAAAAAAAACCTTCCCTTATTAACTTCGTAATTCTTAAATAATTTATTTAACATGTATTTGTCTGAACAGCATTCAAAACAAGCTATCTAACAATGACGTCTTAGTGCGCAATTATAGAATATGAACCAACCGCGTAACCTGGAAGTACCGACAAAGGCTTGAGAAGAATTTAGCGGGCGCAAATAACTCTCCCTCCTCAACAAATGTAAGAAGAGCAGATCAAGTAAAATATTGAACCGGCATGAACTTCTCAAGCAAAAGAAAAATATTTTTATAATCTGTTTTATGTAAAAGAAACTGTATGGCAATTCTCTACGCACCGGATCCGACTTGAACGAAAACACCGTACATCTTCTGAATAGCCTTTGACATTTCCAGATTTACGGAATATCGGCTCTTTGCCCCCTACTGGTTTCTTCGTGGACGTCCTTGGTGCGCTGGATATAGGCAAGCTGTTCTTGGGCGCCAGAACTTTCCATATGTGTGCCTATGCTTGGCGCACACGGTCATTTTTGCGACAACCGACTCCTCTAAATCGAAAAAGCCAGCTCTGTCCAGGATTATTTGCCATTCTGTGATGTCCTCTTGCGATAAATGTATAGAAGCGAGGTGACTGTCTATCGATTCATCGCACTGAAGCAAGCAGAAAAGACCTGAAACGCCTCGCGAATCGCTACACTTTCCCGTTTGCGACAAAAAGCACGACATCTTGTTTTGAAATTTTATTTTTGGAGCCAATTACAAAACTTTGGCTCAAACTAATTACATTATCACAGTGACAATACTTACCAGAACTGTCTCTAAGTAGTAGATAAAATATGAGCGGGAGATCTGTATGGGCGATTACAATGGCGAGCCGACAGGCGAGCCATTGTAAACGCCCATACAGATCGGACGCGAATATTTTATTCTACTTGTGAAATGAAAACAATAAATTGGATGCAAAGTATTGTTATGCGAATCAGTAGAGATCTGTATCAAAAGTTAATGAATACTAATTAGCTGAGCAGGAGTTTGTATCAAAAGTTAATTCTATTGTTTGATTTGTATTGTGGTTTACAGTCGTGTACATGTGATCCGAATACTGTGCTTGGGTTGGTTTTCCCCCTTATGAATAATTAATGAATTTTACAACATTTATTTAAAAATTCGTGCCATAATACAACACTATACACTAAATTATGAATAAAACTAGTTACAGAATGACAATTTCAAATGTCTTTGTGCATCCTTAGGCCTAGTTCAGACATCGTGCTCCTGCCGTGACGAACTAAATTCAGAAATTAAGTTCGACAAAAGCACGGCAGAAGCACGGCGTCTGAATCAAACGTTTGAATTGACTTCGGCAAAACAATTTAGTTCGACACGGCATGTCGTGCCGCACGACTCTGGCACGGCAGCGGTTCAAACATCGTGCTTTTGCCGCACCAAACCAAATTCATAAATTATCTTAATGTATTTTGGCGGGATTACGTTCCCGCGAGGAGTTACGAGGAGACCCGAGAATAATTCTCCATTACGGAGTATGCGCACAACCTCGTTCCCAGGGTCTTCTCCGTTTTTAGCCGCCATTTTGAAAACGGAGAAGACTCTAGTTGCATACTTAAAAGTATGCAAATTGAATTTTATTCTTGTCAAACGGCAAAAACCATGGCGGCCAGCCAAAGGAATACAATAAATATTTTTCTGCTAAAAAGCACGGTTAGGATGTTTCATTCAACGAAGTAGATGACACTAATGACAGGGAGCAGGGCGAAGAAGAAGCTAGCGGGTCTGAATCCGAAATAAGCAAGTTTTCGGAAACTAGTCGGGCATACAAAAAAACATTCGCCGTACTCGCAAAAGGAAAAGTTTTTTTTTCTGTTGTTTTTCTTTGAGTTTTTGCTGCAATTTGGAAAACGGCGCCATTTTTGTTGGATCACCGCTGACTAACTGTTACGTAGATTCAGTACTCCTGAATTTGGCACGACTCTGGCACGACGTCTGAATCAGAGTCGTGCTTCTGCCGTGCTACAGTCGAACCTAATTGCAATTTAGTTCGGCACGGCAGGAGCACGATGTCTGAACTAGGCCTTACAGCTGGTAACGTGAATTGTGGCAATAGAATTTTGACGGTACGAACCGTCGGGTTTTGCCCACGCAAATCTTGTTTGCATGAAACACGAAAAGTCACGCAAATAAAGTTGTAAAGCGCTGAGGAAGAAAGCGACCATAGAGACCGCTGGAATTCAGGCTAGGAAAAATGAGTGCTGCTTTATGCAAAACAAGTTTATAAATGTGACTTTGAACAGCAGATTAACTAACTAAAACTGCAACTTTATAAAGTGGCAACAAAACATGTCAACTAAAATACAAGGTCACAAATTGTTTATTTCAAGAGTTACATAACTCCAACTTGTTAGACCAGTTAAAACTGAAGGATTTTTCAAATATTACACCTTGAACGCTTTCAGATTTAGCAAGAACTTATTTGTTCTTCCCTTTTTAAATGAAAAACAGCGAGTTCCAAAAAGTTAGAACGGTTTGTTTGAAAACATCGGTCAAAGTTCAGCAGACAACACATTTTGCAAATCAATTGTGACATTTGTCTTGAAAGCATGCAAAGTTCAAGACAACATAATTCGTCAATTTTAACCACTCATATCATTTGCAAGTTTTCTTTCTATAAAACTCCCTGTATTTTTCACCTACAATGTCGAAATTTTACAATTTAACCGTTTTTGTTGAAAACAACCGTAGTTAGGTTTACAACCTCATTTGCATAATGTGTGTGAAAAATTCGCTTAAAACACGAAAAGTTGGAAGTCGCTGTGACAAAAGAGAGTAAGAAGTGCAAGGTATTTTTAGATTTCTGTGCTCACTGGCATCTATTTAGTAGAATTCAGGTGGAATTTAGAATGGTCTGGTCTGGACTTGGAAATTAAAGGCCAGCAAAGTCAGGGTACATTGGCATGTTTATAAAAAGTGATCTGACGGATGTTGAGACATAAATTTTTCCAAACCTGAAAATTAAAAAAAATATTAAAACAAACATGTTTTCACAACCCTTTAAGGACCACCTTTCATGGGATTATAATAGTTTTCTATTGCGGTCGGCGGTTTTTGTGTGCCGAGCTCGTCAACTTGTGCAGTTTTTCGTTGTAGCGACCATCAAAATTTAGCCTTTTAGTCGCCTTGGCTGTTATAGGCTCTGAAAAAAACATTTTAACGTATTTCAAAAAACTAATGCAGTTACATTTACTTATAAACCAAGATAGTTCACTGGGCAAAGTTTGAAGGAAAACTTTCTTCCGACCCGAAATGCGATGGTCCGCTTTAAAGGACATCGCCACTTAATTGCAGAAGTCTTTGAGGAATTCAGTCACAGTCAGTGTACCGCCACGAATAATCAGCAGAGTTGAAACGCCATGGTGAGCAACCTGATATCTGTTATCTTGTCGTTTGTCACGCAATGCATGTGATGTGACTGAATGCTCAACGCGGTTTTGAGATAAGAGTAGCCGGGATAGGAACAGCTTTTTATGTTTATTTTCTAAATGAGATTTACATTTTTATTTCGTTTTTGTTTGTACAATATTTAATATGTGCTCTCGTTAAAAAAATCGGCAGTATTTAAATTTATTTGCTGATTTATTTAACTATTCAACGGCTAAATGCTGGAGTGTGCACTGAATTTTACTTTCGGCTGCTTAGGAAATCGCTTAAGGCCCATTTACACGACAGAGACATTTTGGCACGGTATAAAAAATGTCAAAAATGGTACACGTACCTAATAAGGTTTCTTGATTCACCTGAATCACAATCGAGACTTCAAAATATCAGTTTTGTAAATGCCTCGCATAAATTTAACGCAACTTTTATAGACTCCCTACAGATTCAAGACCACGAACTATTTTTTTTTTCTTCTACATTATTTTAGCAAAGGGCCGGGTGGGTCATGTTATTTTTGGCCCCCTATCATGGGTGGGTCAGTCGGTTTTTGAGCCAGGCGGAAGGGGTGGGTCACACATTTTCAAGCCACCAAGTGGAAAAATAGATGCAAATCTGATTTTAAAAATGAACATAGAAAGCTATTTCTATCCTGGCTACCCTTCTCTCTGCCAATTTTTTTTACACGACAACACAGATTAAATATTGTACAAAAAAGGAAACAAAGATGTAAATCTGATTTTAAAAATGAACATAGAAAGCTATTCCTATCCTGGCTACCCTTCTCTCAAATCCGCATCGAGCGGTCACATCATATGCTTTGCGTGACAAATGACAAGATAACAGATATCAGGTTGCTCACCATCTGCCTCGTCCCCAGGCGCCGATTGGCCGGACGTTGAGGCGGTAAGGCGGGAAAACAGGGAGCGCGGGGTTTGATGGTTAGGGAGCGAGCCGCGGAGCGCCTGGCAGATCTTGCATTCAATATGGCGGACCAAAATGTCATCAACCCTGAAATGTGTATTAAAAACAGCAAAAGAGCCGTCTATTTAGCATTTTTACAGCACAGAGCGCCTTGGACACATCTTTTATGAAAAATATTCTTATTAAGACGACGGACTTCACCACCATTTTCGCACGCTTCATGTCCCAGCTCAGCTTGAGAAGAGCCAGAAGGAGCATACGAGGCACTCTGTGAAGTTAAAAAAGCTTTGAATCCTTTACGACAAATAGACGTTGAAATGTCTAATGACATTTTCCGAACTCCAAGAGAGACAGGTACTCATTTCCGTTTATCGAAGTTGTCTTGTAAATCCGAGTGTAAATGACAAGAAAATTAGTTATCCTTTCCATTATTGTTTTGTGTAGAATTTTTTTCGTAGAGCCCGAGAGTTAGTTGCCTTTTAGTTATTCCATGGACGCTCCCCGGGGACGCTCATTCAAGCCAGACGCGACAAAGATAATGCAACAACAGCATGAATCCATCGATACAAATAACAATTCATCTGTCTTTGGGATGTCATTTCTACTATCTCTGGTTTACTTCAATAAAATGTTAATTATCTGCTTATCAGTAATCAAGCACAACCTTTGATAGTTGTTTTATTAATTGAAGATAAAAATTACATTAAAAATGTTTGATATCATAACTGTAATTTTTTTCAATGCAATTTTTTTTATTGATTGCCAGTAGGTGACTTTTTTCCCATTAAACCACAATTTATTAAGGATAAATACACATTTTTTTTGTTAAGCATTGTGGCAGTGAGTCTGCCATTTATGCTGTGAATGCAACTGAGTCAACTAAATTGTTTGGAATGTACCCTATGCCATGCCATGCAGGCTTTTAATTTGGGGGCAGGTGCAGAGAGCATTTCTGATGAATGTGACACTGTTTTCATGAAGTTTTTAGAATGGTTCATGTGCGGTATATGATTTAAGATCATCTTGAAATCTTGCTTTGTAAAAATGGAAAGATAATTTTTCTCATAAATATTTATGTATTAATATGCAAGGCTAGCATCTTTGGACATCCAAGGCCCACCATCATTCTATTCTAAATAACTCTAGTAACAAACCCCTCTTAATTTTTTATCACTCTCCTGTAATTCTTTACAAATTTAAAATAGTACATGTATTTGTAAAATTCTTTACTTTTTTAGCCACTGAAAAGAAATGTCTACTTTGTGCTTGCAAATTTGGTGTCTAAAGGCCTTTGTTATGCTCCCACTGACTTGATATTAACTAATTGCAAAAGGAGCTGGGGTGAACTGTACATGGAGGGTTGAAGAGGGTAGTAAATCAGTTTAGAAAATCAATCAAGTTAATTTTCAGGAGAAGGCTAACTAATATGTCTAGATCATAATCATATGAAGGGCACCACCAAGGAAATTGTCATACAAACAGTAATCCTCAGATTATCTCATGCACAACTTATTTAAATTCACAGTAGGTTAAGGCCATGCAGGTAAAACCCTCCTGGCTAGATAACTTTTGCAAATTGAAGGGAAATGTCTGAATGGTTTTGCAAAATCAGTACTACTAAAAATATTTTTAAAAATGTAAAAAGGTATCTTTTTCTCTTACAACAGCTGTTGTCATGGGTATAAAGCAGCACGGTAGGCAAAGCATACATTCAACATTTAAAGTGTTTTAATTGTTTTCCAAGACTGCTAGAGGCAGTGGGCTATTAGCAGACTGGGGAAAAAGTGGCAACTCCAGGTTTGCCGGTTTATTTATTTTAATCAAATTCAATATGATTAGCCAGGAGTTGCCATGTTCACATGAAATGCATTTAAGAGTCAGTAACAAACTCTTTGATGTAAAATTGCCTGGCATCTCAATTTATTTTCCTACACTATCTCAGCCATAAACTCTTGGGCCGGCAAAAATGATTTAAGTTTTGCTGTCTGTCATAGTCCAGTGTTTTGTTACCCTTAGGAATAAAGTTTTGCCACACATTCTCTAAAAACACCTACTAAAAAAACACTCCCTGTGACACTACAACTAGAAAAAACTATATTTTTTTTTTGTTACAAGTTTGTCAAAGTCTTATCCTGCTTAAATCCTCCAAAAGAGTGACCAAAACCTTATTTCTCCTTACAGTATCAATGCATTATCAAGCAGTACAGTGACGAGAAACACACAAATTAATCAGCGGAGAGTAATTTCGATATTAACACTTGAATCAGTAAAAAGAAATTTTAAGTAGGATCTGCCTCCTCTGGTCACTAACACCTTAAGTGCTGAAATAAACAGAACTACGCAAAGTTGAAATTTCAATAATTGTACTTTCTGTCAAGAAAGGTAAATTATGAGGTTAACCTAGCTAGAATAAAATATCAGCACACATTATAATTGTTTATGTGTCATGTTCTCATAAGATCTCCTACGTTGGACAACATTAATTTGATAAAACACTTGTTAGCACTTGAACGGCTCTCTCTGGAGCGCTGCTTATAGACTTTATACCTGAAGTTTAACGGCCAAGAGGTACAAATAAAAGTATACCGAAATGTAAGGAAGCTAAGCACTGCTCAGAAACGAAACAAACCAGCTCGAATTTCTGGCATCGATTGAAGCGAAACTTACCCTCAGTTCGAAGCTTATAAAGAAATTTAATTTTCTAACGACGGCAGAGATTCTTTACCCTCCGCCATTGACGATCTTCTCGCAATCAAAGTGGGATTTTCTCTGTTCAATCTTCTGCTCAGATTTCATACCATTTCTCCGGATAAATCGCTGATTTTGAGCTAGATTTCCCGCCAACATTAGATTAAAGCAAGGGGACCCCCACTTTGCTGAAACCAGCCTCAGTGAACGCTGAAAAGAATCGGCTCGATAGAGCAACGAAAACGATCCGAAAGGCCGTCAAAATCCCCATGTTGACAGTACTAACTTCCACGTATCTCCCAGTGTTGATTTCTTGACCGTTAAACTTGTTAAAAGCGCTAAAACGCCTTTTGACGAGAAACCGAACATTTTTGCCAAGAAACTGAACAGGATCTGCCAGGCGTCCGCTTCCCCGTCCGCATCAGGCCCAGAACGCCAAGCGAACCGTGCACGTCAGTCCCACAACACCAAGCGAACCGTGCACGACCAAGGACGAGGACGCCTGGGGACGAGGCAGGCTCACCATGGTCTTCTCTGCCGCTGATTACTCAAAGACGTCTGAAATAAAGAGCCATCAAAGTTTAAATTCATGAAAATAAGCTCGGTTTACAATGGAAAAAGAGCTCTACAAATGAACATTAAGCGTAAAAATTGCTTTGGTCAAAGTGTCTGACTCGTGCACCATCGAAATAAATTATAAACTACAGTAGAACCCGTGATAACTCGAACTCAGATCTGACTCGAACAACCCCGCTAACTCGAACTATGAACTTTTGTTTATCTTGGTCAAATTTACCCAGATTACTCGAATTCTGGTTCTTGCAACTCGCCACTGATGCCCATTGAAATATTCTACCAGCTCTTTTTGTCTTGTATTTAGATTTAAACACTAAAACAAACACTGCAGCAGATTTAATTTTAATTGAACAACGAACAGATATTCGTATTTGACAGTCATGTTCCACTCTTTACATAAAAATGTTTGATCGTGTGAGAGTTTCTTAGGAAATAAATTTTATTTGCACTGTACTGTACACTAAAATGCTTAAAATCAGTAAAAAAAAACAATTATCAACATGGAAAATTGAATATTCAGTCTACCCCGATAACTCGAAACCCCGAAAACTCGAACTGTTTTTCGATTCCCTTCTATTTAGAGTTCGAGTTGTCAGGCCGGTTCTACTGTATCACAAGCTGGCGACCGGCAAACAGTGCTAGAAATTGTTTCGGGTATCATTGATAATGAACAATGACGAAAAAAATATAATGTCAGTGGAGCAACAAGAGGAAAAAAACTTACCGAAATATTACTGAATGGCGACGTTCACACATTGACTAAGTGGTACGCTCGCGTCTCACTGTGATGGTTTGGCGCCATTTTTCACATTCATTGACGTCATGCCCCCCGCAGATCGCTGTTCCAATTCACGTTTGGCTGTTCAACTTGCAGTTTGTATTTTTGGTGGTTTCGGCGCCAGACCATTCGATGTCACGCTGAACCATGCAACTCATTGACGCTAGACTATTTGGTGAAAAGCTGTTCCAATAATGCATCGCTAAGCTGCTCGAAACTAAACCAAACCATTTTGTGATATGCTATACCATTTAACGCAAGGCTATACCGTTTCATGCTACGCTAGACCATTTGATGTCATGCTACGCTATTTCACACAACGCTGTGTCATTTGATGTCACGCTAGACCGTTCAAAAATAGACTGTGCTGTTGCAACATTGAATGCTAGCCCATTTTTGGTTTCCCTAGACCATTTCTCTTTATCTTATACTGTTTTACAAGCAAGAGCTAAGCTACTCGCATTTAGGTTAGTTTATTTCACAATGTCATGATCCAATTCGACACAGGCGCCTACACCGTTCATAACTTGGCTAAACAATTTCTTTATTGGCTATACCACTCTGCAACTGATCCCTAGACCATTTATATGTTTACTGATCTATTTGAAATCCTTGTATTTTTGGTGGTAACGGCCGCCCATACTTTGCGGTAAGATATAGTTCACGGTTCACAGACTGTACGATGACTAGCTTTGAGCTGATTGCCAGATTGTAAGACATAAGAATGTAATCTTGCAGGTTAGAGCAGTTTTCAATTGAGTGTCGTAAAACCAAAACCAAAGTAATTCCTCTAGCCAATCACAAAGGACACAGACAAACGAGTGAACCAATCAAAACTCGAAGCAATTACATCTAGTTGGCACGAAGCGCGGGAAAACGTGCGCGAGCGAGTCACAATTGGTTTTGGTTTTACTCCTGATTGGCCGAGAAAGTGGCGCGAAATTTTTTAACCAATCACTAAGCGTAGTGAACGCAAAACCAAAGCAAACGCAAATTACTTTCGACACTCAATTGAAAACCGCTCTATAAGATTGCAACGTCGAAACGCTGTAAGATTGTAAGGCTGTACAATGGTTGTAAGGCGGAACGGCTAACAGGCTGTAAGATTTAAAGCAGCCAGGTTTTAAGGTAATTCCTGGGAAATAAAACTGCTCATAGATTTTCAACCAAACTTTGCCGGTTTTTTGTTTACCTTCAGAAGCCAGGTTTTAAGGTAATTCCTGGGAAATAAAACTGCTCATAGATTTTCAACCAAACTTTGCCGGTTTTTTGTTTACCTTCAGGGAAGTTAAATTTTGAAATAAATCAAAGGCTCTTCGAGCAACCTCATGGTAATTATAATTCGATGAATGAAGTGCCGACCTCCGCATTTTTTTCAAAAGGGCTCGATTTATACTAGATACTTATTCGTCTTGGCAGACGAATTATGAAGATAGTTGGTCTGGACGGATGATCTGTCTGTTTGCCCGTATTTATACACAGACGAATTATCGCACGAACTAAAAAATGCTTGCCTAATTAAAATGCAAGTTCGTCCAGACGCATCATCCGTCTCTTGTATAAATCGAGCCAATTTAAAGTGCAACTATGATCAAATTTTCGATTTCCATGTCTTACATTTTCGTGTACAATAAGACTTTCTTACTCACCTTGCCAATTTTCAATCAATTACGAACATCAGAAGTCGTTTTTTATTACAGTGCTGCGCGTCGAACCGTGAACACCTAACAAAGTTTCGTACAAGTTTTTGACAAGTTTGATGAGTTGTCCGGTCGCCGAGCCAATCAGAAGGCGGGATACGTGGGAAGGCGAAGTCGCTAACTCATGCGGTTTTGAAAGTGTTTTGCACCTTTCCCGCGAGTTCTATTCGGAGATGGCGACTTATCAGATCAAAGTAGAATACGGAGACGACAAGCGGTTTAGCACTTTTCTCCTGTACGATATCACCTTGGAAAAACTCTTATCTGAAGTCAAGCGGCACTGCTCGCCTTTAGCTCACCTGCCAACCTCAAATATTAAAATACGGTTCCGAGACGAAGATGGAGACTTTATCAATCTTTTCGGCTCCGATGGCTTCGCATTTCAAGAGATGCTGAGAAGCTCAAAAACCGTAAAGGATCAAGACTACAGGAAAATTTATCTCGTAGCAAATGAGGTTGATTCGCCAATGCCTAAAAAGTGTAGACGTACGGAGCGAGCCGAATTGGAACTCGATATGGAGCCGAATAGCGGTGCGTCCTTGGAGCCTAAACAGTTGTGTTGTTTACCCCAGAGAGTGCGGCGTCAAAATCTCCTTCAAGCAAAGCCCTTTGGACGCCCAACAACAAGAAATCGAGGATAATCTTCAAATGCTTAGAGTACAAATAACAAGTGCAAAGGATGAACTAGCGAAACTGAGTGAGAGACAAAAAGAATTCCGCTCTCTTGGAGAGATAAGAGGTCGAGTTTGCAACAATTGTCACCAAGGCGGGCACACTAAAACAACATGCTCTGGACTTTCATGCAACGATATCAATTGGTGCAAAATAAAGGACAAGCACCCAGAAGAAAAGCAAAAGGTCACCGCTCTTCAACGTGAAATCAAAACTCTTGAAACTAAGTTTATCGAGGAGGAATCCAATTTCAAGAAATTCACAGCCGCGCGTGAAAGACGTAAATTCTCATTCTTCGCGGTAATGAGACCGCGCTTGAAAGCCCAGAACATGTTCAAATACAGCACTGGTAACAGAAATATTGTGGATCGTGATCTTCTTATTCTACAGAGAGCACTCAAAAAGGTCCCTGACTGGGATGAAAGTGAGGATTGGCGTTTACTGAAAATAATCGAACAGTATGAGAAATCTAACGTGGACCTAGTGTAAACAAGGCGCGCGGCATGCAATGAACTGAAGTTGAATTGAATGAACTGAAGTTGTGTTTTATTTATTTTCGCACGCCCGAACGCTTTCGAATATAGTTTGAGCTGTTCGTAGTTCCTTTTAGAAAACGTTTATTGACATTATCCTCAGTATGTTGGAAAATATTTGGAAGAATTCAATACTCTGTCTATAAATATGTAAACAAATCGAACAGTATAAATATTCTTGAGTTCTTATGTAATTTCATTGACTAGATCAAGATAGTATCCGGTTCATATTTATTGAACATGTTCTCTTGTTATTATACAAGTATACTAGTAATGAAAAGGCTAGAAATAGCCGCAGTGTTTGAAGTGAGCGAATGAGTTTGCTGGGGAAATGTTTATAACCGCATCAGCTATCGCCACTTCAGTCTCGTTCATTGCCAACATCTGGTGCCTTCGCAGAAATGCCTTTATCTGATGAAAGCACAGCTCACACGTATTGAATTGTGGAGAATAGGGAGGTTGGTAAATGAGTCGCACTCCACAATCAGTTAGCATATTTCTCAGTACAGGCTCGATGTGGTGTCCATGGTGGAAACCGCAGTTATCCATAACTACGCAGTCACCGCGCTCCAAAACAGCGCTTCCATCTCCGCGTTCGAGTTGTAGTGCTTCATCAAAAAACTGCAGAAGCTCCATTCCTTTTAAGGGACCATCTACGATGTTGTAATAGTCAACACCAAGGAAAGAATGGAGAAGATTGAGCGTGTAATTGGCATTTGTTGCGTAGCGCTGCATCTCGAACGCAGCTTGGCCTAATGTAGCACTTCCATATATCCTGTTCCCAGTCGTTTTGATCACGCTTGATTCATCAAAAAAGTGCAGGTTTGTTGCGTTTATGTTTGATATTTCGGTCAGATATTCATCAATGCGTTGTAAATTATGTGGCGTCGCAGATTCAACAGGAATACCGGGGGGGGGGGGTACTCAGAAAAGTTTTATACGGGGAGGCTCCGCCCCAAGTTCTTACCCCTTACCCTTTTATATACCATTTTTGACAGAAATTGTACCCCTTTCGTATCCCTTTAACTGAAAAAGGTACCCCTTTTGTATACTTAAGAGACATGGCGTGGACTTAAAATAGGACGTTTTCTTGTCATTTTTATGTAGCGCTTAATAAATTAAAATAATACAGCCATAAATTGCGTCTGTTCGAAATATTTTAATTAAAGGCCCTTTTAAATAGCCAAATGACAGATTTCCATACCCTTTCATATACTTAAACTCATGAAATCCCTACCCTTTTATATACCTGAAGCCTGAAAAAGGTACCCCTTTCGGGCGGAGCCTCCCCGTATAGGCCATTATAGGGAGTACCCCCCCCCCCCGGGCAGGAATAACACTGATCTTTTTCCTTGTCATAATCAATTTTTCGCGAACAACTTTGTTTATCTGCGAAACGCTTGGGATGTCCGCGGGATTGACAACGCCATCTAGCAAAAGCCGTTCTTGAAGTTCTCGGCCATAAATGCTTGGCTTCATCAGTTTCTGGACTTCTATATAATCTAAAGCATCTTGATCGATCTTTCGGCTTTCATTGTGACTTTTAGCTGGACGAAGGGATGTGTTTGCTTCATTGTAACGGCTCACTACTTTATTGACGTAACTCACACTCTTGCGAAGTTCTCGCGAGATTTGTCGCTGGCCCCATCCTTCGTCATAGAGATCTAATATTCTTTCCCTGTACATATTTGGTAAAACTCTACCATTATCGAATATTCCACCATACGCGTTCACTCGTAGCTGCACATCAGCTGTATAAGAGACGCAAAATTAAAAAGAAGAAATAAACTCGCGCGCTGCAGAACACGATACGAAATACAGGAAAATAAATTCCACGAACTGTGATATACTTACAAACATTGTTTTGATAAGCATTCATATCTTCAAGTTCAATAGAAATGCTCCTTCTTTTTCTGTCCGCGCCTGTCGAAACGTTACACTTCGATAGACTCAATGAAATCCCGCGCTTTTTCAAAAGCCGTTCGCTGATTGGTCGACAGAGACGACTCATCAAACTTGTCAAAAACTTGTACGAAACTTTGTTAGGTGTTCACGGTTCGGCGCGCAGCACTGTAATGTGATCCGAGTGTTATGGCATTATTTAAAACATGGAAATCGAAAATTTGATCATAGTAGCACTTTAAATAAGTGTCCAATAAAGAAAAACAATCTCACTTTGCTTTATTTTTTCCACGTGAGTTGCGTCATTGATGACTCGTGCTCTCAGTCGTCGTAGCGCTATTCAATTTTCACAACCAAAATATTTACCGGTAAGTGTATTACCTTTTAAGTAAATTTGTTTTGTGAATATGTTTACTTTTCTGTCAGCACGTATAGCGTTATTTTTGAGCAGCGAATAAAATTTGAGAGAAAAGATACGCCCAATCTCACTTAATTTGCCTTTGAATGTTTTCTCGCGTGAATGGGTCATTGATAGTTTTTTTTCTTCAAATAAGCGTTCAATAATGTAACACAATCCCCGTGAATGTTTTATTTTTCCATGGGAATTGCGTCATTGATGGTTCGTGCTCTCAGGCTTTGTAGCGCGAATTCTATTTCATCACAAAAATATTTATTATAGTGTAACCTTTGATCCTTTTTAGCATGAAGTAAATTTGTTTTGTGAATATGTTTACTTTTCTGCCAGCACGTATAGCGTTTTTTTGAGCAGCGAATAAAATTTGAGAGAAAGATGCGCGTTTCTGCACGACTCAAAAAGACCAAAAAGATGAAGAACGGATGACGTGTCACGAAGGTGATGTGACGCGAAACAAAAACGTGCATGAATGTTGTGTTTACAAAAACGCGTCACATGGCAAGCGTAAATGTTTTTAACGTGAATAGGTCATTGATAAACTATGCTCTGAGGCTTCGTAGAGCGAATTCTATTCTCTTTTATCACCAGAGGATAAGTGTAACTGATCCTCTTTCGATTTGTTTTGTGAAAATTCAATTTAGTTCCCTGAAAGAGAGAGACCCTGGGAACGAGGTTAGAGAATAATTTGTTTGGACATGCGCTGAATGGCGTTTTAAAGAACCTTTCTGTCAGCACGTTCACCGTTAAATGCATGAATTAATTGCGGTTTAATATCAGAATGGAGCACAGGCAGCCCAAGCTAACGATAAGAGCCACAGTACTCTAAGACTCAATTTTTTAAAGAGTTTTATGGGAATGAAACAATTTTGTTTTACGATATATAATTTCGAACGTTTTATGAATAAAATTGACTTACACTGTTGCTGTGTCGTTTTCTTTCTTGTTTGCCAGCTCCTCGATTGCGGGCATTTACGTACGTTCAACGCACGTAAAAAAAAAACGCTGTTTATTATTTTTTACGCGACAGTGGAAATTTGCCTACGTATTTTTTTACGCACGTTTTACGTACGTAAATATTTACGCGTCAGTGGAAATCCACCTTAAGGCTTGTAAGAAGGTTCCGTTGCAAAATTTTCAAGGTTAGGTTGTATGATTATAGGTCTGTAACATTGCATGACTGTTAGGTTGCAAGGTCCGAAACCTTAAAAGCTAAAGAGCTCCAAGAATGTCTGTTTTTGGGCAGAATGGTTGTTAGGTATGGTAAAAAGGTAAAAAGGTTATAAGAAGTAAGACCGGTAGGCTCAAGATTAATTATCTTCAAGCGTCCGTGTTGAAAGGCTCAAAATAGACATTTCGAAACCCAGTTCTAATTTTGATTTATTGTTACTGCTTTGATGTTTTAATCTTTAATCTATTATTTTGTTGTTTTCTTTATTTAAAAGGTAATAATCGTGCACATCACAAATATGTCTCTAGCTTTGTATGGTCCTGCAAACATTTTACTAAATATGAAATCGTTTCACTTTGCATCACATCACTCGAGTTTATTACTAGGTAATAAATATTTGCTGTTATTCACATAGAATATAAGGAAATGAAATCAAAGCCTAAAACCTAAAAAGTATCCAAACGGCAATCAGCTTAGCGTTGCCAAAGAAGTGGGCGATGAGGCTCGAAAAGGAGCTGCCTATAGCAATCTTGGCAATGCCTATCAAGGTCTCGGTGATTTTAAACAAGCCTTTGCATTGTTAACGCAAGCAACATCTCGGCATTGCCAAAGAAGTGTGGGACCAAGCTAGAGAAAGGGGTGCCTATGGCAACCTTGACAATGCTTATGACGGTCTCGGTGATTTCAAACAAGCCATTGAGTACCACCAGCAATGTCTCAGCATTGGTAAAGACGTGGGAAACAAGGCTGGAGAACGACGCTAATATGGCAATCTTGGCAATGCTCATCAAGGTCTTGCTGATTTTTAAACAAGCCATTGAGTACCACCAGCAATGTCTCAGCATTGGTAAAGAAGTGGGAAACAAGGCTGGAGAACGACGCGAATATGGCAATCTTGGCAATGCTCATCAAGGTCTTGCTGATTTTAAACAAGCCATTGATTACAACCATCAAAGTCTCTGCATTTCCAAAGAAGTTGGGGGCATAGCTAGAGACGGACTTGTCAATGGAAATCTTGGCATTGCTTATCATGGTCTCGGTCATTCTAAAGAAGCATTTGATTATCACAAGAAACATCTCAGCATTGCCAAAGAAGTGGGGAACAGGTGTGGAGAAGGACGTGCCTGTGGTAATTTTGGCAATGTTTATCAAAGTCTTGGTGATTTGAAACAAGCCAATGACATGATTATTATAAGCATAGCATTGTCAACGTCGTGGCTCAAGCTATTTTAGACCCCTAAAAGAGACAAACAAAAGGGAATTTAAATTTGTATATTTCTTCGTGTGTAACCCTAAACGAGACCATCATGGCTAATGCGAGACCAAAAATCCAAGCGAGACGACGAGCATCCCCGTCACTTTCAAATGCGAGTCCTCCCCCCCCCCCCCCGGGCCATGGAGTACTACCTACAAGGTCTTAGGATTGCAAAAGAGGTAGGGGACAAGCCTGCCAAAAGAATTGCGTAATGTATAGTTGGCACTTGTTACCGGCTTCTGGGGAATTTGCAAAAAGCCAAAGAATAACACGAGCAGCATCTTGATGTTGCAAAAGAAGTAGGCAACAGGAGTGGTGAAGGATGTGCGGCTTATTTGTTTGGCCTTGGGTTGAATTGTCGCGTTGTTTACACGAGGCTCTGGATTGTTATCGATCGAGTGTAAACGTGTATAATGACATGAGATGCCTTCTTAAGGAGGAGGATATGTGGAAAGTAAACTTTCGTGATATGCATTAACGTGCATACACGGCTTTGTGGAGATTTTTTGTGATGCTTTCAAAGACTGATGAGGCTTTGTGTGCTGCCGAGCAAGGACGAGGACAGGCCCATAAGCCTGGTTTTCACTAGCGACGCAAGCAAAAGCGCGATCACGCAAAAAGGACAAATTTTGATCCTTGTGCTTGTGCTTGCCACAAGCAGAAGCGCAAGCATCAAAATGCAATGCGCTTGTGCTTTTGCTTAAGTCGAAGCCGCTTTCACGGAGAATTAAGAGCTGTTATCTTTGCGCTTGTGCTTGCGTCGCTAGTGAAAGCCAGGCTCCATGGATCTCATGGAATCACAGTATGGGTGTCTTGATCAAAGTGAGATGACATTGAAAATAGTTAGCGATGTATCTAAACAAACAGTTTTTGTAGCGCTCGAGTGTACGAAGATGGGAACCTCCTTTTTATTCATAAACATTCTGATCACTTAGGCACTGTTTACACGAACGCGGTTTCATTTGTAACCTCATCGCTTTCGAGCGGTTACGCCAACACAACTGAAACCGTATCGTTTTAAAAACGCTCCACGTTTGAGAGCGTTTTCAAAACGATACGGTTTCATTGGTCGTGTAAACGGCAAAACCGCATCGATTTGAAAACGGTCAAGTGTTTTGCCACAAATTGACTGGATCGCGAAGAGTGCAGCACTTGATTATACAATCACGTTCGAAAACACTTGGAAAACGGTAGGATATGTTTCGTGCAAACACTTCGAAACCGTGTCGTTTTCGATGCGGTTTCGAGGTCATGAAACCGGGTTCTCTAAAAGCAATTCCCTACTTAAAAGGCACCCAAACGATCCCAGAAGCACTTGCGCAAACGGAAATAGACAATCTTGCAGTTTATTTTCATCAGCTATTGAACAGCTAACGAATTTACATGATTTAGCATCTGCAATTATAAGGTTCTTTAAAATTGTATACTTACTGTCTTCACTTAAGCTAATTCACTTTATTATTGTGCAATCAGTGTCATTTGACATTGAGTTTGCGGGTAAAAAGGCTAAAAAAGTCAACTTACATGTTCTATTTGTTTCCCTGCCTTTTTGGCAATTTTGCTACAAATCCAATTAATTTTACTCTAAAATCCTCTATGTAAACGCTTCGTTAAGCGAGAATATACACTATACGAAACCATTACACATTAATCCCTTAATCTGAAATTTCCTAGGTATAAATGAAAATAGAAAGCAAGTTAACACATCAGTAATTATCGCATATATATTATTGCTGAATGCATGCAGCTTGCAAGAACTGCAAATTGTAAGAAATAGCACATTTCGGTTTCATGACATACGCCACCCTATCCAGAAACGGAAGAATAATTATAGGTGAGGGAGGTGAAATATGCTTTTAACAGAAATTTTAAATCAGTCTATAAGTAACACAATGCAAACCTTAATAGGTCAATTAACGCTGTTCTTATTGGAGTAAACCTAACATATATGAAAGACTACTGTTAACAAGGCATTTTTAAAATGCCACAAGGCTTAAATAACAAGGAAATCGTACAGTGAAACTGAAAGTATTTGAGGAATTTTTAACAACTTTTGACTTCTTTCTTTGGTTTTCAATACTTCGATGCCAAAGAGCAAACAGCCGCATATGCAATTTCCCGCCACTAACGCTCCTTAGCTTGAAAGACTGTTTTTGATTGGCTAGAAGCATTAGGTAAACCAATATTAAGATATCAGTCAGCTGTCAAAAGTGAATGACAACATCTAATTTGTGGAAACAGTACCGCATGTTGGTCGAGACTTCAGGATTCAGGCTGTCAGCAAAACTACAGCAATATTTTTACAGTTGTAAAATCTATCAAGTTGCTTGGCAACATTAAATTAATTGACTTCTCGACACGGTGGGTGTTATTTGAACCCAAATTTGCAACGAAATACCGATACAGCGAACCCTGATGTAGCTACAAATTATGTGGTTTTCAATGATATGCGAACTCTGAAATTCAAAATCCGACTAACGATTGCGTTTTTCGCTGCCGTCAATCATTAAAGACATGCAACGAACCATGAAAACAGAAACAAACAAAATGGATCGAAATCCACCAATAACAACTGACGGACCAGACGTTTTGACCCGGTTGAAGTGAAATTCTGTTTCCCGAGAGGTCCACTAAGATGATTGACGGCAGCAAAAAGCGTAAACCTTTGGTTGAGGATTGAATTTCAGAGTTCACATATCACTGAAGACCGCAATAAACCTTTCCATAAAACGAACATTTTATAGAACAAACTTTTTTTATCTAACGAACCACTAGATAAAATGAACTCAGATCAACGAAACCCAATAAACGGATACCTCGTTATAACGAAAAGTTATATAACAAACCTTCCAATAAAACGAACCCTGCATAACGCAGGATAACGGACTTTCCGATGTAGAGAACATCTCTATACATTTAATCATTCAACAAACAATCAACAACACTGAATTTATTGTTTCAGTAATATAAATAAATTCAGTGTCACTGTTGTTGTTGTTGTTGTTGTTGTTGTTGTTGACTGACTGCTCGTTTCATCGGGGTTGAGCTATGCCTACATTTGAAGCTATGCTTTTAAATTCCAAACTGTCATTATTAAATGACTGCAAAAAATAAATACTATAATTTAAAATCCCTTCTTTTTTCTTTCTTAATTATTTTTCTCTTGAGAAAAAAAAAAAAATTCCGGACTTGATTAATACTCCTCTTTCGGACTAAGTCTCCACCACCACCGTGACAAGCCGAGTATCGGCTCGTCACGCAAATCGACGCGAAACTCCTTTTGATTGGGCGAATTTTTACCATCACCATGGCGACCTCTCACTCCTGCTCGTGATTGGTTAATTTTTCTAGAGTATGCCAGTGCGTGTGAACCTGGTTCGGCGTCTTTAACATGTCGTACCAGTGCATTAGTGAACTGCCGCTTGAATTGATGTCCATTGCAACTCCACCTACGAGAAACAGGCTTTTTATTAAATTTCCAAAACTATCTTTTCTAAGTGGGTAACTTGAAATCAAAACCAAATGGAGTGGCCACCATCTTGGAAATCGACTCAAGAGAAAGCCCTGGCGACGAGGTTACAATTTTCCACTTCATAAACCGGAGACTGGGCTCGAACTTGACGCAATATGACGTCTGGATCACTTAGGTAGAAAACAAAGCAAGCTTATTCTAGGAGGAAATATCCTTCAAAGAGTTAAACTCTGAAGAAGTCAGCAAAGATAAAGTGCTTTTCGACTATTGTGCTTGTTATAGTAAAATAGAAGAATTGTGATGGGGCTAAATTCACTCCTGCAACCAATAATTGTTGTAAACTCTCAACTGGGAATACTTTTTGTTGTGGGTGATGAATACGTCACTCAAAGGGAATACGAATGCGTCAACACTTGTTTTTCCGGGACACTTGCGGTTTGATGGTGGGTGTTTGCAATAAAAAACTGCAACACTTAAAAAAAAACATTACATAACAACTTTTTAAAAACCTGACTTACCATTTCATATCAACGTTACAAAACAAATTAAGAACATTACACTTTAACCTAGCAATTTCGCAGGTATCGACTTTTTTGCATGAAGTTAATATGAGTAGAAGGTTTATCTTGGGCATTGTTGTTCGAACATATCATGGAAGAATTCAAACGTCTTTCAGTTCAAGTATTTTTTTTCATTTTCGTGAAGGAAATGCTGTATTTGTCAGTCGCGACGGACGGGTGCTTTGCGACTCATATACTTTGGCTTGGTTAAAAATGGTAAACTTTGACGTTTGCCTTTAATCGAAATAGTTGTTTCCTTTCGAGTTAGAAAGATTTCTACTCGGCTTAATGCAGGGTGCCCGATAAAGGTTACGCACGACAGAGCTACCTTTTGTCTCGTCACGCAATCTTAACCCCACCATTGAGAAGTAAATTTTCGTTTGGATATTACTAAAAGCCGCTTATCCTCGCGTTATTCTTTACCTTACGGCTACACATGCCATTTCTAACGACTACATTTCCAGCAAAACAGTTGTTTTTTTTTTTTTTTAATGGCGATGCATTAACTTCTGAACAGAAGCAAAAACGTTTAGTGTTTACTGCTTCCACCGGAAGTAATTTCACAACAGGCTACAGAAACACTTGTAAATATCACTTCACACCTGCATTTAATGATGTTGCAATTCTAAATTGTGCAACTCAGCAGAAATAATCAATTGTCACGAAATGAGTTCCCTTTGGTTAACTATTAGCAACGTTTTAGTGTGTGAAAGACTTGTACCAGTACAAATTTGCGTTGTTAATCGTTTTAGGTTAAATTAATATTAGCGCCTAAAGACTTGTACCAGTACAAATTGCGTTCTTAAGCGTTTTAAACTTCGTTGCCTTCGATCGCTTAACCCCCATCACATTCTTAATTGCTTATGTCACGTAAGATTTGGGCTACTCACTTTTTTAATTGTTATATAACGCTTGTAAATTTGACAAGTCACGTTTTTTCTACAAGAACGGAAGTGTTGAAGCACAACTATAGAGTGACACTTTACAACTCACGCTCTTTGATCACCCACAGAGGAAAGTATTCCCTTGAGAAATTAAAACAGCCCCTTGTGAGTTAACAAGAAAGGGGTTCCACATTTACCCCCACTTAACGGCTATTCTCCTTCATTTTGCTTGTAAACAAGCAAAAAGTCGAAAAAAAAGAAGAGACTGGCAACCTTTCCGCTTCACTGTCAAAGCCACCCTATCTGCTGTATTAAAAAAAAAACGATGGTTCTTACCAATAAAATCGTTGCTTTTTCCTACATCATGGTCCCACACTGTCAACTCTAAACTTTTCTTTGCAAGTTCATGGTGTGGAATGTCGTAAACAAATTCCTGTTTAAATGGAACATAACAAATGAAATTATTAAAATTGGTCAATTCACAGGGCAATTTATTGTTGTTTTGTAAAAGAGTGGATGTCCTCGGAGAAGGCGCTGCCGATGCCCATTTAAATTTAAAATATCTACAGCTAACTGTCGCCTTGCGGACACCCCGATATTACGGACGCTTGCTAAAACGGACACAATTACAAATCCCTGGCGAAAGATAGAGGTTTGACTGGAAATGACTCCCGCTATTATGGACTCTCTCTATTGCGGAATTACGGACACTTTCGGTGTAGCAACATAACAGTTTTCATTGTTTTGACTCTCGATAAAGCGGACACCTTGAATTTCTCACATAACATAATTTCATAAGATTGCAGTCTGTTGTTCGTTATTTGTCAAAACACACTTCAAAGGACTTCTGGAATGTTTATTTTTGCATCAATCCCTTCAGTAACGGTACAAAAAGCTTTGCCTTTTCACTTTAGCTTGGCCTAATCCCTCCAGTCTCTTTAGGAAAGATCAAGCCCGCATCCTCCATTCCCAACTACTGTTTAGCAGTTTCACCACAGCACTGTTGATAAGCTCGTCATAAATAGACTACATTATTTAACGTATGTTAACGGCACTTTTTTTTTCTCACACCCCGCTGTAACGTACTCTCGCTATTACGTACACTAAACGACGCCCCGAGCGTGTCCGCTATAATGCCAGTTGACTGTATTCCTTTATTCACACAAAGAGTTACTTTTTACTGTAAGTATGAAATGAGATCAGGTAAGTCTTACTTCATTATATTCCGGATTGAGAGTCTTTTTCTTGACGCTGGTTCTTCTCTTGGATTTTTTGTGTACATCGGGTTTTAGGTAACTGAAAGGAGAACAAAAAGAAAAAATACAACTTTGTCAATAAGGGCACTTTATTACCTAAATCACAACTTCATTCACCCCCGTCAATCAATCTTTAACTCTCTCCTTCGATTCCCTATGGTAGAAATATGGACAATTTTCTTAACATCTTGCAAAGGCGATACGATTAATGGTCATGGGCCCAGTTGATGAATTTCTTTTTTCTCACCACTTGCCTGCTTGACGTTGTATGGACGCCGTAAGGGGAAGTTAGATATTAATCACTCACCACTTGACATAAGGGTCAGAATAACCGTTCGCGTCCATGGCTGCTAGCCCTGCACAGCGAATCACTCCAACCACAAGTTGACTTTTCTGTGACTTGTACTTGAGGGACAGCTGAATGCGGCCAAGATTAGGTTCTGGAGATTCCTGCAATAATAATAGCTTGTCAGTCATTGTTTTAATGCTCTATCCCTCGGTAGCCCTCTTTTTTTAACGCTTTTCAATCGTTGTTGCTGTTAGAGTGCCAAAGTAGCAATGTGATAAGCTTCTAAGACAAGTTTAACGTGGAAACTGAAAAAAATGAACACTACCACATGAAAGGATTGCACAATAGTTTAAATTCAAACACAGACTAAAATGTTAGAAACACTTTAATTTACATAATTAAGGGTCTGATTCAAGGAAGGAAGGAAGGCGTTGTAAGTGCGTAATTTAATGTTACGTTTCATTTAGTGGTCATCTGGAAGCATCAAAAGTAATTTACAGACTTTCATTCAGTGGCCAAGAAGTTTTTTCTATGATATAATCCATTTAAAAAATGTTTCCAGGTATAGGCGCAATTACAGGTTTGTATGGTGATTCATTATTGCAGTTAATAATGGCTTAAAATGTTTTTAACCTACCCGTCCATCTTCAAACTATTCCATGTTCCACAATTTCGATTTCCACCAACAACACAGTGGCACAAAGATACAAGGAAGAAAGCAGCATTTGTTAATATCATCATATGGGCAAGAAAAAAAATAAAAATAAAATGTAAAGTTCAAACTTATATAAATCCATACTTACAGATGCTCTAGAAACAAGCGACCTTTTCAGTGACTGGGAAGGTTTGCTGTGGAAAATTTTGAGAGTCACACACGTCTCTCCAATAAAGCTATTGCGACCAAGCTTATCTTCATCAAAAATCTGAAGTCTGTTGGAAAAGCAAGTACCAGCAATGAGTCACTAAACGGGTTATACAAGGATTTAATTTATTATTCTGTGGACAGTAAGTTAATAAAACAAATATCATCGAGCTGAAGAAGGCAAGATAAAAATTTCAACCTGAGCGATTTCTTTGATATATCTTCATCTGTGATACCATGATATACCAGTGTTTCATCAAATTTCGGGTTAAGAGTCTTGTATTTGGTATGAGTCCTCAACTTGTTACTCTAAGAATAAAGTAAAGACAATAAAAACCCTGGGCCAAACAAGGGGGAGAGTTGATGAGGGTCCAAACTCTCGCTCTCATTTGGACTGAAACTCTTATGCACTCTCATCGACCCTCGTGTGCTCTTATCAACTTTGAACATGCTCAAATATTTCATAAGCGTCAATGAGAATTTTCTCTTGTTAGTAGTAAATGATATTTAACGAAAACTCCCATGCGAGTCAAGTCTCATCAACTTATCCTCATTCGGCCCGGACATCGTAACGTAATGTTACCTGAAGTGAGGTGAGGTGAGACGTAATGGGTGAGACTAGGTGAGGTAAAGGAGTATGCAGTAAGGTGAGGTGAGGTAAGATATGCCTCCCATTCATGATGTAGCCTTAGTAAGGGTAATGAATGGTCCATCCAAATTTTGCAGTGCTTGCAAAGTGAGGTTTCTGCTCGAAATGCTCACAAAATTTTAGTGGTGCTCATTTGCTCGTGGTTGCAAATTTTTACAAGTGCTCACAGGCTTGGTTTTTAGTGGAATTGGCTTTTTGAAGAGTGCTTGTTGCTCGCAAGACTACTGAAGGGTGGATTTATTTGCACCATCCCGTATAGCCATTGCATTTGCCCGTTGGAATTTTTGTTTTTTAGCTTGAAAACAATGAAAAATTCCAATGGGCAAATGCGAGGGCTATACGCGTGTGTTGCAAGTAAATACAGTAACGCCCTTACTTTTGTCAAAGCTCATGCTTGCAAAGAAAAATGCTCTGCTCGCATGCTTGCAAAGACCATTCAATACCCCTCTTTAAGTGTCATATTAGATGCGCCATCCTACAGTGCATGAACAAATCAGAATTCAAATAAGACAGGTTACTGAGAGGTGGGGATGGGTTGGATCTTTTTGCATGATCACAAGTTTGTAATAACACAGTATTTATGGTATGTTTACCTTACTGGCACCAGGAAGAAGGTGAAGTTTGACATAAGGATCAGATGTTCCACTCGAGTCCATGGCTTTCAGGCCCTGCAAATAATTATTATTTACTGTAAACGTCTATTGTATTGACAGCTAAGAGAATGACACCATGTGCAAATTAGAATAGTCCCAACAAGAAGTTGTATAGAACATAAAGAAAGGTCTAAGGTTTTAATGGGTTTCGAGTTCATTGCTTCTGTACCGGACTACCTCCAGTGCAGTGCACTACTAAATTCTAATTCCATTTTTCCCTTTTCAACCTCCACGATTTAAACCCAGTTTATTTGAGAAAACTGTCATTGGCTATAAGCTGGGATCAAAAAGTCCTTCTCTTAATTCAGTACATTCCTTCTGACTTCTTGGCAGGAGCATTTGATTTTCATTGCAAATTTCAGGATTTTAAGGAGGTGGGGGAGTTTGATGGAGTATTGTCTCCAACGCGAATGTTCTTTCAAGTTGTCACACTTTGGGGGGAACAGATTGCATGACAAGCCAAGAGAATATTTGCATCAGAGGCTATTGCTTCTGGAATATTGTGCAGAGTACCCTGTGCAGAACTTAGTGTTATTCTAACTCACCTTTGCACAAATGACTGTCACTTGAAGCTGACTGTGTTGTTTATCATAATGAACATCAAACTCTATTGTTCCTAGTCCTACCAAATAAGGAAAAAAATTAAGAACATAATTCATTTAATAAGTAAAAAAAAATGACATGATTGTTCATTTGTCACAAGCAAACGACAAAGAGAAATTCTAAGTCCCTGACGGAAATCGAACCCATGGCCTCCCAGATACTGGTTGGGCATTCTAACCACTGAGCCGTGAGAGACTCTTAGTGAGCTGGGCCATTTGCTACGTTCATATGTGACACGCATCCTGCATACTGCTAGGTTCAGCAACATTTCTGATTGATTCCTGTCAGGAATGATAACGGCAGGCATGATTACATCATGTGCTCAAAATTCACCACCAAGCATTGTTAATGTGAATTTTTCTCAACCTGCTGCCACATTCATGCAGTTTTCACCTGGCTAATTTTTTATCTTTGCAGCTTTGGGAATTTGTTCATGATAAAATTAACAAGTTTGCACTTTGAAAGCAAGGCTTGATGGTGAAACTAGCCTGTCTGATATAAACATGCATAAGGGCTATGTGTATTCAGAAACACTGTACATACACAATCTTGAGATCTCTGCTAAAGTCATCACTAATACTCACCAGCATCTCCGATGTCTTTTGGCACGGCAGCCTCAGATTCCTTGAATGTTCTGACCAGCTCATCAATATCCTCTTCTTCTGTGTCCTGCTTTTTAACCAATGGCTTAGTTCTTCCATCCACTTCATCTCCCATGTCAGTTGAATCGACTCTTCCCGTAAAACTACCGCTTTTCACTTTGGGTGATTCTGGTTTTGTATGACTGCTTTCTGGTGCTAGAAAAAATAAAAAAATAAAATAAGAAACAGAAAAAGGGCTATGCTAAAATTCACAAAGGAAACCTCCACAGCTGTTGGAACAAGTTATTATGAATGAATTGTTGGAAATTTTCTTTATCTGATATTAATATGTTTTATTTTTAAACTAACTAAAAAAGTGTTTTAAATTTTCTATAGGGTACCATTTGGATGTAATGATGTGGTACACCCTCTAGCTTTTATTAGTACTATACATACCTGCCAACCCCCAGAGTACAATCTATCTAGAAATCTTTGCATTGCAAGGATATCATTTAAGACAATGTATGAATACTCTCCGAAAATCAGACCGGGAGATTTGATGAAAAACTTGGAGACTCCCTGGAAAATCTGGAGAGTTGGCAGGTATGACTTTATAAGTGCTATTAATTGTAATTCACATTCTTTTTGCTAAAACGTCAACATCATTTTTCTTGAAAAATACTCAATGCCAAGCCTTCTAAAAAGCATGCTTCCGGCCAGATTAAAAAAAAAGGCTGTACTGTATATCAATTATTTTAACAGAAAGCTCAAAAATTTTGAAAACTGATAGCACATTCAATTTTAAAGACTTACAGAGCTGGCCATTTGCGGTTTCAAATGAACGTGAGTTTTGGCTGGTAGTAGATGGTCGATGCTGCTGCTCATCTTGTGTCAACGCCCAGCTTCTCTTGCGGAAGGGAGGCGGAGTGTCAATATTTTCTAATATGCTGCTGCCAGGCATTGACATATCTGCCGACCTCCGATTTGAAAATGACACTGTCTCCTCAGAAGTGGTCGATCTATTCCTATTTGCATGTGTGTGCTGTTTAGAGCGATCAAAGGACATTTCATCTGATGAACTGCTTGACTCTTCATCCTCCGAGGGGCTTTCTTCTATGATATCAACATCTAAATTATCTGCAGATTTAAAGATATTCCAATTCTTATTATCTAAAAAAGAGATTAGCACATTATCAAGCACTTACAAGTTCTCCAAAAGTCACATCTGCATAGCACAGTGTGGACACTCTGGGGATTTTCTCCTTTTCAATCTTTTTGCTGCGGTTGTCGAAGCGCCACTTTAGCCTTCATGTGCATGACGGGATGTGCTCCTGATGTACTCCTGTGCTTTGACCTCTATTTTTATCAAACGTGCAGACATAAGCACGCGTACCACTAGGAGCTCTCAACAATTAAACATTCCTCTATTCAGAACTGCTACTGGCCAAAGAACATTTTATTGCAGGACAACTACCATCTGGAACTCACTGGACCTTACTTTAAAACTCAGTAGATCTATTTCAATTTTTAAAAAGGCATTGAAACGTAAATTAATTGAAGAGTTTTTAAATTCGTGATTATCTAAATTAGATTATTATTATTATTATTATTAGATTATCTAAGTTTTAATTTTAATTTTAGTAGAATGTAATATTATTGATTTTAGTAGCATATTATCTTCGAAAAGCCCCCATGGGGAAAGATAATAAAGTATGTATGTTATGTATGTATGTATGTATGTATGGTTGTTTGCCTTCCAGTGGGCTTGCTTTCAGTTCAAGAATTCCAGAGATGGAAAATCCTTATCATGGGCATGGAGTAGCCAAGGATAGTTGAGTGAAATTTTCTTCTGAGTTTTCCCTCACGTTTCTATAAGCATTTTTGTGTGTATTTCAAGCTCAATTGACCCTATCACTCTAATCTGGATATCACCCGAAAGATCTTTGCCTCCTGCAGAGCTTGAGTATAAGTGTTGCCTTTTTTGGTCAAAGGTGATGGTGGAGTAAGGATAATATGCGAGCCAGCGAGCCATGCGAGTCAGAAATCCCAAATCCCAATAAAAGGCTAACCGCAAGCTACCTAAACTAACTGTGGGCTAACCAGGGTACTATTTAGGCTAACCGGAGTGATATGTAGGCTAACTGATGTGTTATTCAGGCTAACCTGGATGGCTCGCATGGCTCGCAAGGCATGCAAGCCATTAACAATTACCTTTTGATTTTGAGTAACTTGTCCACGTTCTGTTGTAGTTATTTGATAAGTCAGAGGTATTGGAAGAAGTGGTGTCCTGCAAATAAAAAATAAAACATTATGGTCTTCTGTTAGGTTTTGACCATTTTATTACCACAAGTTTTAAGATGTATTCTTATAAATACAGCATGCTAACAAGCATGCCATAAGAAAAGATGAACATTTATTTGTTTGTCTCATAATGTATTACTAATCACTTTGCTCAAGGTGTTGATCGCGACATGTCGACTGCAATACTTCTAGTTTTCATCAGGCGATGAGGTTGATTGTTTACATGTTGTTATTTGTAGCATGTTGGTTCGCTGCTATTAGTGCATTTTGATCCTCATTCAATGATTATTCCAACTACTAGAATAGATGTCGTTCCCTCTGCATTGTTATAGAACTGCTGTTGTGCATTCATCTTTCCTATCTTATACCTCAAAGAACAATATTATAAACACATTAATTTTTTATGACAAGTATGCTTTTATTTTCCTTGAACTTATTTATTGCTATCATAACACCCTTTCTCCCAATGAAAGCTTCAAACTCACTTTTCTGTTAGAGGATGTTCGTCTTCCTGGTTCAGGGTATGTGTACTTAGGTATGGCTTTGAAAAACCATGCTCCAGTTCTTTTCCACAACTACAGTGAAAGAAAGCAGCATTTCTGAAAAAGAACTTAGCCCTTCTCTACCTAATAAGCCCCCTCCCTCCCCTACTGTACATGTAGATGGTACGCCAAGACCCCATGGGGGAGGGTACTCAGGCATGTTTCGGGTGGGTATGTGCCACTTGGGTCTCCAATGCTTAACGTAGCATCCTGTTTTAGAAAACAATTGCATCCAAAATGATACCCTGTTCTAGGAACAGTTCAATTTTTAACACTCCACTGTTTTGGCTGCTGATAATTTGAAACTTTCGTATGTTCAAAATATCATATTTCATAATAATAATAATAATAATAATAATAATAATAATAAAAAAAATAATAATAATAATAATAATAATAATAATAATAATAATAATAAATAATACCTCGCTCTAGAAATTGTCTCTAAAATGGATACCCCATTCTTTGACTAGATCAGGAGCCCAAAATCATGACCCTGTTGGGCGGCACATACCTGTATAAGTATTTTGGGTTCACTGAGAAAAAAGATTTATCCATCATCAGGCGGATTACTGGATGTCTGCTTGTATTTTAGTACTGTCAATCAAGATATCGGTACTTACCTCTCTCTGTTCACTGCACAGCATACAGAGCCATATAACATCACCTTCACTGTCTACAGTATCCAGGCCACACTTCTGACAAACACACTGAAATGTTACAAGAGTTGGAGACAAACCAGTCAGTAACAGCAAAATATCTCAAAGTATTTGTTTTACAACCCACTTTTAATTTTTGTGCCCTCCCCCCCAAAAAAACACTTCATATAGCGGGAACAAATTTGGACAACAGATATCAGACATTATTAATAATCTATCATATTTTTTGTCCACAATTGCTAGTACTGTAAGCACATCATGAGATGCAGCCAAACTGGTAATTAACAATAATATAATTCATCGTACTGGGGGTGAATAGCAAGCTAACCATTAGGCCACTGCGCTTCCTGCTATGTTTACCTCATACCTTTTCACAAATGTCACATCTCTTTGAAACAACTTTCAATCCAAACTTGGAGCTGCACAGAAGGCATGTTTCCTTTCCATCTCCAATAGCATTATTGCGCATGTTCTCTAACTTCTCTACCATTCGCCTGCAAGGAAAATATCATTAGCTCTGACTAACATAAACAGACCCAATCAAAACACAGCATCAAATCTACAAGAATAGGAAATAGGCAAAGAACTGAGTACAAATTATTGGACATATCCTTCTATAATGACCAAAAAGTCAAAGCACTACAATTGAAGGATTCAGTGCAAAAAGGGCAGTAGTGATTTTTGCCTCAAAATGAACATTGCCAAAACACAAAAAAAACTCCAAATTTCGTGTGCGGGTTAGTTTACATAAGTGAAACAGTGTATTGTTTTTATTTTCCCGAGCTTCTAAAATAATGTATGCAAAAAAATTGGATTTTCCAAAGAAAGAAAAGAAGAAAAGAAACTAATAAGAAAGAAAAGAAATTACTTAAGACACCGACTGGCATGGAGAAACCATTTTTTTGCATACGTTATTTCTCGAAAACAAATCAAAAGCAAGCACGACAATACCAGGACAATGTTTCATGAACGTAAACAAAACAACATGCGAAATTTTGAGGTGTTTTGGCAATGTTCATATGAGGCAAAAATCACTGCTGCCCAGTTATTACACCAAACCCTTCAATTATAAAGACGATCAATGGGCTTACGGTGAAAATTTATACACCATCCAAACAATTTATTTTACTGGCTACTATAGAATTTATTCCAACTCTTCTGGTTCATCCAGGAGAATTCTAAATACAGTCTCAAATCTCTCAATCTTCCGTATGGGTCCACCAAATCTCCCAGATCTAAATAACACAAAATAAGTTATCTTCCAGATTTCAATCATTTTAGGTTGGCATCTCTGCTAATGTTCATGCAAAAGCTCATGCACATCACAAAACTATTTTAAAAATTCCAAAGGCCAATATTCAATGGATCAATACAGTGTACCATAAACAGCTCAAATGAGAAACTACAGAATATTACAGATTTAAAGGTTATGAGTTTGTTAGAATATTTTATAGAAAATAAACTTAATTTACCATGCAATATGCATTACTGTCATCCAAAGAGAAAATGAATTTTTGTTTAATTATTTCATGCATGCAGATAAATTCATCTTTAAGCATGCATATATGTAAATCGTCTTTTCAATTCATTAATGAAAAAGAAACAAATTATAGCACAAAAAGCCCTATTTTGGAATTAGCATGCTCTTCTAAATTTTGAACGTGGGGTTCTAGAAATTATCCATACATACCCAATGAAAGTCACTGGAAATTCTAAGGGGGAGAGAGGTCTCCAAGGGAGGCGCGGTGGCCTAATGGTTAGCGCGCCGGACTCCGGAGCGAGCGTTCCGGGTTCGAGCCCTGGCCAGGGTCACTGTGTTGTGTTCTTGGGCAAAACACTTTACTCTCATAGTGCCTCACTCCACCCAGGTGTATAAATGGGTACCGGCGAAATAATGCTGGGGGGTTCCCTGCGATGGACTAGCATCCCATCCAGGGGGGAGTAGAAATACTCCTAGCTGCTTAATGCTAAGGAAACCGAGATAAGCTCTGGCAGTATGCGCCACTTTGGCTCGAAGCTGACCTTTTTTTTTTTTTTTTTTTTAGAGAGGTCTCCAAAGTCCATATTTTTACAGGAAACTATGAAGTATAACTGGAATTTGGGGGCTAAAACTAACAACCTTTCACATGAGGGGAAGTATGGATATTTTCTGTAGCGACATACCGGTAATATTTTCATTTCAGACATGGACAAAGTGGTGAATTTCGCAATTTGTCTTTCACCCACTATCTGTACTTTCCCAAAATGTCCAAGTATTATATAAGGATATAAAAACATAAACAATGAGTTTATATGCATTATGTAGTCTATATGGGTTGGGTGAAAATTTTGTCAATATTTTGGCAAAACATTACAATATGGGCAAGTTGTTTTTTCTTTAATTTCCGGGTGACATGCTATCTGAACATTTTCAAATTAGATGTCTGTCTCTGGTTGGTGTAGTCTATACATTGCATATATACTTGTACTATCTGACCAGCGACTTAAGACTAAAGACTGATTTAAAGTGCACATCATGGGAACTGAATGTCCTTGGGTCAGCAGGAGTATTTGACCTTCAATCTTACTTAGTATGGGTTAGGAGCAGTTCAGGCCCAGAAGAATGGCTAAGAAAATGTAGATAATAATTCATGAGTATTTTATTCCATTTTTTTCTCAATAAAGCTCCAGAATATTTTCATCAGCAACAAGGACTTTTCCGTCCAGTCCATTAACAAAATTTGAATAACTACGAGGTCGTCTATTAGATTTCTGGATACAAACAATTGTTATTTAATTAGCCTAACAGATCAATGTGGTCAGAATTCACCAATCAAATATCACTGCCAGGGATTTCTCATTAATCTAATACATCAATTCACTAATACTCCAGCTAGCATTTTTATTTCAAGTGCTTATGGGGATGAAGTTTTCCAAAAAATAAAACTGCCGAAAAAGTGCATTACGAGCTACAATAACCATTATTTTCCACAATGAAATGAAACGCTTTCTCACAAAAAGAAAACAAATTATGCCCAATGTAAACATCAATTGAATGCAAATCAAGGCAGACAAAGCGTTAAATTTTAATGTAGAATATATATTACATTTTCTCTCATTCTGCACACAAGAAAAACTCAACCTTTCTGATCTCTAATGATGTTTTAGTTCGGCAAAATAATACTTACCCGATTCGTTCTTCTTCAACTTGGCGAATTCTATCAGCACGCTCCAAGACATTTCGAATGATCTCTTGTTCGTTGTCAGAAATATCAGTCTTTCTTCCAGTCTTTCTCGCGGGTGCAGTCGAGTGAAAAGACCATCCTGAATTGAGCCTAAAAAGCGAGAAAAACTAACTTACGATGGAGTATATCCTGACCCATTTGTCAGCTTAGTCTAATTAGCAGCTATAAGTTCACAACATTACAACGTAAGCTTATTAAAATCTTGCAAGCAAAGAGGATAAGAGAAAAGCTAAATTGAAAATGAAACGATCGATCAATCGAGAGGAAAAAAGCAAATATGTACTAACAGCAAATTCTCCAAAGACTTTGGCCATCTCGTACGAGTTTTCTTGAAAAATCTTTTCAAGACTTTCTTCGGACGGAAACACATCGTATTTTCATGGCCAAAAGCGAGCTTTATGGACGACCTCACAAGCTCACGACCACCTTCATATCTCTCAAAACCAAACTGGCAATACGCACAGAAAAAGCAGAACGAAATGATAAGAATGACTATAAAAACCAGGTGTTTGCGGCTAAAACAATTTTGAATTATTTAGGAACCGGAAACAAAAAATTCATTCGCTGTTTTATTCTGTGCGTGAGAGATAATAAACAAGCATGTAGATTTCCCTTTCGTGTCACGGTGGGTCGTATATTATCTCACCACTAAAGTTCACTTACTTAGCTCTCAAGCATAATTGTCGATCGTTCGGACAAACCCATCGTTGTTCCTCTTCACTAGTTAATTCCCCCATGTTTGATTCTTTTCTCGAGAAAAGCCAAGGATCACCTGAGTAAATGTAACGTTACGTCGGGGCGGCGGGAAAATCTTGCGTCTTCTTCATCATTTCGACTCCAAATCAAATGAACAGCACACTTCCTCAAAGTGCTGTGTTAATTTACTCTGCGGGGAAGAATGGTCACGCTAGAAATAACCACAGAGCAGATATAAACTTGCCACAGAAATGGTTAAAACCATCAAATCCTTGAAAAATCTCGTAGCCTCCCACTTGCTCTCGAAAATCAAACAATCCTGCACAGTTCGAAACTGTTTTCATGACTCCGTGTACCACGTGATCAAACAATCTATGAATTAATATTTTCATTTAATGATTAATAATTTCAGGAATGAGTTCAAAATGGCTGCGATGTGTTTATCAGAGGCACAGTGCCGAACTCAGATTGATCTGTTTTCCTTGGGCCGGCGGAGGAGCAGCTTTCTACGCTAACTGGGGAAAAAAGTTCGCTAGCGAAATCGAAGGTTTGATGCAGTTTTGCATAATTAACATTGTTGTAAATTCTAGAATACTGAAGACTGAAAGCATTCGATTTACAGCGATATGATTTGAATGCTTTGACGGCAAGTCTTTGATCTACAAAGCGTACGTCAGTGACGATATTTAGAAAGCAATTGAAAATCCATTAGCTTGCCGTTTTATCGAGTTACTTAAAGATGGTAAATGGAGATTATTATTGGGCAGTAAGCAGCTGATGACCTGAAAATTTATAGGGGAGGGAAGGGAGGGGGACTTTTAGACACTACGTTCAGTGGAGATGGAGACCAGGGGCATAGCAAAGTCAGTGCTTTCTTATTACTGGTAATCAAGCCGATCAGCGAGGAAGAGTCAAATATAATGACTTTTTCATTTATAAGTTAAAAAGTTATAAAGTTTGTATGTTTAGTTCTTTTTCTTTCAATTAAACACACATCTTCAGCTGGTTTCGCTATGATAACAATGGGCCACCATACCCCACCCTACTCTCTGAGAAAAATGGCTTAGTTCTTTTTGTACTGTTTATCTTAATAACTGATAGTGTATTTTTTATACATGTAGCCATCAGGAATGATAATGATATAAGGATATATTTCTTTTCCTGTTTCTATATTGATCGAGTCAAACAATATTTCACAATGTTAGTTTGTTATCATCATCAAAACATTTGTGAAAATTAAGGATAACTCTTAGAGGGTCCTGATGGGGGGGGGGGGAGGTTGTAGTATCCGTTCCCCCCGCACGCAGTGCGGACCTAACTGTATCACGTGATATCATATTAAATCAGTTCTATCCAACATGGCGTGTGTTCAATGACTGTCTTACATTGGCGACGAGGATTGCGGATTTAAGAGAAGAAGACAGAGGCCAGAGAAGAAGAAATCCACGGCTAAAACCTCGAAGCACTTAGGCGACCGAAAATTTAGAAGAATTAGAAGAAAAGGAAGCAAGAAAAACGCCGAAGAGAACTCGCGAAGAGACCAAAATCCCATTTCACTGCCGAAATTTTGCCCAAATCCCATTTCCCAGCCTATTTTCCTGATTTTCCCATTTTACCCCTTCAGGCCCCTCCCCTTAGCACAGCTGTAGAATTTGTTGTCTGCAGTGACAGATCTAAGGGAGGAGCCCCAGGGGGCTGGTCCTCTTCTTTATTTTTAAGCCAAACCAAGGCCTGTAGGGCAGAGAAAAATTATTTTTGAGAGCGGGCCCCCTCTTATTTCAAGGTCTTGATGATAGAGTCCCCCACTTTCCTGAAGGTCTGAATCCGCCACTGGTCTGTAATTTTTTTTTTTTTTTTAGCAAGACCAGTGTCCACAGCAAACTACAGGCCAAATATGCGAGATGGGTGGTAGTCAAGCAAACAACACAGAACAGGACCAGATAAACGCACTTGTTTTGAGCTTACTCAGTGAGGAACTGATATTGTATATAGTTTTGTAACTACTGGTGTAATATTCATAATCTTGTCTATCTTGGCTATAGTCCATGGAGTGTGCTTGCCTGGTAGAGAGAGCAGGTTTTTGGAGCCTGTTATTGTTGATGATTGGGAGTCTCTTCTGATAAAAGACTTTTGCAATGATGTTCATGAGATTTTAAAAGAAAAGCCTTTTGCCTTCTGGGGTCACAGGTTTGTTAATTGCTATATTCATTCTATCTTAGCCAGTTTTCCAAGAATTTGGTTACCGGGGTAGTTCAATTGGGGAGCTGCAGTGCATAAAACAGGATAAGCACAAAAACCCGGAAGTGAAAAAATGGCGCAGGTTTTGAGGCTGGAGAGTGCGTCTCTTTGACTCATGTCTTCAGACTAATATCATTTAATTTTGTATTGCTCCCCAACTCTTCCATAATATATGTTGTTTCCAAGAAATGGCAATTTTGTTTTCCATTAATCAAGAGAAGAGAAATTTAGTAGACTCAAGAAATATACCAGGAAAAAACATGTCAAATACATTTGGTGCCGAGAGAAAGATCAGACTTCATTGCTACATCGTACTGCCCCCCCCCCCCCCCTCCTTCCATGAAATGTACTGACTATTTGGAACATCCTTTAGGCATCTTTTTTCTTCCAAATTTTGCAGCTATCACAAAAAGACATGCAAACAATATTACACACTGCCTTTGATCCCAGTGCCTAACAATTCTATGTTGTAATAAATTCATCCTAGTCTAGGAGCTGGAATTTGTTTTGAAGCAGCAAGGTATCTGAAATTGCACTACAACGTGCAGCCGGTGCATATGTTAATATCATCAGCAACAGCACCTCAGGTCAGTAGAGATAAAGGTAGCCTTTTGGGGTTTAGTAGGCTATGTAGAAAAATATATACAGTGTTAGAGCCGCAATATATCGTTTCACTGCATGCTGAAAACAAGACAAAGATTTGGAGTATTAGCCATAACAACAGTGTGCATTCTTAATTTCTCTCGCGGAAAAAATTAAAAAAGTTTTTCAGCTCGATGGGTTTACTTAATTTTCTTAGGTGTGGGGTGTGCGGGGGAGCTTCGCTATGTTCCCCACGCCAACCCATCTAGCCAATTGTTGTACAATGATAAGTAGATCGTATTTTTAGTCGTAAATCTCACCAAGGCGGACACGCTCGGACCAGTTCCTGCTGTCTACCATGCAGAGAGACGTTCACATTTATGCAGGGCCACTTTTGAAGACGGTGTATCTGGTGGCTCGTTTGGCTCGGCAGTGGATGTAAAGAACGAGAAATTATGTGTGCTACGTCTTCGGTGTGTAGATTTATAATGGCTTGTTTGGCTTGGCAGTGACCTCCAAAGCAAACGAGCCACCAAATATATCCGTTTTCAAAAGTGGCCTTGTATTTTGTAGTTTAGCCCGTTTGGCAAAACGAGTGAAGTTCGGCAACAGATTGTGGCAACGATGATCCGGCAAACTATACATGGGTGTTCGCTTTAAGAGTGTATTTCCAATTTAAAAACAAACTGTTTGTGCCCCTTGTACGTTTCAGATACCAAGAACATTTCTTGATGTTTCAACTCTCAGTGATGACGACTTAATCCAAAAAATCCGCAACTGGGGAGGAACACCGAAAGCACTGACAGAAAACAGAGAAATGATGAAGATTGCTGTGCGTGTGTTAAGAGCTGATCTCACACTCCTCCACAACTACAGGTACTGAAAAAACCGTCCCAATTGTCTTCTAATCATTCTTGTCATTAGATTGTAGACAAGATAAGATCTCCTGGAAACATATTAGACTATCATTGAAGGTTTAAACTTTCCATGATTGTGCCTTCTCGTTATGCTCATTCTCAACCATCTCCCCCCTTCTCAAAATGCGTTGAAAAGAATGCAGCCCTTTCCACCCCCAGCGCTTAGCTCAGGTTTTGCTGCATTTGAACAAGGTGAAATCATAAAACATCGGATCGGAGGAGGCTGTTTTTTATCGCAGGTAACCCCCGGCATTTTGTCAATTGTACTATTTTGTAGTTTATATACTAACTGATGGGTAGAAAGAGGCACTATGAAAGTTAAGTGTCTTGCCAATGCATGTTCCCTACCAGGGTATTTGAACAGTAGAAGTACTGTAATTAGTCAATTTAGCGCCCTGCGCGGAGAGATGTTTTGCTTGAAGAAACGTGTTCACACATGAAAACAGCAGTCGAGACACTTAAGAACCAGTTCGTTTGTACTGCGGGTATGATGTGAGCATTTGAGAAGGAAACTGAACCAAGGATGATCTCAATACGCTGATGGCGCTGTAATTCAAACAGAATACGGGAGCTTAGTGGAATAGGCCCGCTTACTTAATGGGCGTATTGGTTTAGAGGCATACATTCAATGGGGCGCTTATTGGAAGGAGGGCCGGCTAAATCCAATCATCACGGTAACCACAAAGGACCGACTGCTCATTAGAAGAGCTCTGACTGCCGGCCATATACAAAATTCACCAATTTTATGGCGACCGATAAACTTAGATACAGTGGAACCCCGTTAATATGGCCACCAAAGGGACTCCCAAAAGTGTCCGCATTATCGGGGTGTCCATATTAAGCGGCCTTTGAGAATAAACGTCACGGACACATATTTTATAAATACACTAAAGACTAAAACATGCAATTGAAAAGCAACAGAACGGTTGCTAATGCCTGTTGTAACTTTAGTTCAAACTGAAGAAACCAAGTATATTTTTTCTCCGGCATTTTAACTTACACCAAAACTGAGTGTCCAATTCATACGTTTTTTCCGCACTCTGAAAACCGCAACGCTTTATACTAAACTCATACCCTTTTGTTTTAATATTGCTAGGTTTGAAGCGAATGACAATGCAATTCTGGATTGTTCATTAAGTTGCTTTGATGGATCAGAAGATCCACATGATCAAGATGGTAAGTGAGTGGTCATAATACGATTGGATGCTTACGTTATTTCACCCATCTTTGGAACAACCCCCCCCCCCCCCCGGAGGGAGTACTTCCTATATTAGATTATAGAGGAGGCCCCGACCAAAAGGGAGACCCTTTTCAGTCTGTAGGTTTATAAAAGGTAGGGATTTCACGATTTGGAGTGAAAAAAGGGCAGAGAAAACTGTAATTTAGGTATTTAAAAGGAGTTTTCAAAATATCTCGAATATTCCCACCGATAGGCCTGTCCCGATTGTGCTCGGAAGCCTTTGTGCAACTTTTTGCGGTTTTAGCAACCACGAGCAAGTTTTGCCTTTCTGAGCAATGTTTGAGCAAAATATAGGTTTAGAGCACATATCAAGCACGAATTTCAATTTATGCGAATTTCTTGAATGTTTATCAACTTACAACCGACTGACTTGACTTTTCCCCACAGGCTGGAGAGAACTCATCCAAGGACCTTTTAAACGACATATCCTGCCTGGAGGACATTTTTACTTCATGGAAGGAGAAAACGAACGTTCCCTCATAAACCTCGTTTCTGCAGCTTTGCGGCTCAATTATTCTCCACATCGAAGTTCTGATCACTGACCAATTCTCTTTACTCAATGCAAATCACTTCATTGAATGTTAGTTCGGAGAGTTTGGTGTTACATCAAGAAAACAGACATCGTTACACGATCGCGAGGCTATACAAGGTTTATTTGGGGAAAAGGAGGGGTGGTTTTTTTTACATGTAATCGGTTTCACGTTGGGAAAGTTTACCAACTGAAGGTAAATTTATATGACTGGCTTTTTTGGCAACGCGCGTGCACTTGCAATTGTAAGTTAATTTGCGAGTCCGTTTGGCCGGCCAACGCAAGTCCGTGTACGCAAGTTAACTTGCGACTACTTGCAACTCCGTTTGGCCAAGCCTTATTTTAGTGTTCAATTCAGTGGTAGAAAGCTTTGTACTTTCTTAGTTAGACTGTTCACAGCCCTCTATTTTTTAAGTATTTTTCGATCGTCGAGCGCGAGGAAAGAACGGCGAGAGAACTGGACGCCAGCAGACAGATTTAGCAGACGATGATAATAGGAGAAATAACGCTTCGAGAAAGAAAAAGAATTGTTATAATTTTGAACGTCAGAAGTCATTTTGAAAGCCGGTGATAATGAATATGCCTAGTAAAAAAACAGCCTTTATAAGGTGCAACAAATCAGAAAACATTTTGTCTTGTTTACATACAATTCATACTTCAATTTTTAGAGCACGTTTCCCTTATTGAGTGCACTTTTGTATGAAAACCCTAATAAGGTCTAACAATTTTTTTATAACAGCTATGCAATGGTTCCAATCATTTCCTATGTGAATAACAAAATCATCATAGATCACGACAATCATAGCTAGCAATTTCCCTCGCGCGAACGTTGGTGAAATGTTCCGAAGTTTAATTGTGGTTTTCCGTTTCTCGGGTCTGATACAGCATCCGGGAACGTCGCGCGCGCACGGATGACCCTCGGGTCACTATTTTATTATTACATGTATTATTGTGACCAAATTCATGCAGCACGTACGATTTTGCATTACAAAGGCTTTTGTGTTTATATATTGCCATGGACGCCTCGAGTAGCGACAAATGGCTGAAACATCAAGCGTACAAAAATGCCAACACAAAGTAAAAAATCAGTCTCGGTAACACCAACCGAGAGATCTGCTAAACCAAAAAAGAAAAAGAAAAAAGAATCGGGCAGAAACAGCAGGAATTCCAGCAGTAAAACGCTCGCTTCGGGAGCTGATAGCTCAAGTGAAGGTTTGTTAGATCAATGCTGTTTGTTTATTCTTACACTGAAAAGAAAGATCATTAAGTTGAATGTTCTCATTTGAAAGAGATTCGCACTTGCCGAACGCAAAACTTGCGATCTTTTCAAACATCTCGTGCTGACTTTTGTCTTTCGCGGCAGGAACCCACCGAAAGTCAAGAACGAAGTCACGAGCAGATACATACACAAACATTGAGAAAAAGGTTGCAAGCGAAAGCTCTAAATCTTGTTCTTCAAGCACACAGAACACTTCTTCCAGTAGCTGGCGAACAAGCAGTTCAGACGGGCGAAGTACGAGCAGTAGTGGCGAAAACTTCGGCGCAACAAGTTGTACGACTTCGGCTTCTTTGGACGAAACGCGCGCGCGAGAAAGCGCCGCAAACACTTCGACTGTAACAACATCGTCGAGTTTAACTCGGATAAACGAGGCTTTAAGATGGGACTTCACAAATTGCGATGATCCGGAAGAGGAAGAAGAAAGATTGAGAATTTATAAATTACACAGGAGAAAAAGATACATGGATTTCTTGCATAAAAGGACCGGTGGTGAACCTCAAAGCAGTTTCTATGCGTAGCTACTTGTGTCAACTTTTTGTGCGTAACAACTCGCCAGTGAAAACTATCTATAGTACATTTGTATTTTGTTACTGAAAGACGGGTACTTCTCTCAAAGAGAGAAGTCCATAATATATTTTAAATTTCTCGTCGACTCTTTCAACAGTTCGGTCAAAGATCTTTTTAAAATATACGAACAAAATTCGAAAAAACAATTAGACGCTTTCGTAAACCCTTTACGGACGTGACGTAGTCACACTCGAAAAATAACATTAGACTATTTATAGAATGTCAAAGAAAACAACTCGTATTTTTCTAGCGTAGATTAGAACGACTAAAAGGTGATCTTTGACAGCTATATTTTCTCTTCGCATTAATTACCTAAAGGTATTTTGCTCGCGAAAAACGTGCAGTCAATTTAATTCAATCGAAAGGGAGGGATTATCGTCGATTTTAAATAGGTTTATTAGCATACGCCAAACAAAATCTATTTGTCAAACTGTATAATATTTATTCCCAGGAGTTAGTGTAAACTTGTACGACAATTGAGGGTACATTTATGTAACTGCTGTGTCTTTTTACCGGGCGTATACAAATTTGTAAATACATATATGTGAATATGTAGGCATCATAAGTGATGTAGAGTGAATTTATAAGAGTTTAGAACAGAGCTATAATATATTTTTTGGCTTAAGATAATTTGAATAACAATACAAAAGTGGTATTGTTCCTGGTGTTAGTCGTATGTTTACTCTGGTAAACCAAAGACAACGAACAATTCAATACAATTCCATTGTCTGGACGATTTGTTCGACCGTCCCTGTTGCCTTTTTGAATGCTTTTAAATTGGTCTTTGGCGGGTGAAAAAAGGTAAAATAGCGGAAAAATCTCTGTGTTTTCGGGTTTGTAACCATGGGATGGACAAGTTACCTTCGTTATTCCTGGTTTTCGGACTTGAACGGGGCGAAAGAAATTTTTTCGTGGTGTCTCACTCTGCCTGGCTTTGTATAATAGGCTTTCTTCGATATATCAAAATTAAGCTTGGTAGTGAGGCCTAGAGGACACAAACACAAGAAATTTTACAAGCTGCATTTGTTTCATTTCTTTTGCTTGTGTCCTCTAGGCCTTGCTATTAAGCTGAATTTTAATATATCGAAAGAAGCTTATTTCTAGAAAACAAGAAAACTCGTACAATTTAATATGGAAAGAAGCGTGAAAACAGTTCAGAAATGTTATGAAAACAACTCGAAATTCGAGAATTAAAATGAGTCGGTTTTTTATTGTAAAGATTGTAATTGTAATTTTAGATATTTTTTATTGTCATTTTAATTTTTAGCAGAGTCTAAACACACGACCCCACAAGTTTTTATCTATCTTTATCTATCTATGCCTCGCGCGGGCCTGGCCTGTTATTGAAAAGGCTAAGATGACAAAAGAAGGCAGGAAAACTTTTATTAAAGTAATTTGCTTTTATCTTGTCGAAAACCACAACTTAAACAGCTCCTGCTTCCCCCTCCTCACTCCTCTTGTACTTAACACCCTTGTATAACTGTGTCATGCCTAAGTTGTTAGTGAAGCAGTGAACACAACTTTCAAATAACCGTCCTGTTTTCTCATATGTCTAAATTGGGTAAAACACAAACCTTGAAAAGAAATATGCTAAATAGTCGTGAACTCTAATTTGTGAAACGAGAATCAAAATTGTAGTTTGCTGAGAACTGCGATTTGTGTTCGTCACCCGTAATAATGATGAAATATTGAACCTCGGTCCCTGCGCCCCTCCTTGGTTGAAGCGGGGAGCGCGTGGCGTTATGGGCCTGTTGCACTTCTAATTTCCGTCGTCGCCTAACCGCGAAGCCCCACGCTCCCCGTTTCCGCCTTTTTCCGACAAAATGCAACGGCGCCCCCGGACAAGGCAGCAAGAAGGTGGATTTGTATCACTGATACGTATGAAATGTATGATTAAAACCACGCAAATATAAAACTTGCGACACATTTGAATTTGAAAACTGAGAAAACAATTAGAGCTCTGCTCAGATTCTGTTAATTGCAAAAGAAGTTTCTAGTGTGCCATGTTTAAAACTTAAATTGGATTAAAACCCTGATCAATTTGGATCAAATTCCAAGTTAAAGTGGATTAGCTACATTATAGGGAACGCTTTACTGCATTAGAGCAAAAGAGCAAGAATTGTTCAATATATATGGCTAGAAAGCCTCGAATTTCTAGCCGGCGAAACCTCAAGTGAATTAAGGCCTGGTTCTCATGACCCTGTATAGGGGAAAAGCTGTTTGATAGTTACTTTTCTACCGCACTGATTACTAGTTAGTTTTCACAAAAGTCTCGAAGTTGAAAGAACATGAATCATGAAAAATCAAACCACTCTTCATAATTAAATAGGATTGGCTTCTGGCTAAATTTTTCGTTACACAACTTACATATATGGAATCTTTCACTGTACTGACTGTCTATATGTCCATTCCACACGGAAGACATGTCATTATTTTCCAAACCATGCATGATTTCACTTACAATATGACCACGGTGGCTAAACAGACTAAATATTCCACCGCAACTTCTGAAAACAGAACAGCGGTGATCCGAAAACTGCAAAATGTGAATATAAAAAATACACTCGAAAATGCTTTTTCTAAAACAAAACAGGTGAACATGGGTCGATCGTTCTAAGCAACTATCTTCCAACCGTACGCCAATTTTTTTTTTAAAAAAATCCTAACTGTTCCTTTTCGCTAACATGCATTCGATACAAGTAGCGCGCGGTCAGAAAAATACTAAAATTAATAAATCAAAACTCAATTCTTCGTTCATTTTCAATTAATTTGTGGTGCGTTATTTTCGCAAAACCTTGCCGCATTAACACCTTGTTTTCGAATATACAGGCGTCTTCGATTCGACCAATCGGTACCTAATTACCGAAAAATATAAGCGGATTTGTTTGTAATACCTAAAGTGCCTCTCTTTCCTATTCACCGAGTGACGTCACAACGTGTGAAGGCAACACACAGTGCGCCTCCATAAAGACAGCAAAATAAATAAAACATCAAAAATTTGCGATTTGCAATTTCGACGTTTGCAAGGTGCTGCTCGTCTGCGATTAATATTTACGCACCGAGTTCCGTTTTATGGCAAAGTTGTATTTTGGAGGGCTGTTGCTTGGTCGGCAAGAGAAGTAAACGAACTTAGAAGAAAATGTACAGGAACAGATTGGAAAAAACCGGGTTTTATCAGCCGCGCGCGAACAGATCAACTGCGCAAAACAGCCGAGTGAAAAACGACGAAGCAAGACTCGTCCCCGAGTTATATTCGGATGGGATTTGCCTGTATACGCTGGGACCGTCGCAAGTTTATTCGTATCAATACCGCATCAAAACAACTTCGACGAAAAGTTACGTCTGCGAGATATTTTTCTACCCGAAAGTGGTGAAGAAAAAACACATTTCTGTTGTGGTGCACTACCCCGCCAGGAACAATGAAAAACCGCATACAATGTACAAAGACGTGGTTTGTTTTGTTCCGCATTGCCTGGAACATTATCAGTCGAAAAAAATTGTCAAAGAGCCAAAAATGGAGGAGGTTTTCAAAACAGGGCTTTACCATCAACCGAAGAAACAGATACGGGAATATTCCTCGTCCGTGCAGATGGTACCGAAAGTTATTGATACAGTTCGATAGATAATTAAGATTTGTATTTTTTTTTAATGCGCATCGAATATTGACGGAATCTTGAATAATTCGTTTTCTAAATGGAAAGCGTCTGCAATGTTTTTAAATTATTGTCTGTTATGTGCATAAAAGATTAATCTTTCGCCGCAATAATAAAAACACACGTGCGCCATTTACGCCGAAGATTATACGATTTTAGCAACATTCTGGTCTTAAATGGTAGCTAGCGACCGTTGATCGCACGATAAATCTAAAAACAACGCCATAATATTTACATGGCATAATGTTTACTCTATGAGAAAAAACATATTGATTGGAGTATCGTATCGTTGACGCTGCCGATCTTGCGTTGTTATTAGTTTTGATCTGTTAATTTTGAAATAAAACGATGAAATTCCTTTTATTTATCAGTTCTAGATGACGTTTCTATAGTTATAGTTTGTGTAATAAAAATGAAAAACTACGATGTAGTGAAAAACTAAATTTGGCAGAAAACACAAATAAAGTTGGCCATGGTGACTTTGCAAGTCATTTGCATTTATATTTTTTCTTTACCGTAAAGAAAAAATATAAATGCAAATGACACATGATGTGTTTGCGAAAATTTTAAAAATTATAGCTAACACTTATCCCGATCGTGCAACGAGTGAAATGATCGGTTCACACATTTCAGTTCCATTGCTTTTCTGCGTTTATCACTCTAAAACGAGGGTTAAATTAGAAAGAAAAAAATCTTACCCAGGGAAGAATTATTATTCAAAATTTAGAAACAAAAAGCGGAAGACTTTATAAACACCTGCATGACTTAAGAACAATGAGCCAAATTTTATGTCCTGCGGTTTTTAGCTCCAATTATTACCATAAAAATTTCGCTTTAAATGAAATGGACCTATAGCACAGAAGCTACTTTCCCAAAAAAATTTGTTTGTTGTGGTATCGTGTTATAATTTCCTTCAAGCGAAAGTTAATATATAAAATTGAGCACAACAAAATTTATTTTAAAAAGTTTTTAGAGAAAACCATATTAATTAACCCTTTTTGGGTTCAACAATCCATTAAGTATCAGAAAGGCCGGCTTTCGGCTTTCAATTTCTTCGCTCAAGGAACTTTCACACGAGAAACAACTGAAAAACAAACAACGCTCTACAAACCGGCAAGTATAATATTGTCTCCTATTTGTACTGTATTTCAAATATTGACGAAATGATTTATTTGTTACTTATTCGGAATAAAAATGTCAAATCCTTTTGTTGACAAAAAAAGCAATAATGCAGCAAAAATTGTTTCCTTTTCGCCATTAATTATTCAACTTTTTATGAATATCGCACCATCAATTTCGGTTTTTGCAGCTCCTAAGACCGCAAGTGTCGGGAAGTAACTACTTACAGTGAAGAAGGGGGGACAGGACCACAGCGATCCAAAAAAAATATGGCTAGATACAATCGAAGCTCTCTTAACGGACACTCTCGTAAGCGGACAGCTCTACTTACGGCCACCTTGTTAGAAACCCCGTTTTTACTCCCATACAAACTCTGTATTTTTACATTCTCGTAAGCGGACATTCCCGTAAGCGGCCGCGGACACTTTCCGAGATTACGACTTAGACTTTTTCTCTGTTTTTAAGCTCCCGTAAGCGGACACCGCAAAGAAAATCATATAAAAAACCTCTGTATCTTGTATTAATCAATCAACTTCACATCGCCGTTCGTCACAATGATTTTTCTGTAATTACAGTACCATATTTTAGTGTTTGTTTGGTCGTCATCCACGTCCGGTTACATTTCGAAACACCACCAACATGCATATTACCATTATGTTAGCTGGGCAAGCTCCCGTAAGCGGCCATCTATCCCCTACACCTCTAGTGGCCGCTTACAAGAACCATTCTCGTAAGTGGCCAGCTCCAGTTGCGGACACTTTTTTCGCGTCCCGAGGGTGTCCGCTTATGAGAGCTTCGACTGTATTCACTTTACCCCCTCAAAAAAGACAGAAACGAATAAAATGACCGATGCAAGTGCCTCGGTTTGCCTCAAAGCGGCTACAGCCCTGGGGGTGTGTTTTTAGATAGCCAAATGTTCCTTGAAACAAGACTTTTTATGGGTGGAGGAAGGTTGATTCGTGTTTTTGCCCCCTCCCTCTCACTCCCTCAGCAATAAATAACGAACACCAAACTCCACAAGTTTTATGTAGCATGTCACACGTCGTGGCTGGGTCAATCAATAAAACGCAAATATTTGAATACAGTATATTCTTTTTTTTCTCTGTATTTCGTTTGAAATGAAACTTTTCTTATCAAACTTGGTTATAAAAATTATTCCACTTTGTTTGAAGCAAGTTATAGAATTAATTCTTTGGGAATTCTTCATTTAGCCGCGACGGGAAACTAGGGCGCAAAGATGTTTTTAAAACGTGCTCCAGAGATATTTCCTTGTTTCCGACAAGCAAGATTTGCAAAACATGAGTTTTCTGCGCGGCTAGCCGGGAAAAAAGTGTTTCCGTAACAGCAATTCCTTCCTTGTGACAAAAAAACACGATCTTTCTTTTTAATAGAACTCTGTCAGTTGTCGGAACATACATTTTGATTTATTTAGCTTCTAAGTAGTCTTTTTAGTACTTGCATGTGTCATGATGATAATACCGTTTTTACTTTTAAAAACGCCTGTTCAACAGGCTGTTTCACAGAAGGCTATCTGTATCAGCACTGTGTAACATCTTTCATAGTTTTCCTTGATCTCGTCCCCAGAGTCCACCGTTTTTAGGTTATCACCAACAACACGGACTCTTGTCAAGTCAGATTTTTTGAGCATGCGCATAGTGCTCCTATACGATTGTCAGCCAATCAGATTTGAGCATAGTTGACCCGACGTGTGAATTGCAGACTTTCACATCAGACTTGACCAGAGTCTCAGTTCTCGGTGCTGAACAAAAGATCTGGGGACGCGACTGAGTTTCCGTCATAGAAGACTGAAAAAATCTTGTCACAGCGCAGAATAATCTGCAAGTCCGACTAATTACTTCGTAACACAGCGGCTCGCAAATAGGCAAACAATCAAACGTAGACTCGTCATCATGCCGAGAATGGATGTGCTGCCTCGCCTACAGGTTCCAACCAAATATCTATTTGATTCCACTCGGGATTGCATCCACTTCTGGGTTTCGTTCTTCCACATTTGTACAGCAAAAGGCTAGCTCCCGGCGGAGTGAAGTACCATTTCAGCTTCGACCAGCCCAGTCCACGCTAGAATAAGGTCCGGCTAATCCTCTTTTTTCATCACACCACGAGTTGCTTTATGAGTGGACAACTCCAGCTTGAACGTAACAATGGATCCCTGATTTTGATTTTTCGGAACTGAAAAATGTCATTTTGTCACGAGTTAACAGCAATGTCTGAATCTTTTAGATAGTCCGCCATGGCGTCCAGAATTTCCAGCAACAAGTCTCGACTCAGTCTCTTGAGGTTTGGAGATTTCGCCACCTTCAGTCGGAGAGAGAGGAAAAGAAACCAGTCAATTCTTCGCCCGTCCAAGCTCAAAGAAACGTTTGAGATAACACCCAAAAATTTCCACACCGATGACGTGGTTGTTGCTTGGCAATGAATGTTCACGCGTAAGTGTCAACCAATCAAAAACACTTCACAAATCTCTTTTCACTTGCTACTTTTTCAGTGGGTTCAACTTCAACATTTTGGACGCTGACGAATGATTGATTGATTAATGAATTACTGATTGATTGATGCTTGGTTTTCTTGCCTGCTTGCTTTTTGGTTGGTCATTTTGGCCGTATTAAAACATGGCAGGTTAAATTTCCAGTTCATCTTGGAAATAACTGAGCTCGACTTTGATGCCATCTGTACAAAGTTATACTACCTTATTCACTAACCTTCACAAAATGGCCGACAACAAGGTCCAGAGCATGTTTCTTCATGTCTGAAGCTCCAATCCTATGAGCAGCCTCGAGAATCTGAAAAAATATTAAAAAGTATATTATATTTGTGAGCGTATTTTGAACCTAGTCGATATTGTTGGGGTGGTCTCCGCAAATTCACCGCTGCTCATTTACACATAGCCTAACTAAAAACGCGTGACGATCCCAAAGGACGTCTGCGTAGAAGGCTAATTTCAGTACACACCTTGGAGAAGAGAAATTGTACGCATAAAGATCTAAGAACACAACGATGACTCCAGCAAAGGGTTCGAACTGTTTATTATTATCTTTGGGACACGAGCCCTAAAACACAGACCTTTGGGACTTTCTATTCAATGCTTAGATGAAATGATAAGAAATTTGTTTTCTTACCTCGACTACGTTTTCAAATGAAACGTTCATTTCCAAGTTCTGTTTACAGAAAGCCTACAGGAGAAATACGGCGAGTAACATTATTGACCAATAAGGTAATGACTTGTAGAACTTTGATACAGTACACATTACACTCTAAGACATAGCACAGACCTGAAGTCGGTTGTTTGTGAAGCCAAAGAAGTAAGGAGCAGACAAAAGATATCTTGTGAACAGGGTTAAGGTAAAACGATATATCACTTTCCTTTTTTTGGCCGTTCGTCGTCATCATTATGTCATCTCTGTCTGCATTGTTTTACACTTGCAGTCATAAAGCGTTTTGCAAACTACAAATTTTATGATCTCAAAAAATCTTTCGCCAGATATGTGTTCACAGACGATATATTTCAGAAAGCAAAGTTCGCAGAAAATATTTGGCATGAGATTTCGACACAACTACATTCTACTTTCTCCATTATAAAATTGCAGACTTTTAAGTGAAAAGAGTCAACTTTTAAACCCATTTTTAGGCTACAAATAGTTAGTAGTGTATGAAGTCAGGATACAGTGAATCCTCTGGAGGCATAGACACGTCTCCGTGATAAATATAGTGTAGAAGGGAGTTGAAAGCTTCTCGGGAAGGAATCGTCTCGCCAATTGTGATCTGACAAGAGAAAAAAAGGCAACAACGATTACAGCATAAACTCACATTCTTTGTAAAACTATCAGGGACATAGAGGCTGGAAGCTGGAATCCGACCTCCGGATTTGATAACCGTTGTTCTACTGACTGAGCTACGAGGCCAGACGGGAGTATAAGAACAAAGCATGATTTCGAGAGGCTTAAAAAACATGTCTAGATCATATAAAATCCAATCATAAGTATTTTAACTTGAAGAATAGTACTCAACAAATGACAGAAACCATTAGGGGAGAGGAAAGCCAACTATGGCAAGGATGGACCGGAAATGGATTACAGTACTGGATTCGGCTTCCTAATAAAAATATGAAATTCGTAAAGAAATTGTTTTCTGTCATAACTAACATTCGGAGTTCATAAATAAGTTCTATTTCATGAATTGTTAAAATGTAAAATTAACGATATACAAACATTTTACTTACCGTTACAGTGTTGTTCTCGGGCATAAATGATCGAAACATTGCCTCAAAGTAACTGTACAGAAAAGACGACATGTCAGCTTTAAGTGATTGCCTGAAATATACGATCACAACAAACAAATACGGTCTTTATAGCCCGCACAATACCCTCTAAGATTATCTCGACGGCCAAAAATGTTAGAGTTCTGTCCTGAACATCCTTAGTGAGGCATAAAGTCTTAATTTACACCCGTAAACGAGCAAGTAGCATCCCCGTCCCCAACTAATTGTGCAAAGAAAACGTTTGTGTTTCTTTGCTTTGTGCATAACATTCTCGTCCCCAGACGCGAATGTTACATTGTAAGGTATTTTGTAATGTTGTAAGGTTGTTATGGTTGATTTGATTGGCTATATTTAAATGAACTTTGTTAAAAATCTAGCCAATCAAATCATGTGTCCCAGAGCCACTTGTTCCCCATGCCCCGGTGTGAGGCCGCTAAGATAATGTGTACGTAACCGGTGATTTTCACTCCCCCGCCCCCCAGGGAGAGGGGGCTGGGGACGGGGGGAGAGAGAGAAAGAGAGACCCTGAGAACGAGGTTGCAGCTCTAAATTTGAGTTCTCCTTACTGATTTTCACACATTTCCTTTTATGTTAGTTCTGCGAATTCCGTGGTAGATCAGCTCCGAGATGATTGGCTTCTATATTCTCGTTACCTGTCTACTTGACAATGACTTGACATTGTTAAGAGAAATTCAATTTTGATCAGCCTACCTGCACCTTGAAGCCAGGACCGCCTACAGAAGAAAATAAGAAAAATCAGGTAGACAATCGATTCGTTATAACTCATATATACAAGAGTTGGAAACGTAAACGAAGGAAAGAGTCACAATTAAGGAGTAGTCGGGGTGGAGTGCAATCAGTCACTTCAAGTTTGTCCTACCAGTCTAAAGAAGAACTGCCCACGATCTGGAGTCGGGTTTGAAATTTATGTCCGGCTTATACAAAACTATAGTTTTGTTTTCCCCCTCTTTCTATTCTCTACTCTACATCTTCGCGAGTTCCTTCGTGGTAGTACTTAGCCTGTGCCACCCCACATACTCTCATGAAAACGACAGACTGAGTCAAGTCTCATAGGTGAGATTCCGGACTGAAAATTATTGTCACGTACTTTGTGCGCTCCTATTGGCTCTCCATCCACCATCAGTGTGATGTCATGAAAGTCCTGGCCGCGCGCGCCCTGGAGAAAGTCCAACATGTCTTGCTGCAAGGTCTTCTCTACAAAGTAAAACAAACACACAGAAACGATGAGTGAAAACGCTGCTAATGCGTTTCAACTCAAAGGTGATTTGCTCTAATGTACCTGGATGCGTCGACCTACACTGATTGTCTCCTGGAATATGTGCGCTCGCCTGAAAAGCCAAGAGAACAGATCATATTTATTTATAGCCGTTTTTGCGCTGGGGATCACCAAAAAAGATAATGTGACTGCACGACCAATTTATTACCTGTGGAACTTGCCGTCTCCTGATGATTTCCACCATGAGTTTCTGCGGCACAGACTCAAAATTCTTGCTCATGATGATGTTGTTGTAGTTCGCTTCACGAACAATGAAACGAAGGCAAAAATCCTGAAAGAAAAGAAACAAACAAAGGACTTCTTACTCAGTCTGTTATTTATCAGACTGGGAGCAAGGATGGCGCAGTGTTAGAGCGTTCGCCTCCCACCAATGCAGGTATGCAAATAACAATCGGTCATCGGACATTGGCCGACCACAACTTGCTAATGTCCGACGAAATCCTAAATGTGGTGGTTGGACATGATGTCCGGACAATTTTTTGATCGTTAATCATTTTACGGCAACGATGAATAAAGTCTGTCTGACCACACTGAATTTTGTTTTGTCCGACCAAGATGGTGTCTTAGTAGGACATATGTCCTTTCAAGTGAAAAAAATTAAATTGCAGCCTTGCCCATGTGGGCCGAGTTTGATTCCCGGTCCGATGCTTATGTGGGTTGAGTTTGTTGTTTGTTCTTGTCCTTGCTCCAAGGGTTTTTCTCCGGTTTCTCCGGTTTTTCTCCCTCCACAGAAACCAACACTTCCAAATTCCAATTCGACCTGGATAGAGGACCCGTGAAAACTAGCAAGAGCTCATGTGACTTCTTCCCTAAATATAGTAATTTATTAATAACACTAACAAATCCATTGCAGTTTAACTCCATCAATTTTTTCGCGTTGCCTTGACATTTTGCCAGTACCTATTTATACACCTTGCCGGAGAGAGCAGAGGTGCCTTGCCCAAGAACACAACACGGTGACTCTGACCACCCCTGGAACCCAGACCGCTCGACCTAAAGTTAAACGTGCCAACTATATTGCTACTGCGCCTCCCACTTTAGAAAGACACGGTACAATTATCAACTCAGAGATTAAAAACCGTCAAACAAGTATGTCAAACCTTAAGCGGATCCAGTTGTAGCCTCGCGGCGCTATCCAGTGCTACAAGGACGTTTTCCTGACAGATTGAAGACTCAATGTACTGTACACACAGCGCTTCCAGTGCACCAATCTCTAGCTGCGAAGATAATAACATATACTTCTAAACTACCCTTCTTCTCGTGACCATTTTGATTCATTGCGTGAAAATTAAAAATTTCAACTTCGAACTTCAAGTTTGACTAGCCACACTTAAAAACGCGAGCTAACGTTTTCTTCTTTATCCATATTATAATCCATTCGCATCCTCGCCATCGTTAGGTATCCTCACTTCCTACTGAGTTCCTGTCATTTGTTGAGTAATTTTCTACAAAACCAAACTATTATTCCTGCGTTTTCTATGATTAAGGTATGTTTTGAACTTCTGTAAAACAAATGACATTATCCTATAGCTTACCTTGAGCGCCAACCTATAAACGTCCATGATTAGACTTATCTCTTGTGATCCTTGGCAATCTGTTTGAAAACAATAATATTAAACCATAGTCTTCGTTGTTAGAAATCCACAATCTTCAAGTTCAAAAAGTTTATTTTTGCCACTCTAATGAAAATAAAAATCTTGAGGCAGCGTGGCCTAGCAGTTAGGGCGCTAGACTTGTAATCCGGAGGTCCCTGGTTCAAATCCCGCTCCCTGCCACTAGATGGATTTGTCTTCTGTCGTCCTGAATTCAACTCCTCCATGCTTTGTAAATAGCCAGTTGGTCAGCCTTCTGTCGGTTTGGCATTTTTTTACAAGTTTATGTTCGATTTGCAATACAGTCAACTCTCTCTTAACGGACACCTCTATAAGACGGACACCTCCATAAGACAGACACCTGGTTATGGTCCCTGCCGTTTTTCAGTCATTTTACTGTAACAAAATTCTCTGTAAGACGGACACCTCTCTAAGACGGACAACGGACACTTTGAAACCGCCAACGGACACGCACAAAAAGTTTTTTTTTTAGTGAATTATACTTCAAGATATGGTATCGACATATAGCATAGTATGTCAGCGCCTTTAGAATACCAAACTTACCAAAAACAATCCACTATAACGTATTACTTCTCTGCGTAAGGGCACCAAAGAGGTAGTTTTATACTTACAGTTTTACCGTTTGTAATGAGCAAATGAGTCGAATTCTGATATTATTTTTGTTCCACTTTTTAGGTTTTGCTAAAGTAAGCGACTTAAAACAGACGTGTATTCGTTGTGCATAGCAGTTTAGCTTTCTCATCTCAAAATTTCTGGTGTCAGGTTACCTCTACTCTCTATAAGGCGGACACCTCTCTAAGACGGACAGTTGGGGCCGGTCCCGACGGTGTCCGTCTTAGAGAGAGTTGACTGTATTTGTTTATATATTTACAGTGACACAATTAGCAGCAGTGCTTAACAAAGTGACACTTAAACAAGCAATCAGAAACACTACATGCGGAGCTATAACAGATGACCGTTTTCTATACAACGATGGAACTTCAAATTCGTACCTTTCACCAAGGGGAATATACAGTCTGTATACATGTAACGGAGTGCGACCGCAAAAGATTGGATGTCAGCTTCCGGGAGCTTCACTTCCGGTTTCCCCTCGTCTTGATCCAAGTGTCTGTCTCCATTCGATCTCTAATGACAATAATCACTGTTCAGTAGTTATTATAATTTCTTTCGATTTTTACAATTACATGTACCTCGGTAAAAGACTCTTAGAAAAAGTTATGACCAACAAAAGACAGGACTGTCTGAACTTCATTTAGCTTGTATTCACAAATCCTGTTGGCAAATATCGTTCCTATTGATTCATGTGATTTGTTCGTAAATAGGCCATTTCCGAGTTACCCTTTGCCTCTGTTTCAAAACGAGTCGACGTGCAAAAAACCATTCATATGAAAATGAGTTTCACAGACAGGTCCATTTTTAAGCAAATCAAACTCATTTTCATTTGAATGGTTAGGCACATAGACTCGTTTTGAAACAGAGGCAAAGGGTAGCTCGGAAATGGCCTATTCAGTTGCCACTATACAGGAGGGTCAATCAGAGAGCCCATTTCATTACCGTTAAACAGCTTTGATAAGTCAAGTTCTTCCAGGAGTTTATAAAAACATATAAAAAATCAAATCTTCCGATAAAATCTTAATCGCCTCTCGCTGTTCTTGACTTTCAGAAATTGATCAAATCGAGGGGTCACAACCCGCAAAACGCGTGCTGATGAAAGATTGGACTCCACCTCCATACATGAAAGGACAAGGAATGCAGAAGTACAAATAAGGCCCTAATAATTCTCTGATCTGTTAATCAAACCCTAAGCTCTACATTATTTCCAGAACTTGCAGATTTAACTCACCTGTAATCTCTCACGGGCTCGCAACAGCTGTGTTCTCAACCAAGGCGACCTCGCCGCAACAAAGGCCGCGTGAGCAGGGAATCGAGTTTCTTCCTACAATTAAACAACCACAATGGTCTTATCATTCGGGGAAATAAGTGCCAGTTTTGGCAAATTTTCGTTGAAGCACTCGAAGAGTTTCCGAATTATTTCATCCAATCAAAATCTAGCGCGAGCGCTCACGAGTACTACGAGAGCAATCACCGGCGTGAACAAATACGTCATGTTGCTTAGCAACTTCTGGGACGAGCACCGCGGGCTCAGTCCCGTCTCGGAGGCGGGATTTTGTCATCAACCGGTACTTTTTCCCCGGCTGTCATTGACAAACGTTTGAATAAAGTAAAGCGAAAAGAAATGGTGACGAAAACGAAATAATAAGAAATGACAGTGTCCCTTGTTCACGTTTCTGTTAATATTAGAAAAAAGCTAATGTGTTCTCCTGTACATAAACACATTAAAAAGACTCTTACAACTGTAAGAGAATGGTATGAAATTGAATAATTCTTTAGAAATCGCACCATTTCACTTACCTCCCCCACAAGGAAGACCATGTCACAGAACTGCTTACTGTCCAGTAAACGACCGTAGTCTCCTCTGAGCGTGCAGCGAGGATAACTGGCTAGCTACGGAAGTATGTGGCAGTAAGTCAGCCTTTTAAAGTTGTATGTTAAAACATACAAATTCTCATTACTCCGCTCCATACACTTAGTACAGCATTTACCCCACCACCCCTGCGAGAGCTTGCTAGCAGGCTTTACAGTGCTGGGTATGAGAATCTAATCATTGGCATCTCCCACTGCTGATCATTTCGTTAATTCTCGTTACCGAAACCCTTAACTGTGTATTCACATTATGAGGAGAAAAAAGATGGCGATCACTGTTGGATGAAACGATTTTCTTTGTACGAAACACAAACAACAACCAACTTTCAGTGTTGTACCGCCAGGAGAGACGTTTGCGTGACTGTGCCTCGCGTCACGCAAAAAATCTGTAGTGTTTGGGTGAATTTCAGGTAACGACGTCACGCAAACAAATTTTCTCCGTAACAGGTTGTAGCTAACCTTAGCTTGTTTTACGGCTTGTTTTATGTTCTCAGATTCCGGTGGAGGGTGTTAAATAAACTATCGAAAAAGCAGGAGAAAAAAGGGCGAAAGTGGAGAAACTGAAAAGTCAGTCGGTGTCCAGAAAACGCAAACTCAAATTTTGCTTCTTGTGAGAAACGTTATTTTACCTGAAATCTGTAGAGCTCGCTACTTCGTACATTGTTATCAACAGTTCCACCAAATATGTACATCTCATTGTTGATAACATCTGCATCATGAAAGAGGCGCCCTGATGGAACCTACGGAGAAATATAACCAGAATCAAGCTCAAAGGACCTATGTCAAGGTATTTTAAGTCAGTAATTACTAATTGAAAGTCACAAAATAATAGATTTCTACGGAAAACGACAAAAAAAGTAATTAGTAAAGCGACAATAAACAAGGTTGTTTACCATAAAGGAAGTTTTAAGACGAATTACGAACGGCAAACTTGAAAAAAATGGCCAATTTTTTTCAAGATGAGCTATACGTGTACGTTCAACAAGCATTGCTTGAACAAACGTACGAACAACGTTACTCAGGCTCAGGTCTTAAGAGCCAAGTTACCTCACTGTCCTGTGCTGGCTGCACAACCTCCCATGATTTGTCGTCAAGAGAGTACCTTAAAAACAAAGAGGTGTCGTTTACTTAAAGATCCTTAAAGATTGTAACATACACACCGCAGAATAGTAATGACGTAATAATGACGTTTGGCCAGCATGAATCAAAAAAATGCCTCGCGAGTGCAGTTGTCGAAACCCACGTACAGTGAAGACAAGGTTCTTGTTACTTCTGTAGCAGTGTGCTAATCAGAATTAAAAATGTACCTTCTATGCGTTCTAATGAGGAAGACGAACTACTACAAACTATATTCAGGGTCATTCCACTCACGGCTAAATATTTTCTTGTTAATTTTTTGACGGCTTTAATTTGGTTGTCCAAACTACACAGCCCTGATTGAAAGTGCGTATCTTCCAAACTATCTTGGTAAGGCAAAGTGCCACAGGGAACAGAAAAAAAATCCGTTTGAACAGTCCTCTTTTAAGATACGATACTTAAAAGTATCGTATCTCCTGAACTGTGCTGTTTGACAGTAAGCCTCGTCTTTACATCGCTTTTTGTGGACCACAAACGAGCACTCCAAATTCCAATTCGATCTCGATACACATATTAAAAAAAATAAAAAAAAAAAAAAAAAAAAAGAAACGACTCAGTATAACTACATCATTTTATAACGAGTTCCTTAGAGCTCTTCCGTGTTACGCGGGGAAATCAAATTACAATTACATTTTGCACTAACAAAAATTAAACAGGAGTACTATACCTATACAGATCTGAAGGTAATGTGTTATCTGCAACTCCACCAAACACATACAAGTACCGATCGAACGCTATCATGCTGTGACCGTAACGCCGCTGAGGTGGCGCGGGCGAGCCGCGCAACAAATGCGCTGACGGAATACGAGTCCACCTAGAAAAAAAGGCATGCAATGAGTGCAGGAGTTATTGGTTACTTCACACTAAGGGCCTGTTTACATGATTCCAGAATGACTTTCATTCCGGAACGAGTTTATTCCATCCCCAAATATTTGTCTGTATCTATTAACATGATACCTTGTGAATTCCCGCACAAGTCATTCCGAAATGAATTCATTCTGGTTTTCATTCCGGAAAGAAACTTTTGTTCTGGAATGACATCATATTCCGTTATCATGTATTTTGTTATGAGATGCAACTGCATCTTATGAAACCACATACAGAGGTCCCAGATTGAACACCGAGCAAAAAACCGTAATATTATTTCCTGTTTAGTCCAAAGAAGTAGCCCTACGGTCAAACTGTTGTTTAAATTTGCAATAGGGCCATAAATGGGGACAATAACATGTTTGTGCGAGAACATGTCTTGCGCGAAAGCCACGAACGTGAAATCGCCTTAAGTTGAGCTGGTCGACTTTGTCATGTGAATGCAGAACGAACTTCATTCCAGACAAAACTCGTTCCGGAATGAAAGTCATAATGGAATCAAGAGTGATTCCCAATTGCGCCTAGGCACAATTAGTAGGCGTCCAGGAGAAAACAAGCCTTTACATAGCCCCTGAAGGAAGAAGAAAGGCCAACAAAAGACAATAGTGGAGATCACGCCTAAATGCGCCTTGCTGAAAATTATTCTTGTTATTCTAGTTCCAATGACGAGAATCAAAGTAACGTTTGTTCTTTTTATCTTTGTTCCCCTACACTTCAAAGCTCTGACACTACTATTTTGTTTCTTAAAAACAGCGCAGCAAAGAAAAATACAGATAAAAGAAGCTTAAAAGCAGTGAAAATGTAGAATGCAATTGTTCGACAATCAGTAAAAGTCAAATATTTTTTTTGTCCTCCCTGTCAGCTGGTCAACACCTACTCAGTACAAATTATGTAAATTCATGTAAATTCACCTTTGGTCCAGAAAATTGAACTCAAACATGTCATTACTGATCTTGGCTCCACTTTGACCAGAAAATACAAACATACTGTCTCTAACCACAGCTACAGGAAAGTTACAACATGTAGGTGGTCTGTCACCTGACTGTTGGACCTGAAGATTAAAGACATAATTGTTAAAAGACCTGGCCACTAATTAGCTGAGTTGTTATGGTCATGAGTGCAGAAAGGCAGGTAGGCAATAGGGGTTAATTATCCACTTTTCATTCTATTGGCTACATGTACTAAGTACTAGTACTTCTATGCGGTGCTCTTAATTATGCTGTACAAGTGGTTCTACCAGTAGCTTTTAAATCTGTAGATGAAACTGTTGTGTGTGACCAGTCAAATAAAAGCTACCGAGTAGTGCTTGAATGTACCTTATTGTTACTTATTTTCTGACACGGGGACTTAATTTTGCAAAAAATGGAACAGATATTTTTTGTGGGACTTAACTTTCGCGAATTGGCAAAAATATGTTTAAAAAATAAAAAATAGATAAACCAAATGTAAAAAAAAAATTCACGTTATTTATTTCTGCAAAATTAAGTAAGGTATATAATTATTATGCTGTACAAGGTGGTTCTAACTTTTAAGTCCGAGAATGAAACCCTATTGTGCGACCATTCAATAAAAGCTATTGAGCAGTGCTTTTATGTGGTACTGTTTATTTTACTGTACGAGGTTGTTCTAAGTTTAAGTCTGTGCAGTGGATGATTTCCTAGTTTGTGACCATTCAGATGAAAGCTATTGAGCAATACTTATTTAATGTGAGACTTTTTAATACTGTACCCATGGGTCTAACTTTTATGCCTATTGATGAAATAAACCGTAGTGTGTGATCATTCAAATGAAAGTTACATAAATATTGAGCAGTATTTCATGAGGAACTGTTTATTACATGTACATGCATATGTACATTGTGCTAGGTTGGTAATAACGTCACAACCAAATTACCTCTTGCCATCGTGGGTTAGGGTCTGTCAAGCAAATGGTCCAAAGATCATCTAATCTACAACAGAAATAGGCATTTATAAACATTTATTTATGTCTAACTCTTTCTTGTAGTTCTTTAGTGAATTAGTTAACACAACTCTTAAAAAGACCTGTAGTAACATGACTGGTCAGTTAGTACCTTTTGTTACCATCATAGCCAGCAAAGATCCACAAGTTGTTCTTGTAGATCGCTGCACCATGGGCAGATCTTGCAGGAGGCAATCTATATGGCGGAAAAAAAAAATATGTATTAAAAATCTGCTGACAGAGTAACAAAGGTATGGCATGCATCACTGTAAGACAGTCCCAATGTTTGTTCTCATGAATCAGTCAGCAAAGGTATGGATACATCAACAAACCTTCCTTCCATTCGCCACTCAGTCCACTGTCCAGTGTTGAACTTGTACTCAAACAAGTCATTCTTGTTTTGAAGGTTGGAGTTTGAGTAAAGATCACCTGTGGATAGAAATATAAAGTAGTAACTAGTAACTAGTTATATGTTCCAGTCTAGTAGGACAAGGTACACTCAACACGCCTGTAAATGTCGTTAATGAATCACATGCTAAGTCTCAAAAAGTTGATGATATTTCAAGCATTATAACAACATAAGTTGGGAAACTAGCTACCGATAACTAGCTGTTACACTATGATGGCATTCAAATTTACAAAAAGATGAATTTGCTTCAGGGGGGTTTGATTATACATGCAACTATACAATTATACAACATGCATAACTGAAGAAAGTCAACAAACTTGCATAGCAAAGAATTATGTCAGTTGATGTCAAAGAAGTTAAACATATAGACAGAGAAATATTTACTGCACCGGTGAATCCTCCAAACACCAGCATGTTGGATCCAAAAATCACAGCGGAATGGTGGTACCGAGGGGCTGGTGGAGCACCTTTGGTTACAGCTCTGAAATAAAAACAGAGTGCTCAGAAATTATTATCTCTCTGCATGAATTACAGACCTATGAAACTATTTTAATGCTCAAAATAAAACAATCATGTCAAATAACTGATTAATTTAAAAGGCCATGCATTAGTGGCATTACCGTATTTTCTCGATTAAATGCTGGACCCCGTTTAAATTCCAGCCTCATATAAGCCCTGGGTCAAAATTGCTATTTTTTAAATAAACGCCGGGGGCGTTTGTTCGAGGTCCCGGCGTTTATTTCAGGTCAAGCTAACAAGTAAACATATTCTCTTGAATGGCACTGCTATGCCATACTAGTACAGTATGCTACTTTGGAAATTTCAATCACGTTTAAAGGAAAAGTGTGGTGCAACATGTTCGCGTTCCTGTCTTCATAACTGACGCATTTCCTTTCTTTTGTCAGTGCAGTCACAGTCGTTGAAATCTCAAGGATCCCTCCAGCATTTGTTTATAATTAGTTGGAGGAGGTCGTTCAAAACGAGGAGGACGTTGGCGACATTGCCGTTTATGAACTTAAACTTTTGTACCCATAATCTTTACTTGCATGCTCCTTTATTGTTCATATACCGTTTATGTCCTGTTTGCCCAAATCATGATTGCAATATAAAAGTGTTCAATCTGCAATAATGTACCTTTGGGTAATTATCAACTTTGGAGACCCAGGGACAGTTTTTCGGGGCAGAACGAAGAGAGAAATCATCCCGCCTTGACAAACTGCCCCTTGGTCTCGGAGATCGGTAACAATAAATCGATCAATCTGAAAAATTGACAGAAAATAAATGCCGGGCCCTGATTAAATGCTGACTTCAAATAAACGCAGGGTCCACCAAGCCAACTTTGAAATAAACGCTGGGGGGGGGGGGGGGGATTTAATTGAGAAAATACGGTATATGTTTGTAGGGACAGTAACACAATTAAATTAAATACATCACTCTTTAATTCTAAATCATACCTGCTCCATGAATTGTCTTTGATGTCAAACCTCAGCATGTCATTCAACATTCTCTTTCTGTGAATTCAGCAAAACAAATCTTGATGAAGCATTTTTAAAACATCAATTAAATTCAGTATACAACCACATGCACCATAATCCAATTAAGTGCACACTGATAGCGTGAGCAAATCGATTTGCCAGAAAATTTTTCTTCTTGCACGAGTTGCTCTCAGCTATCACCTCGAGCAACTCTTACGCTTCTTTCGTGCTCTCCAAACTTCCTGTGTGCACCATAACTCAATAGTGCATGCTAAAGCATGAACCAGTTGTTAAACAGCATTCTTGTAATGTAATGAGCAAATGATGCAAGAATCGAGGGATGGAAAATAAAAGATTTCACTTACCCATTGTCTCCACCAAACACATATAAAGCATCATTCCATGCAACAAGAGTATGCTTGCTTCGCCTGGAAATAAAGAAGATGGAGTTATATAGTAAAATTAACTTATCAACTTTAAAATACTTAACCAATTACAGCAGCAGCCTTATACACCTATCGATATCAAGGCTGAGTGAGTCAGGGGTGTTCAAGCCTAAATGGGGTACTTGACTTTTCAGAATAATTTTTGGTCAAAATATCCCAACTTGAGGCTGGAAAACTGGAAAAATCAGATCAAATTTTCCCCTCCCCCAGGAATGGCTTCAAGCTCTCAGAACTTTTAACTTTGTCCTGCAATCTCAATGAACACATGGAAAAATATGGGTGGACTGTAAACATTGACTGCTAACAAGGAAAATTCTGATGCATGTGAAATCCTTTAATTTCAATCAGAAATCAGTCACTTCAAGTCTGAAAATTTCGTTGATTGGGTTTTGATTGATTGATTTAATTCACATCCCTGGGTGCAATGTCAGCAAATTTCTTTTCAAATTAAGTATTACTCCAATTTTCTTGCTTTTATACCTTGCTCCTACAAACTCATCACATTCTGGCATTCCCTTCCATCTGTTTACTCTTTCGAAACGTCCAAAGTCAAGCGACAGTGTATCGATGGCCTCCAAATCTCCATCAATTTCAAACGGGCGAGGAGGGTGGCTACAACTTCCGGTAGCCATTTTTGAATCGGTGAGACTTTCCACTTGGAACACATTCAGCATAAAATGGCTGGCATCTGACGGATCCAACTCCTTAGCATTCCCTCTTTAGCGTTAATAAATACACATCTGTATGACTTAAACAAACCAAAAACCTTAGTATGAAAACTGTTTAAAATTTATAAGGACCTTCTTTGTAAACTTGAGTTCATTTCAACGTCTTTCAACACCAGAAGTGAGGGCTAACATTGTAAGATCGAAAAGAGTTGTAACTCTTTGATTACAATGAACGAAAGACATAATATAATTGATAAAGCATTACCTTTGTAGATCGTTAAGATTGTATTTCGCCTGAAAAATTAAACCAAACAGAGCCAAATGCAAGTGTTTTCGTTTCTTCCTGCAAGATCTGTCAGGAAAGCACGTGACCAAACATAAAAGAGAAGAGGAGGTCTGGCAACGAGTTTCGTCTTTCCGCCATTTTGTAGTTTTTGCACGATGTCGAAACGTAAAGTGCAGTTTGCAGAGAAAGACAGCGAAGAGATTCAAGGCGAATCTTCCTTGCCGCGAGTCAAAGCTCACTCTCTGGACAGCGACGAAGAGGTCGACGACGACGATGGAGTTAAAGACGACGAAAAGTATGTTTTACGAGAGGAGGATTTGGAAGGTCAAGAAGATGCAACGATCGATTTTGACGAAGGAATCAAAATAACGCCGTTTAATTTGAAAGAGGAAATGGAAGAAGGCCACTTTGACGCAGAGGGAAATTACTTTGAGAAGAAAGAGGAAGTGATTCGAGATGAATGGCTGGACTCGCTGGATTGGGTCAAAATCAAGGAACGAGGCGATCAGGTTCGGAAGTACATGAGCGATGACAGCAAATTCGAAGACGCTGACGAGCCAGCCGAGCAAATTAACAAAATGAAAGAGATTTTAGGCATCATTAAACCAGGTGAGACGGTGTTGAAAGCGCTCAGACGTCTTGGTGGAAAGGAAAGTGGCCGCGGGAAGGGTTCGTCTGCAAGCGCACGATGGCAGCCGAAAGCGAAGAAACAGAAGGCTTTGGAAGCTGACAGCGAACATGCTGCTTCACAAGAAGATAAACAAACTCTTTTAAAACTGACTGAACTAGCGGATTATCTACTTCAAACAGGTAGCTTCGGTATTTATCAAGATACGTATGAAAAGTTGGCCCACAAAGTCAAAACTCTGGAAGAAAACCAGAAAGCGGTTGATGAAGACGATGCCTTGGAAGCTGCTTTTAGACAGGGGGGAGGGGAGGGTGAGGAAACAGTCATGGAGACAGAAAGTTCTGGCAATACAAAAACAGAAACACCCAATGAAGATGAAGTGTACTGGCAGTACAAATGGGAAAACAACAAAACTGCGACTGTTTATGGACCATATTCCTCGACTTATATGTTGATTTGGAATGAACAGGGATGTTTCGGAGATGGAGTGTGGGTGAGAAAAGTTGGCGAAGATGATGGACCATTTTATAACTCAAAACGTATAGACTTTGAACTCTACACTTAAAGCTCAAAACTTGACATTGTGTTGTTGTATTGGTATTATAACCTGAGAGAAGAGAGATGTCTGGTCAAAATCTCATTCAATCTTCAGCATGAGATTTTGAGCTGAATAAACAATTCTGTACTTTTTCCCTCGAGATATCAATGTGTGCTATGCAAATAAGCAAGACAAATGAAGCGCCAATAAGTATGGGTGGACATTCTGCCGTTTTACAATGCCACATTTTGCACAAACTCAGTATAAAATGCTGTTTTACAGTTTAGTACTAAGCAGATCAGAGAAGATTCTCTAAATGGTTTTTACTTCAATTTTTTCAATTAGACAAGTACCCAGGTTTGGTAATGCTTCTACATGTGTACCATTGTATAGTTTTTTAGACTCCTTTGATGGTGGGGTAGGGAGGAGTTAAAAAATACATGAAGGAGAAAAAAGGAGAGGGCTCCCTTCGATTTAGAATCTTTCAGCTCAAAATGTTAGATGACTACCTCACCAGGAGTGGGTGGGATATCTGATTTGGCAGGCTGGTGTAATAGCACAGCTGTAAATGTTTAGGACGAAGTGTTTGTGGTGACGGTATAATGTGATTTAACATATAAATTACAGTGGAACCTCTCCTTGCAGACACCTTCATATTGCAGACACCTCACTATTACGGACAGTTCATTTGGTCCAAGAGAGACCAAACTTCATATAAACTCTACCTCTGTAAAACAAACACCTCCGTAATACAAATGTATTCCTGTCCTGTTGGTGTCCGTGTTAAGCAACCTTCACAGGACAAACTATTGGCCAACTCGTGTTGGCAAACTCAAGTTGGTGTTTGTGAACGATGCAACAACGGCATACAAGGTGGCCAACTGTTGGCGACAAAATAGAACTTGTCTCTATTCTCACCAACAGTTTGCCAACTTGTTTGCCAACTGTTGTTGTGTCGTTCACACGCCAACTTGAGTTTGCCAACTTTTGCCACTTTAGTTTGTCGTGTGAAGGCCGCTTTAAAGAGGTTTGACTCTACTTTGTTAGGGGCATATCCATGGTGGGCATATAACTGGAATATGTTTCCATTGTCAGACAGACAGTCCCAAACAGTGGGGCTTATAACCTGACTTTAAAAGTTTAAATGTAGGAATAAACTCATGTATGCTCAGTTAATTGCATAATGCATAGGCTGTCCAAGCTGTCTTTTTGTGTAGGGTTTCTGTTGTGTAGAAGTTCATCCTATTGCCTCAGGGTAGACAATTAACTCATCCCAAGTATAATACGTAAGTCCTTGTGATTAAAACTTATGGTAATGTAAAAGCTGTAAGGTCAACTTTAATGATCGTAACATTTTTTTAATTGCTTACTGGTCCGTGTTTGTTGAAGCTGTTTGGTGTCCTGAGTAATCTTAGGTTGCCTGTGGCTTAGGCTGTCAAGTTTTTATATCAAAAATCATTTATGTACAAGTTTTTCTTTACAGTGTGTAAAGAATCTTTGTCTGATATCATAGGGGTAGTGTCTAGTTTGTGTTTCTTTTTCTTTCTTATGGGCTTCAGGGCTAAAGATTTTATCCATCATTTTCCTGGTGGGTAATAACCTTTTCTGATGGAAGGCTAATGCGAAAGGCCTTTAGGCTAGCAGTGTCAGATCGAAGAGGTGCTCAAAAAGGGGGGCAAAATGAAGATAGTCTGCCTCTTTTACAAAAAAGACAAGGAGGAGGGGGGGGGGGGCAAAAATGCTCTTTTTGGCCTTAATTTTTTCAGCAACAGGAACCTGGGGTGGTGCTCTCCTACATCTGCCACTGACAATAGCTCAATAGAGCAGCCTGTAATAATCGTTTCCTTTGCATCCTGAGGAGAAAAATAA